>NC_056519.1:13166647-13218825 GCF_014905685.2 Nematolebias whitei | reverse complement strand
AGTTTGTTGCAGCTTCTCAAACTGACAGTCTTTTGGATTAAAGACTAAACGTTTCAACAAGTTGTTTTTTTTTTTAATCTGTCCAGAGGACCTGACTTAACTTTTTTAGATTTTCTACCTGGATTATTGAGGATATTTTGTGTATACCCTTCATTACTCCAATAAATTATCTGAATATTAAAATCCTTGTATTACAATATTTTATTTAAACTTTATTTTTTTTTACAAAAGTGAGTAAAAATGTGTTTAATGTTTAAAATGTGTTTGATTTGATGGAGAATAAACAACACATCTGTAGTACAACACGATCTCTCATTTGTTGTATGAAACTATGATTGACTGTCATATTCCTAGTGATTTTAAAAGGCTTATGCATAGCAAAATATAGGGCAACATAATTTCAGTTTATGTGATTTGAGGACGGATTATTGCACCACAGAAGAAAGATTTATGTAGGTATTCAGTTAGACGTGTGCAAACAACATGCATTCAAAGTGCGCTCAATTGAACTCAGTCTTGGTGGTTTGCGTTAATCAGGTGGTGGTGGCCTGGGATGGTATCAAAATTCCCGGCCTGGATTATTGTCCCAGTCCGCCCCTGGCTATTACAGACTAAATCATGTTCTTATAGCAGCTCTCATGCTCTTCGCTCCATCAGATAGCTTCACGTCTTTAGCTCCATTAGTTAAGAGTGAGACCCTTTTAATGCAAGACAGCTAAGACAAGAGCTTTGAGTGCCACCAGATGCCCTCAAAAACTTGTAAATATAACTTTTTATGTCAATCTTAACAGACTCAGCCATTCTATCTGAAAGAAAGCTGTAGTTTAAAGTAAAATAGCTTTAATTTCAACATTTTTCTGAAACTGAAGTCTAGGCTCTGACGGGTCTTTACACTTGACATGTTTTTATAAGGTTAATAGGAGAAAAAAAATCATGTTTTCCAGTTTGTATTCAAACTTTGTTTCAGAAAGGATAAGGATAATAGTACAGTCAAGTCAAGTCACATTTATTTATATAGCACATTTAAAACAGTAACTGTTATCAAAGTGCTTACCAAAAAAGATCACAGCATCAAATATTAATAACAAGATATTACAGCAACATGAATAAAAGCATAAAAACATTAAATATCATGAGAAAGAATGAAATACTAAATCAAATCACCCTGCGTTAAATGTCAGGGAGTAAAAGCAAAATGGATGAACACAATCATCAACAACAAAATACCAAATGAGATCACACTGTGTTAAATGCCAATGAGTACAGATGTGTTTTGAGGAGAGATTTAAAAATAGAGACTGAGGTGGCCTGTCGGATGTTGATGGGCAGATTATTCCAGAGTTTAGGGCCCATGACTGAAAACGCCCAATCTCCTCTGAGCTTCAGACTGGTTTTTGGTACGGCCAAAAGCAGCTGGTCTGATGATCTCAAGGCCCGAGAAGGAGTATAAGGATGAAGGAAGTCAGAGAGGTATGAGGGTGCACGGCCATTAACACACTTAAATGTCAGCAGAAGAATCTTAAAATTAACTCTGACACGCACAGGAAGCCAGTGAAGGGAGGACAGAACTGGAGTGATGTGCTCAAACCTGCGAGTTCCTGTTAGTAGCCGAGCTGCAGCATTTTGGACAAGCTGGAGACGTGAGAGAGAGACCTGACTGACCCCAGCATAAAGTGAGTTACAGTAGTCCAGCCGTGTTGTAATAAATGCATGGACTCATTTTTCAAGGTCGGATCTGGACAGCACGGACTTGAGCTTAGCTATCTGCCTTAGCTGAAAGAAGCTTTTTTGAAGAACAGAATTTATCTGCTTATTAAACTTAAAGTACAGCAAAAAAAAAAAAAAACAGACTGACATCGGTATAAAGCTCGTCTCTTTGCTGGGTTTGTCTAAACAGGGAGTTCTCATGACGAGCAGAGGGTTTTGCACGTGAGTGTGAGAAAAGAAATGTTTCCGGTCACAAGAATAAAAAGCATAAACAGAAAAAGAGAAGTGCTATCATTTGTCTCTCTTTATGTTCTCTCTCCCTGCTGGCTTGCCATTTTCCCCCTACATCCAATTCATAATGTAGCACATCGCCAAGACAGCAGGGGGGGGGGGGGGTTGTTTCTGGGATGCTTTCCAACCGACGGAGGGTAATTTGGAGATTGCCCATGTGGCACATCGAAATAGAGCAGAAAGATGTGAGATTTACAGGCTGCAGTACAACTTCAGTCACTTTGGAAACTCACTGATCACACCAAGAAGAGACAAATAACTAGTCTGCATAGAATTTATTCAAATAAATCTTTTAGATCCTGTCTGGGGAATAACTTTATGAAACAGACAAGGATATGAGTGATAGGTGGTAAATTATACCCATCATTCAACTGCAAGTTCAGTTTTTGGCCCCTCAAACTGAGTTGTTTTTTTTTTTTTTTTCAAACATGATGTGATATGTGAAAGAGAAGCTTCTCAGCTGATACATCTAATTATGCACTATATCTTGTCAGCAATATGCACCTTTATCTTCTATGTTTACTAAGTACTGGTTATCACTTGTTTCAGCACTTCCACTGCATAATGGGGCCTTATGAAGACTTTTATTCCCTGTTCTGAAATAGTTCCTGATTACAGATACTTCATTAGACGATTGCGCTGCTGCTGCATTCGGTCTAAAACAAATAGCCAAATCTTTCATGTGAGGCTGCTTGCTGTGGTGACCCCTGAAGAAGGGAACAGCTCTATTTTTTGTAGTAACAGAAAGTTACTCTATGCTGTATTATGTTTAAAATCAAATTGATTTCCAGTCTCCATTACTGAGCAGTCTTTGCAGAACTGACAGCACATGTTTTTGACAAAAGCTTACTGCACACTAAATGTTTTATCTGTGTACTGCCTCAGGACAGATCACTGATTGATCTGATAGTTCAGCTGGGAAAAGCAGGAACTGCATTATAAACCCATAAGCACAAAGTGCTGGGTTTGTCTGTTATTCCGAAACAACGGCACTGATCTGAGACACACATCTGCTTCAATATTGAGCAGAAAATGAAATTTGCTGTGATGAATTGTAAGTTTATATTTAACAGAACAATCCTCTCATGACTTGGCCAAGTGTTCTTCAGTCATAACAAAAGTGTGTTCTGGTTGAGTCATTGTGATGCAGATGTTTCCATGTCGTACGTGATATTAAACTGAACCTGGGATTTGTCACCTAAGAAGAGTAAAGTTCAAATTTCAGCCAGATAAGGGTAAGTTTACATGTAACCTTTCCATTTCCGTACATGTCCCTGTTGTTTAAACAGAACTCATGGGTATGAGAATGGTCTAAGAGTCCCAGCAGGATACTTTCAAGGAAGCCCAACATTTTAGCTAGAGATTAAAATCTGTGGCAATTTTCACTGATTTAGTTGGGAGTGTCTCTTTGCAGGAAAGATTATGCTGATCCAGTTAGCCAGAAGCTGTTTGACCTCAAATCTGTGGTGTACTTCAGCAACACAGCTGGGATGGAGTATAAATGTGCTGACTTAGCTCATTCTTCAGTCCAGTCGACCCACCCAGTTTCTAAAACTGATTTTCATCAAAGTGAATCATCACAAAACACTCACAAAAATGGTACCAGTGGAGTCAAGGTTTGTCATTATCTTTAAAGATGAATAACATCTGGTTCTTAATTTCTTTGAAAGGGGAAAAGGCAAAAAAAAAGTGTGGTGGCTCACATAACTGACATTCATAAAGCAAATTGTATTATCAGGCCTGAGCACCAAGCCGTACAAAGAAATCAATGCTTTTTATTTTTATTCTCATGCCAAGGAAATATCTTTTTGAGACTTTACTATACTCAGACTCAAAAAAATTTGATAACACATTAAAAGCAAATACAAATTCTGGTATGGGAACAGGAAGTTACATGTTTGATTTATGGGCATGTTACAGCTTCAGGCCTATACTGCCTTTTCATGTGAGATGTTTCCTCTTTTTCTTTCAGCTTTTTCCTCTTCAGGGATCGCCACAGTGAGTCATCCTCCTCCATCGCACTCTGTCCTCTGCATCCTCTGTCCTCACTCCATCTCCATGTCCTCTCTAACTGCATCCATATATCTCCTCTTTGTCTTTTTCCTGGCATCTGCATTTATAACATCTTTCTACCAATATACCCACTGTCCCTCCTCTGGACATAACCAAACCATTTCAGTCTGGCCTCTCTAACTTTATCTTCCAGTTATTCAACCTGTGCTGTACCTCCTGATCTCATTCCTAATCTTATCCATCATAATGAGAACCTCAACATCTTCATTTCTGCTACTTCCAGTTTTTTCTCCTGCCTTTTTGTCAGTGCAACTATCTCCAGACCATACAACATTGCTGGTCTCACTCCCATCTTGTAATGTTATCCTTTGAACTTTGCTGCCACCCTTTTATTGCAAATCACTACTGAAATTTTTCTTCATCCTGTCTGGACTCTCTTTTTCACCTCTTTACCACATTCCCCATTTTCCTGTATAGTGGACCCCGAGTATTTGAAGTCCTTCATCTTTGTGACATCTGCTCCTTATAGCCTCACTGTTCCACCTGTCTCATTTTCATTTACACACATGTACTCTGTCTTACTACAGTTTACTTTCATTCCTCTTCTTTCAAGAGCATACCTCCACCTCTCTAAGCTTTCTTCCACCTGTTCCATTCTCACCACAGATCACGTCATCTGCAAACCTCATAGTCCAGGGGGATTCCTGCCTGACCTCACCTGTTAGTTGGTCCATCGTAAGAGCAAACAAAAAGAGGCTCAGAGCTGATCCTTGATGCACTCCCACCTCCACCTTGAAGCTATCCGTCACTCCTACACAACATCTCACCACTGTCCTGCTGTCCTCATACATGTCCTGTACCAGTCTAAGGGTGCATTCACACCAGCCCTGTTTAGTCCGCTTTAATCGAACTCTAGCTCGTTTTCCTAGAAAGTCCGGTTCGTTTAGGGAGGTGTGAACGCATCATCGAACTCTGTCACGGAACAAAAAGGCGAACTCTGGCCCGGGCTAAAACCTAGGTCTCGGTCCGGTAGAAGCGAACTCCAGCGCGGTTCGAGTACAGTGTGAATGTAAACAGACCGAGCCCCGCTCCGCAGGACAAACAAACATGCATTTCTCTGACCTTATATGGAGCCGTCACTGCCTTGTGTGAAAAACAATATTCTCCATGGTCTTCTGTCTCATCTTCTGCTCATGCTAAGTCCATTTTTGAAAAATGACAAAATATAACTCCTAAAACTGCTAAAACTTGATGCCACTTCGTTTTTATTTTTATTTACAGAAGAAGAAGAAGAGTGTCTTCAGAGGTTTTTGTGTCATTTCTTTCAGTAGTTCTTGGTGCAGCGCCCCCACAGGCGAGCGGGGGAATAGGTTGGTTCAACAGGTTGACTCGACTGCACAGTGCAGTGTGAATGCAAACGCACCAGCTCAAATGTAAACAAAAGCTCATGAATATTGGTCCCGAACCAAACCGAGTCTACCGGACTATCTGGTGTGAAAACGACATAACATACTCCTCTGCCACTCCAGATTTCCTCATGCATTACCTCCTCCCTCGGCGCCCTGTAATATGCTTTTTCTAAATTCATAAAGACACAATGAAGTTCAACAATTTTCAGTCAGGTCATCTGGACAGTTTCTTTTTTTTTGTGCTGAAACGTTTCGCCTTCGATCCGGAAAGCTTCATCTGTCAAGGAAACACACAACAAAACTGATTCTTCCCCCAAACAGCTTACTCCAAAGTGGAACAAACCAGTTATGTTGGTGCTAAGATGGTGTCTTTGGCACACACCCTCCTCCGATGCCGGCCCTCTTCCTTGTTGACAGTCATGTCAAACTGGTTCAAAACCAAAGAAGTCCATGCTCAATAATCCAACACAATTAAGTTCTTTCTGATCTTCTCTGTGTTTCTCCATCAGCAGCCTCAAATCAAAGATGGCATCTGTGGTGCTCTTTCTCTGCAAGAAACCACACTGCTGCTCATGAATATCTAAGTCTAGCTTCCACAACTCTCTCCCAGATCTTCAGTGTGTAGCTCACCAACTTATTTCCTCAACCGTGAAGCCAAAACCTGAGTCGCTCTCCCCCTCATATTGTTTGAGAGACCTTTATTCAGTGTGCTGCTCCTCTACTGATTGAACACACCTGTTCCCGATTAGTTTCTTTGCTCCACTAATGGGTCTTGCCCAAGCACATCACATTATTATTTGTATAGATCTAGTAGAATGCTGTATGAATGGGTAAATGAGGGCACAGATTGTAGTGTAAAGCGCTTAAATATAAAGATATAAATATAAGATATAAAGGCGCTATATACCATATTTTTTGTCGTAAACGTCGCTTCGCCCTATAAGTTGCATCAGTCCAAATATATCTAAAAAAAGTGGAAAAATCCATAAATATGTTGCTTCGCCCTATACGTCGCATCTATTATGCGTCACCGCTGACGATCCGGAAATGTAGGCCGAACTCAGAAATGTGGGCCGGTGTTGTGCCAAAAATTGATTGGAGCATACACGGGAGGACTTTAACAAGAATTTAACAAGATTAACGCTTAAATACAATTATTTGTTTGCTCGAAATTACAGTAAAGGTGTGTCTCAGTCTAACGTTTGCCTAATAAATGCACTTCAACTGTCAAATCAGCTGCATTTCAAAACCTGATTTGAGGAAGCGGGCACACGCAGAGGGACAAGCTGCTGTTCACTTCTTCAAAATATATCAAGATAAACACCAAAAAATGATTATTTGTTTGCTCAAAATTATAGCAAAGGTGTGTCTCAGTTGAACCTTTACTTGCTAAATGCACTTTAATGGTGAAATTATCTGCATTTCGCCGGAGCGAACGGAAGCTGGTTTGACAGTTGCTCCAAGCAGCGAGCTGAACGAAGGTGGCAAAGTATGGCAAACCGACTGTGTCATTAATAGAGGGTGAAGATTCTCAGTCATCCAGGACATGGTAAATTGTTTTACAAGAAGTTGGCATTTTTAAGTTCCCATTTTAAATCCAATTTTTGTACTTTTCAATCCCTACATTTGAAAAATCTGCTCCTAACAAATTAGTAAATGTTTTTGCGTGAAAATGGTAGTAAACGTTCCCCAAGATGAAAAAAACAGGGCCATTTATTTAGCTGCTAGCAGCTTTAATTCAAAAATGTTTACACAAGTTGCACATGTTAGTCTATTTATACTCTCCTTTTTCATGGTCAGAGTAATAAAACTGACTCTTGACTCCTTTTTGTCATTGCAGTGTCTGTGCAGAACCAAACACTACTTATCTTTCAAAGAAAGATGCAATAAAAGTACCGGTAGGTTCTGTTCTTTTCACCCTCTGCCATCCTGTTTGACCGGATATTAACCATTTTGAAAAGAAGCAAAAACGTATTTTCATGAACAGACTCTGGAGCTAAAGCTGTTTTGTACAGTAGTTGCCTGATGAAGTACAAACTTGGAAGCATGAATCTTCTTAGTTCCATCTAAATGTCAAATAATTATTTCTGGGAATGTGGTACAAATTTGCTCCTAATGTCAATTTCTATATAGATCTTTGTTTTTATCATTATTTCTAACTTGCTGTCAACCTCATTATCATCAGATTGTTTTAAAATACTCTCTGAATTTCACTTCAGTGGTCAACAGCCACCAACACAAACCAAATGTTACAACTCTTTTGCATTTGTTTATACCGTTCTGTTTTGTAGATATGAAAAATAATAGAAAAGCCATAGACACGATCTTTATTTACCGTATATTCCAAAAAGAACTCAGCGATCCTGGGAAACCTGGGTTTTGCTGACAAAATTTGTTCTCAAGTACCGTTAAAAAGCTTCTAAGGTAATACGGGCAGTTTATCAGCTGCTTTGCATGTACATGCAGAGAGCAATGTTTAGGATAAAGACACCTGTGTGTGTGCGTGTGTGTTCAATGCTCAGTAACTGAACAGCCTGTGTTCTGTTTGAACGATTAATACACAAGCCTCTTTTTCTTTTCCTCTCCTCTCCACCAACAAAGCTTTTTCCTTCTCTTTGAATAGTCATCATGATAATGCAGTTACTGGTATTGACAGAAAGGACTCCCACACACAACCCTGTGAATTGTGCTGTTGATGGTGTGTGTGTGTGCGTGCATAGAAGTAGTGGTGTAAGTGCTAGCCAAGTCTGCTCCAGGATATTTATAGTTTTCATTAGCCACATCCTGCTGGAGCCAGAGTCTCAGCAGAGTGAGGGGAACAGTGAGACTAGATTTTTCTCACATGCTACAATGGCGCGTGCTGCAGATGCAGGAACAACATGTACAGAAGCAAAGGTTTTATCTTGAACAACCAAAATCCTGACTTCCTTTTTGCAGCCACATTTTAAGCCCACTTGTCAGCATGTGCACTTAAACACACACACTGTCTGAGCTATTCATCTGTCAGTCTGGATGGCTGGTGGATGGATCCCAGCATGCACTGCTGCAGCAAGTGGCCCGTGGGCGTTGAGGAAATGTGCTCGTTACAACTGAGAATCATAAAAGAAACTGCAGTGAAATGAATGGAACAAAACTGAGAGGTGAGCTCAGACAGAACGTGGGCGAGCGCTGCAAAATCGAAACAAAGCATGTGATCTTTCTGCCTTCACACTGAAGGATGGAGATATTCCACTGCGCTGATCGTTTGTTGGCATGGCAACAAGTATCAAACCTGACAGAGAAGAACTTTCTTCCTGAAAATGTGTTGGTCCTTGCAAGACTAAAACTGGGTCAGTGCAAAATCTCTACATTATAAAAAGCTTTAATAAATTTCCTATATTTATTTGTTATTGGGTTGTTGTTTTTAACATCCCCTACCTTTTTATGGTTTTGGATAACAGTTTTTGATAGCATAGGATAAATAAATAAATAAAAACACTACCGTTTAGTACTGAAGAGGAGGGGAAAAAACAATTATTGAAACAGAGAAGCTAATCACACTGTGAGGTTTCAGATGGAAAGTTGAAATAGTTCAAAATGAATTTTAAAAAAGTTATTAAAGTTGAGGTAAAAACTGCAAATTAAGCAAAAACAACTGCAAACTGTGTGAGACGTGAGAATTTTTAGTGCCACAAGTTGCAAATTGCAGCTTAGGCAAACTGTGGAGCGCAAAACTAAAGCAACCAACAAACATGGGATAAGAACGGTTGGATCTAAAACAATGGATGAATATTAATACTCCTTACACAGAACTGTAACATGGCTTCTTTATGTATTACTTTGTACTTTCATCACCTTGTGTTTTTGCAGTTTTGGTCACTTTGCACTCAGACTTTTATGGGGAAACTAAAAGGAGGCACCTGCCATGGGCTTCTTCATATCCACCAACGTATAGAAATCATCCATTGCACAATTAGAACGAGTCTTTCTCCAAATGACCAGATGTGGAGCAACAGACAAAGCAATCCGTTTGTCTACAGTTCAAGCTTAAAGGAATATGCATAAATTCAACCGTTAAAGGATGCCGATATTTAATTTCTTAAAAAGGAGCACCTGTGGAACATTCTACAGCAACTCAGTCCGTTGCTGAGGATTAATGAAAACTGCTTCTCTGCACGGCCAGGTCCTTCATTTCTAATTACAGAGTTTAGTTTACAGAGAAGGATTTATGTGATGGAGGCTTGATACAAAGAGAATGAGCTGAAGTTGCTTAACAGAGCATCATCAAACATCAAGCTGAATTTAGGGGATCAGCACCCACACAAGCTTTATTTATCTGCATTGTTCCAACATTGTGCAGATACATGAATAACCATGAGAAGAAAATTTCAAGTCAAATAAAGCTGAGAACAAGATAATTTTCTGCTTCAATAAACTCAAATTATGAGGTATTATTTCACAGCATTTGGCAACAGACAGAAGCTAAAGTAAATTTTTTGGGCTCCTTTTCACAAAAAGACATTCAACTGTATATTTAACTAGTAAAAATACAAAGATTGTGCTGACTCAGACAGCACATCTGAGCCAAAAGGATGGGCGGGAATCAAAAAAGAAGCTGCTCAAGGATGCTTATAGGAACCAGACACAATGGGTCATGAAGATGTGAAGCTTATTTAATTTCTCTGAAGCAAATACATTTTCTGACGCAGTATTTTGAATGTCGTGCCTTTACTTTGAAAGCAAATGGGTGTTTGTGATTAAGATCGATTTTTATCACTTGCAGTCGTTTTGCTGTCATTACTATTTTGTCTGCAGCTTAGAGAAAAATATGTACAGTAAGCGTGGATTACCTGTTTAAATACCGTATTCTTCAGAATATAAGTCGCACCGGATTATAAGGCACATTAAGCAAAACTAAATGAATAAATAAAAACAGATAAGTCCAACTTTTTTCAACTCGTTCACAATAACCACATAAAATCGGTTCGAGGTCAGTAGCACCAGAATTAAGACGTAAGGCACACTGTCGATTTTTGAGAAAATTAAAGGATTTTATGTGCCTTGTAGTCTGAAAAAATACAGTAAGCCATCGCTTTCACGCCAAGGACACCAAACAAAAGGAAGCTTGGAAGCCATTAAATGCACGTAGATGTATGTATGCATCTACCTTTAATACAGAAAACCAAACTCACAGAAGAGTTTGCTTTATTTTGCCAGGTCAGACATTCTAATGTCATTTGTGTCTCAGTGACATGATTTTCTTTATCACAGTCTGCGAGAGTCTCAAAGAAATCCCAAACAGGAAGTTGCAAAGATGAGCAGGTAAGCGGAAACAGACCGTTTTTCATGCGTCTGTACAACGTAGCCAATCTTTGAAGAGCATTCTGAAACTGAGTAAAACGAGCATCTCGTCTGTGAATCAGGACAACTTTGCGCTTTTGAATGAGGTGAAATGTGAGCAAGCTTTCCTGCCCACGTAAGAAAAGGGAATTTGAAATGAGCATGTGGGAGGACGTGCATGCTGCATTGGGACCGCTCAGACAAACGTTTTAATCTCTAAATCCCCACAGGAGATATTCATCGTCTGGCTGTTTGCCCACCAGCACTGATCAGCTGCAGAGCAATGTCCACGGGGACTCAAATACCAGCTGAACTTGCTAGTCTTCAACAAACCATTTGTAATTATTAATTTAATCTGTTCGAGACATTTCAGTCAAATTGATCAGATGGAAACGTGAGTGATGAAACCTCAACACAAAAATAACTAACTTTTTTTTTTAAATTGAGCTAAATTTTGATGTGGTATTAGCTAAGAATCATTCACAGCACATCCACTGATCATGAGCTTAAATAATGTCTTATGAGTGAAGATCATTTAAAGTTTGACCTAAACAAATGCAAGTTTTAAGTTTATGATTCTTTTTAATCTCAAATCTATCGGCTTACTGGAAACAGTAAAAATGCTGCAAAGTCTGTTTCCTGTTTAAAATCAGAGTGGGGCATGTTGTTCAAGATGCAAAGAGCATTACTTCGAGGATTTGATTTTAAAATTTAAATTATTCTTGATGATGGTGAGGTGGAATGTGTTAATGGGTTTGGAGCCTTGTGCTGCAGCTTTTCACACTTAGAATAAACCTTTTCTGAACAAAAGGCGTGTGAAGAGTTGGTGCCTGATGTGTGAAGGCCACACACACTGATAACCTGCAGGCATCAACAATTTGTTTGCATCTTTTTAATCTTAATGCTAATTCTGATGGTGGGATTAGCAAGATCTTCCAGAATTTGAAAGCACAGAACCCCCAGTGGTGCTGTTGGCTCCTCAGGTTCAGGGTTGTTGCTTTGACCAGATTTGGGGAATCTCCTGCATTTTACAGCAGCGTGTGGATTTCCAGAGGTGGATGAAGGATGTTGTTTTATGTTAGTGGATCAGGGAGAATACATCGAGTACAAGAGCGAATACAAGAGTAGCCTTGTGAGGGTTAATTTTACCCAAAGTCCTGCATCAACTGTGGTATCAGTGAGGAGCTGCTGGCACAAGTAGGGTTGCTCCTAATGAACGGAAGAGCTGTTTAGCTTCTCTGTTACGGTCTGTTATTTTGGCGTGGGAGCTGTTTTTGTAATTTGTAATTTGTTTCAGGCCCCTTCCTTATTCTGGCAGGAGAACTGGAATCCTCCAGCTGCTGACTAAACTTCCTCTTGGGCTTGATGCTTTTATAAATGTCAAATTGTAAATGAGTCCCCAGGCGCAATGTTATTAACCTGTATAAATAAAGATTGAATGAATGTCACGTGGCGAAAGGCCAAAAGGAAATACTTGGTATCACCGGTTGAGGAAATGCTTCACACAGCTGTTTCGGTTTGAAACATGTAGGAAGTGTGACAGAAAACAGTTGTGTTATAGCAGCTGAATATTCTGCTTCCAAAATGTTCTTTAAAATTGCTCCACTCAGAAGCTTTCAGTAATGAGGAAGTGAAACCATCCATCCATCCATCCATTATCTTTACCCGCTTATTCCATTTTGGGTCACGGGGGTCGCTGGTGCCCATGTCCAGCAATCACTGTGCGAGGGGCGGGGTACACCCTGGACGGGTCGCAAGTCCATCACAGGGCCACATAGAGACAAACAACCATTCATTCTCTCACTCACCTAGGGACAATTTAGAGTTACCAATCAGCCTAACATGCATGTTTTTGGTCTGTGGGAGGAAACCGGAGTACCCGGAGAAAACCCACGCATGCACGGAGAGAACATGCAAACTCCACCCAGAACGGCCCCTGGACCGGGGTTTGAACCAAGGACCTGCGAAGTGAAACCACCCATTACTAAAAAAAAAACTTCCACAATTTGGACATTTTGACTTTTCTGGCCTTTAAGACGGTGTGAACATTTATACAATCATATGCAATCAGAATTTTCAATTGAATCAAAATCTGTGGTTTTCTCGTCATTGAGATGTTTGACCTCTGACCTCATATTTTCAAAAAGTAATTATTTTCATCCAGTCATCCAAAATCTACAAAATGTTTTCCTGTAGCTTGTTTTTTGTTTAGATTTTTTCTATAGGATTGTGCAATAATCTGGTTTATGTTTGACTTTTCTTGTTGGAAATTCACTTAATTATATTTGACTTTCCTCTTCCATCTTAACTCTGCTTCATCTGTTTTTACTTCTTTTTTTTTTCATAGCTGTTGTTTAGCAAAGTGTGGTCATTGTTATGTCAATGTATGCACCTCCTCTGTCATAAGAGCACCAACAGAAGTGCACTTGTAACACAATAAGGCTTTATGCTGCCCTCTGGTGTGACCTAAAGTCTTTGTTAGAATGGATTATTTGATGGAATCTGCCATCTAGAGGCGAGCATGTTTCTTTAAACAGCCTAACGAAGAAAACCATTTGAAAGAATCACTTTAATGTCTATTTTTTTATTAAAAACATCTTCACTGTGTTGTCTGTTACACTTTAATGTATCCTAAAGGCTGATCAATGAGGTTGTTTTATGTAATATATAAGATTTCTGTCATGTTTAGTTCACTGACATGAGCCCTATTAACATTACAATTTTGACTGCACTTTATAGCATCTTATTAGGTTTTTGTGAGATACTGGATGTGTTTTGCAAATGATAACACCTGTAGTTCTTGTTCACTTTAATTAGATAAGATTTCATTTTTGTAACGAATTTATTCTGCTGCACAAATGAATCAAAACTGTTGCACTCAGTTCAATAGTTATACACATATTGTTCATTAATTTCTTCTGGAATTGTAACAAATCATATTAATATGTCAATAAAATCAAATAAACGGCAAGATAAACGAGGGTTGTCAGGAAAAAGACAATATGTAAAGTGGAGTTGCTGTTCTTAGATCCGACTGAAATTTTTGTTTCCTGCCATTGAATTATTCCAGCATTTTCAATAATTCAATCAAATAAGTTAAATTAATTATTAATTACTTATTACTTACTTATTAATTATCATTAGCAATTACTTGCTCTATGGGGGGCTATGAGGTAATTAAATCTATAAATTCTGTTCACTATTGTAAATTAACCTAAACATAGCATACATAATTTTAAATAAGACTACATTTTAAACAAGTATAGTTTTTATTTATTAAATGGCGAAGAGTTTCATAATGGCGTTTGAATTTCTACTCCGCACCACCAGGGGGCAGCATCACCAGTCGCGCTGAAAGCAAAGGATTGTGGGTATTTCCTTTAATTCAAATGGAACGTGACTGTAACGTTTTCGACAGTTGTGACTCAGCGTCGTAAGGAGCTAGTCGACTACGGAGGGACCACATTGTAAATAGATTTTCTTCTATTTTGGTAACGTTTTTGCAGCTGTTTTTAAACTATATTTTTTCAAAAGACTCTCTGAAATAAGCGATAAACCCGCCAAGCCGAATTATTCGACTAAGCTGATTTTTTTTTTTTATTTTTTGGTGGACATGTGCAGAGAGACAATGACTGCCAAAACGAGATTAATCAGATCCGAATATCTAAGAGCCGGATGCAAGTCAAGCTGGAATCTACTCGTGTCCACGAACAGAACCGTCGGACCCTGTTCAAACGTCTACAGAAAACATGGTCGCCGGGAGCGGAGACGGGCCCAGAAGGCTAAACTCGACACGTTCGTGATGGAAACTGACAAGAAGGGGAACAGCGAGTTCGGGTATGAGACCCCTGCGGACTGTGTTCACCACCTGCCCGTCGGGGCAATGGCGCCGAGCAACACTACGCAGTATCTGATGAGCTACGTGTATGAAGACCAGAAAATAGAAGAGACGCTGCCTCTTCCGCATGAAACTCCTGCACATCTTTACAGCGAGTCGCTGTCGCCCAGAAGTGTCTCCTCTGCTCTGGACTCTTACTTTGAGGGTATTCTTGCTTTTCAGATGAGGGACTTTGAGGAGTTATATGGGTCGACCTGGAATCCGGAATAAACTGAGAGTAAACATGACTTGAACTGATCTGGATCCCTCTCCAGTTACAACTTTTGGGGGCATGTTTGTGGAAAAAGGTGAAATGTTAAGACATTTTGTTGTAGCTCATGTTATCTTATGTTTGTTTCATGGTTGGGCTTTATTTGTCTCACAGCGGGGCCTTGGACGCTGCCCGCCCGGTAGGGGGCGCTCCTGCGGTTTCTTCGTCCAGAGGAACCAGGCCTGCTGCGTTCTGGTCCGGATTGTAAAATCCAGGTAAACCGGGACAGGTATACTGTGGCACTGATGACAATAGGTTATATTGTTATGCAGTTTGTGGGAGCTGAGAGAACAAAAAGTGTTTTCACAGTCACTGACTGTTGTCTGAGCATTTTCCAGGTCACTTCCGGCCACGTCACGTGACTCCTGTGGGACGGATCAGAGGAGCAAGGAGGCCTGCCTTGATAAGAGTGACCACTAGGTGACTTTTAACAAACAGCTCAACTGTTTTCTACACTTGCAGCTGAACTGAGGGATCTCATTTAAGTTTTTGTAAATAAGTTTTTTTATTTTTTTTTTTTAATAAAGTTTTTGCTGTTCATTTATAACTGACTTTTTGATTTTTCATACACCACACGTCCACTCAAGTGTCAGGTTTTATTGTCAGATTCTTTGTCATTTGCACCACATGTACACGTGGTGGAGCAAAATTAAGTACACAGGGTCCCAGTTACATCCAACAATAAAATGTAAAAGAAAAACATAAACTAAAAATGCACTAATAGTATAAAAACTACGTTGAACATGAGTCTGAGTAGATGAGCACGCATGAACATGAATGTCATTTCCGCAATGTACAATTACATAATTGAAACAACTGTTTCTTCAGGATCACGGTGCAACACAGAAACGTGCAAAAAATATAACACTGCAGATACGCAGCAGTACAATAAATATATACAAATGGACCTATAATAAATTCAAGAAGATATCTAATATAAACTCCATCTCAAGTAATTAAAAGACTAAAGACATGTTTAGTGCATTTATAAGGTAGTACACAAGTAAAAATAAAAAAATGGTTGGCAGCGTAGTTTTTATACTTTAGAGCAATAAACAGAAAAATTGCACAACTTGAGCTGATTGCAAAAACTTGCAAGTAAAAAGTCATAGTCCATGAGTATGTTCATGTCAGAGTGCACAAATGTGTCATAGTATGCAGGTTTTATCAGTAAATTAAAGGCATGGACAACAAGTACTGCAGATACTGTTTGTTTTACAGTTATTCATGTTTGATACAAGTGCTTAAATATTTCTTAAAGCATGTCATACAAGCTGTACATAATTACTGTATAATGTATACAAGTGGTACATAATTACTATATTTGTACAACAGGCAACTTTTCAGTCTAAAGGTAGTCCAGCCGAGCACACGATACTTGTCTACATGATAAATCTGTTTTTAATCTAACCTTGCTTTATGAGAAAGGACTTGAGCATTCTAAAATACTTTTTAAACTAAAAGTACTGCTCTTAAGTACATAAACTATTGAATTCACAGGAGATTTTCAGATGTCGAAAGCTTTAGGCTTTTAAATAAAATGTCCACACGGGGGCAGTAGAGCTGAACAAATAAAAAGAAGTGGGCTCGTGCAGCTCAGTTGATGCCAGAGGTGTTGATCGGTGCTGGTCCACATTTAGCTCGTGTCGCCTGGCATTTGTTTCAGAGCAGGCCCACATTGCAACACGTTTCACATTAAGTCTCAAGTCAGGGACAAAGGACTCCGGTTGTTCGCTGGCCAACAGATGAAAATCTTTAGTCCTAAACCTATTTTTCTTCTTGCCATTTACTGCTAAACTAATCTAAATCAGATAAAACTGAGGGTGGCTTTAATGGGAAAACTATTTTGGTGCCTTTAGAGCCTCACACAGAAAGTCTTTTTAAGGGAGAAAACGGTTCGGAGCAGATCTATCTCGAGTCTGTCCGATGCGGAGGCTGATAGCTCTGAGAAACAGGAGGCCACAGTTGTGGAGTGACGCATTCACAAGAGGCCCCGAGTTCAGAAGCCTGGAAAGTATCTGATCCAGCTGCTGAGTGGAGGTCAGCAGCTGGAGATGGGCAGAGGCCCGTCCGCATCGATCCACTTGTGCTGCTGGTTGGACACAGTTTGTCAAAGTTCAAGGGAAACTGTTACATATGTCTATGTTCAGCTCCTTGCACCTTTTGTCCACCACTAAATGTGAAAGGGCAACATCAAGCTGGGTATTTTACAGATACTGAGCTCAAGTGTAGCTGAAATTTCTAATCTAGCATCAGTATCATAAATATTAGGTCTAAATAAATTTTTTTTTTTTTAAATAGCTAAGATTTGGATTTATTGGTTTTGACACAATCTCCTTATAACTGTGGGGTTTATGATAAATTAGTGTGAAAATGTGCATCAGTGTGAGTTTCGCATCATGGATAAATGTCAGCTTGTGGCATACGGGGAGGGGAATTAGGAGGTATAATCTTCATCCGTTTCTCTGCACCCTCCACGGAGGCAAAGCCGACACAGAAGAGCCTCTGCACGCGCTGACGCTCTGGTTTTGGTGTGAAAAGCTCAGGGTGCATCCAAGAGGAATCAGATTAGAAGAGCTCCCCCAGAAGAATAAAAGCAAAAGGAAGAGAAGCAGTAATTTAAGCTCCCATGAGAAGGACTTCTGGCTTTGCTGGGAGAAGTGACTCCAGTGTAAACATTTTGGTCCCCCCCCCCCCCCCCCCCCACACACACACACACACTCAAGGCGGAAACTTCAAAGTCTCAACTGGAATCTGGGACTTTGTGGGGTTGGGTGGAGCTGAGTAATCAGGATACTGAGTGATTTGTATTTATACCGTATCTTTGTTGTTTAAACACTTTAAATGGACTCAGACAGGCTCAATTTGAATATCTATTGCTTAAAAAACTGTAAAGATGACCAAGTCAGTCATTCTTAATCCAACAAAGACACCTGAAGGGCTTCTGTCTGAGGTGGCAGCACAGGTTGGAACAGATGAGGCATCTCTCAAATCGCCTTTTTCATTTCAGGCTGAGTTTAAGGCCACAAAACTCTTAAGCACTTGCTCCAAAGATGGAGCAGAAAAGACAAAAGCACATATTTTTCTAATGAGTCACAGCAAAACTGTTAGAAATGTGCGCTTACTGTCTGTAAAAAAAAAAAATTAAACAGATAAAATGTAATTTAAAGCAAATTATGTAATGAACAACTTTTTAGGCACATTTGACAGAAAGTCTTCCATCATTATTTGGACGTTCTGAGTTCTTTCCAACAAAAATTCTCATGTCAACATTTTCTTTATCTAAAATAAAATAATAAAAATGTATGATAGTAACGTTTCCCAAATAAATGAGCAACAAGGAAATTATTAATCTACACCTTTTACATCATTTGCACAAAAAAAGAGAATAAATGCCTGTTTATAACTGTAGAACTGTAAAAATATAGTATTTTACTCATTTTAAAGACAGCTGCAACAATTTAGATCCAGTGCTTGTGAGAACTACCGTATTTTTCGGACTATAAGGTGCACCGGATTATAAGGTGCAATATTAAAAAACGGGTCTGTTTTCGTACATAAGGTGCACTGGATTGTAATTCAATTCAAAAATAATCCCAAAGGGAAATTAAAAGTGTTGTCGTAGCTCGTCATCCTGGTTTCATTCAAGAGTTCTTATATATGCTGATAGCTGTGGGCAGGAAAGATCTCCAGCAGCTAATCTGAAGAATCTGGCCACAGATACAATCTGATAGATTGGTCCACCTGAATCCAGCTTGCTGTCAAATCCGGCAGGCCTTTCGGTACTCCTCCCAGCAGTCGGCCGAGGTTTTTGTCGCCATGGACAGACAGCGGAAGGTGTCGGGGGATGATCCCGGTCCTCCCGTTGTCACGAGCCAGGTTTCCCACAAGCTCCAGGATCTCGACGGTTACATACTCACCACCAGGTTGACGGGAATTCATCCATGGTGCCTCCTTTTCAACTAAGGCGCATTAAGTGAAACAAAACCACCACAGAAACACTTCCTGTGTGTTTTTTTTTTTTTTTAAGTTTTTTTTTTTGAGTGCTGTTTACTGCATAAAATAAGGTTATAGGTCCGTAAGCACAACCAGAATTGATACATAAGGTGCACCGGATTATAATACTCAGTCGATTTTTGAGAAAATTAAAGGATTTTAAGTGAGCCTTATAGTCCAAAAAATACGGTAATGTTCATTAGGTATTTGAATACTTTCAGTAATTATAAAAAGTTCAGTGAGATCTGACTTCTAGATTGATTCATGCATAACGTTTAGTAAAAATAACAACTAAGTCACACCATCAGGGACGAGGAGTTTCTGCCTTTAGTAGGACAACACATGCAGGACTTTCACTGGAAAAGCAAAGTGCACGTCCGTGTCCTGTTATCTGTGTCCTCTGTGGTAAAACCTGCCAAAGGGACATTCGGGTGGTTGTGTTAACCTGTGGGCTGAGGCTCACGTAGTCGCGCGCCCTCTAAACCCTCTATGCGTGTAAATACGTGTGCAGATTAACTTTTTCTTCTCAAAAGTACAAGTTTGTTTAGCATGATTGCTCTGTTTCTAAGAACAGTCAGTGATAGACTCATTTGCATGACCTCCCACCTGGAAAATGTCCACTGCAGTAAAAGTTTAACGGTCATGGCCAAAGGTATCCGGGCAGTGATTGATTTATCCTTCCACAAACAAGCTCACGTTTTCAGCTGTTGGGTTGATGTTTCTGCTTTTCATCTCTGTAGGACCAAGAGGAGACAGGGATCTCTTATAAGACCCACTTTTCGCAAACTTGCCAAGTTTTGGTTTGTGACCTGAAAAAGAAAAATAATCACTTCCTTCCAAACTCAGACACACGGAGACAAACTCAGGCAGAAATACATACAGACACAAAAATAGGGCGAGGAGAAGAGAGCACTGATGTTGTCCTCCTGAGCACCCTTGGAGAATTAACCCCTGTGCAGGATTGGCTCATTAGTCAAAACGGTCCGAGGGCTGTTTGAGACACATCTATTTCCGTCTCTGAGCTCCCCGATTTGCCTGTCTTTCTCTGCAGAGACTGAGCAGAGGACGTTAATGGAAGTTGACCCAACAGTTTCAGGGAGTTGGACAGGTAGAGAGGATGTAACGAGGACACCGTGTCCAGGGGTGGACTCTTAACTGTGTCAAGGACACAAAACAGGCAAACCTGCTGAAGCCAAAAAGAATCAGACAAAACCTGTTTATAAAAATTAATTCCAGTCCTATCCTAATAGTGTTCTTTAACCTGTGTCAGGGGGCTGCAGCACCCTCTGCACCCCTACTTCCCAGGGCCTTGGATGGCTGCTACCAACATTACCCCCAAATGAGTATTTTCCTGTCGTCAGATGAATTGTTTCATTTGGACTCAGATAAATGATGAGTAGAAAGTCTGCAGTTATCCCTCATTTGATTTATCTGATAGTCATCCCGACTGGATCTTCATCAGATCTAAAGGTTTTGACCATAAGGATGAATCCCTTCAGTAAAGTCGAAGTCTGTTGTTTCAGACATGTAATGGCTTCCCTTTCTTTGACTTTCACCAGAGGCTACAGTGACTGCAGCTAATCTTTGTGAGCACACAATGAAACAGCCACAGCAGGTGTCTGAACTGATCTATGGTGTCGTGTAACTGGAACAAATCATGAGGGCATTTCTCAAGACGTGTCAGTCAGTCCGATTCTGACAAAGGATCCAGCAGCAAACACTGCAGCATACTGACTTGATTCATGGCATTTCTGAGTGAACGATGAGCCTGCGTTCTTTGCAATCTTAACTATTGTTGCATGTTATATTTGAGCTGTCTTCAGTCATTCCTAATAATTGATACATATATTTTTACTATTTTTATTGCTAAGTCTGCTTATTCTTGCTAATTAGCCTAGTATATCTAGCATGTAATCCTTAACATTTCTCCTGATATGAATAAATGAAATGAAAATTTCAGCTTTGAGCTCACCTTTTTGCTTCTTTTGCATTTTTTTACCTAGTCTTTTGCTAATTTAGCTAGTTTATTGCCACTCAGCTTCTAGTTAGCCCTCTGCTACTTTTAGCTTTAGCCAGTGTTTCGATACTTTTAGCTTGCATTTTGCCACTTTTACATTTTAGCAACATTTTTGCTGCTCTTAGTTAGCTTTGTGCTACATTGAATACTTAGCTGTTGTTTTGCTACTTTTAACTTGGTTTCCTCCTTTGTGACACATTTCAGCTGTCGAAAAAAGTTAAATCTGTGCCTCTGGACATAAAAAAAAACACAAAACAACAATATCCAGAGGACCAGATTTAACTTTTTTTAGATTTTTCTACCTGGAGCATGCATCAGAATATTTCAGCTGTCATTTAGCACTCAGTTTTCTCAAGACATTTTCTCCAGTTACAATTTAAAACATGCACATCTTCCTTGAACACATAACAGGAAGAGTCCACATTTAACCATTATGTTCATATTGATGTCTTCTGGACGGGTCCCTCTCTCAGTGAGTCTTTGGATTGGTTTTACGGGTGCAGAGGGGGTCAGTGACAGCACCCGGTGAGTCTCCCTGTTGACGAGGTGCAGCTGCGTCTTTGTCCGTTATTCTTGATGGCAGCAGAATGTAAACAACAGATGGTGGAGTTAGCACCTGAGCAACATGTCAACCTCCAGCATTCATTTCCCAGCCCAGCTGTTGGATACAGTCACTATCCGAGCAGCAGGAGCTTTTTAAAAAAAAAAAATCAAATAACCTTGGCCTCTCGATGGGATTATTGTTCTATAGGCTCGTGCACCAGTTTGTGCCTTGTGTCTGTGATGCCTTATATCTAGCTCAGCCTTGTGCTATCGATGAGACAAATATTTAAAAAAATGTTTTTTTTAATCCTCTGTGCTTCAGGCAGTTTAAAAGTAAAAATAAATTCGACAGGGTTCTAAGGTAATAAAACGAGGTTCAGGTGGGCTTTAATCTGAATGTGTTTGATAGTTTGAAAGCAAACCATCCTGAGTCATGGTGTAGAACCTCCTATTGAACTGGTATGACCCCACACAAGCTGCAAGGAGCACGTCTCACAGTACAGAACCCTCAGCAGACTTATTGTAATGTCTTACAGCTGGGTGATGTGGCTGTATATCTGTCTACATCAAATCACCCAGTGACAGATATTTACCATTAGATATGAACAGGGCCTCAGAGTAAACAAGGTAACGTTGCAGAGTAGTAAAACCAGCTCCAGTATAATGAAAAGAAGTTATGCTTTAGACAAGTGATTTAATTGGAAGGATCATCCTCCCATTACATTTTACCTGCTTCTTCCTTTCTGGGTCATGGGGTTCACTGGTGCCCATGTCCAGCCATCACTGTCCAAGAACCGGGGGACAACACGTGGTCTCCAGTCCATCACAGGGTCACATGGAGACAAACAAAACAACCATTCACTCTCTCACTCACACCTAGAGACAATTTAGAGTTACCAGTCAGTCTAACATGCATGTTTTTGGTCTTGTGGGAGGAAACCGGAGTACCCGGAGAAAACCCACACATGCACGGAGAGAACATGCAAACTCCACACAGAAAGGCCCCCAGCTGGGATTTGATTCAGCAACCTTCTCGCTGAGAAGAGGCAGATCCAACTGCACCACCGTGTCACCCTGCTTTGTAGTCAAATGCAGGACTCCACTACTTTACAGGCAGATGTCCTTCATTCATAAGTTAAAATTGAACACACAAATGACAGAATCATAGCTACTCAGGCTTACAGCTCTGACCGAGCTCAGACTAGCACCCAGCAAACTAAAACACAAATGTTGCAAAAGCAACACTCCGAGACTGTAACTCTTATGAGTTTGCATAATGAACTTGATATATTTGAGAACGTTTACATGAAGACAAAAGCT
This sequence comes from Nematolebias whitei, assembly GCF_014905685.2. Taxonomy (NCBI): domain Eukaryota; kingdom Metazoa; phylum Chordata; class Actinopteri; order Cyprinodontiformes; family Rivulidae; genus Nematolebias; species Nematolebias whitei. The sequence continues at coordinate 13,196,062 of NC_056519.1, read as the reverse complement.
TTTTAATTTCACATTTCTCTCACTTCTCTCAATTGATTTTCCATCATTTAAAAAAAAGTAACTAAAAGAAGCTACTTTGTATAATAATGTGTTTTCCCCAATGGAGATTTGTACTAAAATCCCAGTGGCCTTTAAATAAAAGACTTCAAACAGCCTTCTGCAGAGATTAACGGATGACCTTTGACAAGAACACTTGTTTCTGGACTTATTTAACTCCTTACTCCTCCTGCAAGCAGCTGCTTCATTCTGTTTTTGTCGTGATAAGCTGCAATAAGCTCGAGTCGATACAGAGCTGTGAGATTTGGCAGCATCTAAATAAAATGTAGGGAGATCGATATGATGACCGAGCTGCCACCACTACACTCACATCACCTGCTGCAGGGCACGCTGCCTGTCGGCCATTTGTCACCCAGAGCACACTCATAACTCAGAGGTGCAATCACAGAGGCACAGTGTCCCACTCTCTCATATCATTCTGTCACTGGAACCCCTTCTGCACAGCTGAGTTTTTGCTTTAAACTGCTTAAAATCTGTCAGTAAACGCCCCCGATGTCACATATGTTCAATGCATGTGCTGTCTTACCACCTTAAGATGATGCAAGAGGGGGAAAAAAAGCTTGAAATAACTCTGTTGCACTTTGTGAATGAAGAACAATGCTCATCATGCAAAGATTCTGCACCATAAAACAATAAAATGGGTCCATTTATCCAATTTGTGTCTGCCAGCACAACTGTCTAGCTAACATACGTCCAAAGCCATTCGGTACTTTTGCGCTGTTCGGCATTTTTGTCAAACGCAGTCCTCGATGGCTGAATGTAAATTGTTTTCTGTACTATTCTAAGATTTTTGTGGTTTTGCCAAACCCTCCAAGAAGAAATGTGTCAACCTGTCGTTGCAAATCTGCCTCAAAATCAGTCCTGGATGCCTCTGCAGACAAAACTGCAACATTACATTGAGTTTAATCTACCATCATAGCTGAGCAATCTTAGCAAACACAAAACGGGCTCTAACTGCGACAGTTTTGCAGATACTGAGCTCAAATTTAGCGCGATTGTAGCTAAGAACGGTCTTTAACACAAACATATAGCACAAAGATCTTGCATGCATGATATTGTGCACATTGTCATTTACAGATTTGACCAAATATTACTCCATCTCTTCTCAGCATTACACATTATTTTTTTTAAATCATGCCGCATGACATCTAAATTAGCCAGAAGCACAGTTATATAAGTATAACTTCTTTGTGCAGACCTTTTTAATAAAAAAAATAAAAAATGGTTTTAGAATACAACAAATGAACAAGACAAATGTGGCAGTAAGAAGATTAGAACAGCATGGGATTATTAACCAAAGGTCTTGCTGCTTGATCTTTTTGTTTTATAACAGAGCGTGCTGACTCTCTGACATGTGCAGCAAACACTTTTGGCTATTGCTGCATGAGGAGACCCATGGGGCTAATTACCTGTGCAGGACCTAAAGCAGTTCCCCCTGCTGATAACATAACAACCGAGCTTAAAGCGCCGGATCAGAAAAAGTGTTCACGTTTACCTCTTGTCATTTCCACATATAATCATTTTAATGGCTGGTAATTAATTTCCCAAATCATTTGCTGAAGACGGTTCACTTGAGGATACCGCTCCTGAATCAGAATGACCAAAGTTAAACATAAAACTAAGACATTTTAATTAGCTGGTTATATCAAAGCACCGGTGGTGGAGGATGAGGGGGCGAGCAGGTTGCAAAAAAATGGATTCAAAGATTCAAGTTTTTTTTTATTGTCATTCACATCACATGTGGTACATGAGGTGAAACGAAACTATGTACACAGGGTCCCAGTTACATCCAACAAAAATAAAAATTGTAAAGAAAAATGGTAATATGATCCGAGACACGAGCTACGGATACACTACATTCACTAAACTAAGAATACACTAAGCACTAATAGTGCAAAACAATGCGCCAAACAACAGCAGCACGAACATGAGTCTGTGTGAGCAGATGAGGACGAATGAACACAGCAACATGAAATAAATCAGCAGCATGAGATCAGCATCATGGATAGTCAGCAGCACATATCAGCAACCGAGTGGCATTACAGTGACTTTTTTTTTTCCACAGTGATTATCCTGGTTAGAGATTCATGAGTCTAACAGTCTCAGGGTAGAAGCTGTTCCTCAGCCTGGTGGTTCTGTATTTAATGCTCCTCAACCTTCTGCCTGAGGGAAGCAGGTAAAAAAGTGTGTGTGCTGGGTGAGTGGGGTCCTTCATGATGCAGGTGGCCCTCTTCCTGCATCTAGAGGTGTAGATGTATGTGATGGTGGGGAGACTGACTCCAACAGACTTCTGTGCAGCCTTCACCACTCTCTGCAAAGCTTTTCTTTCTGCAGCTGTGCAGCCTCCATGCCACACGTTGATGCTGGAGCACAGGATGCTCTCCACTGCACACCTGTAGAAGGAGGTGAGGACTGAACTTCCCAGACCAGCTCGTCTCAGCCGCCTGAGGAAGTAGAGTCTCTGATGAGCTTTCTTGATCAGGCTGGTGGTGTTGTTGCTCCAGCTGAGGTTGTCATTCAGGTGTACACCCAAGTACTTGTAGCTGGAGACCACCCACTGCAGATAATCTTATGTTCAGGGGGGGATGGGGGTAGGTGTGTTTATTCCTTCTGAAGTCCACGACCATCTCCTTCGTCTTTTTCACATCGATGTGGAGGTTGTTCTTCCTGTACCAGCTCTCCAGGTGTTCCATCTCCTGCCTGTAGCTGGACTCATCATTGTTTTTGATGCATTCCACCACCACTGTATCGTCTGCAAACTTTACAATATGACAGTCTGGATGGGTCGGTGAACAGTCATATGTTAGAAGAGTGAACAGGAGGGGGGCTCAACACACAGCCCTGGGGAGAGCCCATACTGAGGGTGAGAGCGGTGTGGCCCACAGAGGAGATGGCATCTTCTGTTGATCTATTCTCACAGTATGCGTACTGATGAGGGTCCTCGTTGATGTTGATAATTGTTCAGATGTGGGTCATGACCAGTTTTTCAAAACATTTAGCGACTATCGGGGTGAGGGCTACTGGCCGATAGTCATTCAGACCAGTCACTGTAAAGCTCTTTGGGACTGGGATAAGGGTGGCAGTCTTGAGGCAGGTGGAAACTGTTGCCAAGGTGAGGGAGGAGTTAAATATGTCAGCCAGCACCTCACAGAGATGATTGGCACATTCTTTCAGCACCTTCCCCAGGATGTTGTCCAGGCCAGTTGCCTTGTGAGGATTGATCCTCCTGAAAGTATTCCTTGTTTCTGCTGCAGTCACGCTGAAGAACTTTTCTTCCTGTGATAAGGTGCAATGTTATTAACTTTTCTTCCTGTGATGAAGTACAACATTATATGCTAAGTAATATGTTTACAAATGTTTATTGTGCTTACAAGGTAGCAACTAATGGGCTATTTAATTTAACAACTCTAGATGAAACATATAGATGAACAGATGTGGAAACTGGTCTATTTTGTCTCTCTGTTGCCCTTACTTAATGCATAATAAGCAGTTATTAATGATTTGTAAAGTGTTTATAGAAGAATTAATAACATATCTATAAACTATTTATTAGCCATTTATAAGGGGAGCCTCATTGTAAAGTGGTACCAAACTTTTAACATTTATGTGCCTTATGAGCACATGAACGCCTCTTGCTGTTGCGTAAAGCATGGATACAGAAAAACTAATTTTATACTTTTACAGTGACTACAAGGTTAACTTAATTAACACAATTAGTCCAAAAATGGCAACAGTTTTACTGATATTGAGCTTAAACTTTATGTGACAGTAGCTGAGAGTCATGACTAACATATGCTCTAAGTGCTAAGTGATGAAACAATTTTTTTTTTTTTAATTTTCCATTTAACTATTGGAATCAGTACTGTCTGTTAGCAAAATATCTCTTGAACTACTGGATGTTTTTAAGTGAAACCCATAGGATGTAATCATTGGTTGAACATCTAAAACACATTCACTTTTGGAGTTTGCAGCAGCTGATCGACTTTCACTAACACACAGAATGTCTGTAGCTCAGTCAGTTTTACAGACATCAAGTTAAATGCATGTGTGGTAGTAGCTGAGAGTCATTCACAGCATCATTCTGAGCACTGATCTCACAAGATCTCACAGCATGAGATCTTGCACCCCTTTCACAATAAGATAATTTTAGTTTAAAACTGACATTTCTGCTGTTCACTTGTCTTTGTTTTGCCTTTTGCTCTGATTAGGTTCAGACCATCCAGAAAGTTCTGTGACTAACACACATTGTGGGTGCTGATGGGTTTTATGAGTGGATGATTGTTGGTTTATGTCCTTGACTAATGAAAATGTCACATTTAACAATGAGTTTTAATCAAAGCGTTCACTGAAATCTAAATGGAATGATTGTAAAGAGATTTTAAAAAACACTTATGTGCATCCAATTAACAATTTATTTGAATCATTTCAATGGTGTTTTAATGCATTCTTCATGCATCAACAGTCATCCGTCTCTTTTCACATCCTGCTTGTCGGGTTCCCTTGACAACCGCTTCCACTGTTCATAATCATCACGATCTCTGGGTCAAGAAGAGGCTGGGAAACGGCCGACCTCTTCGACTGCCCGTGTGTTTGTCTGTTTGAAGTCACTGTGATTACTGTCTGAGGCCGAGGCGTGAGTTTAATTGAATGTCACAATCACAACTTGTTTCTTTTTTTTTTTACACATTTACTAAAGGTCAATTTAAAAAAAAGGTATGATTGCACAGAAGGACACGTAATTTGAAGCTAAGCCTCCCGCTCATCCAGAAATGGACAGAATCGTAAAAAATAAAAAGATTAATATTTTCTAACTCCCTGCACATTTATGCCTACACCCTGGGAGAATCTATTTCCGAAGCATCTGCAGTTATTTCTGTTTTGTCAGCGCGATGCAGTATCCCTTTCAACCACCCAAATACACTCCAAACTTCCATTTTCCAGCAGAACAAACAGTCCTTTCTTTCCATCCGTTTTCCTCTCGTCCGTTCGTCAGTGTAATTGCCCTCTTTCCAGGAATAGAAAGGAGCTGCCACAGACTGTCAAAGAGCCGGTGGTTAGAGCATCCTTCAGGAGACCGTTCAAACATTCAAACACTCTCCGGAGCTGGAGCTGAGAGGTGGTGCACACCTCAACTCTGTCTGCCCTGCTCCTTTATTTATTTATTTATTAATTAAATTTAACCTTCAATTCATCACTGCTGCACTTAGGATCAGCCCTGAGTTATAAGAAAATACATTTGATGATCTTAACAGTTAAATAGAAAATTAACCAGTTTTTAAAACATGAAATATTTAATGAAATTTAAAAACAAAAATATATATATAAAAAAAAAAGTCTTGTGTTCATCACTTGATTTATAGACATGAAGAATGCCAAAAGTTTGTGCTCAATAATCCGAGAATAAAATCCAACAATGGTCAATCAGGTCATCTGGATTTTTTTTATTTTTTTTATTTTGCGCTGAAATGTTTCGCCCTCCATCCAAGGGGCTTCGTCAGTCTGAGGAACCACCAAAAAAGACTGATTCTCCACTAACAGCTTACTCCAAAGTGGAAAAAATCCATTTATATTGGTGTTAAGATGTTGATGCTAACTTTTGGTGTTTTGGACCACTTTGACATGACTGTTGACGAGGGAGAGGGCGGGCCCCAGCGGTCATTTTAGCCCCAATATAACTTTTTTATTCCACTTTGGAATATGCTGTTGGTGGAGAATCAGTTTTGTTTGGTCGTTCCTCAGACTGACGAAGCCCTTCGGATGGAGGGCAAAACGTCTCAGCACAAAAAACAAAACAAACGTCCTGACTGAACATTGTTGGACATGTTGACTGATTCCATGGGTTTAAGCTAAAAAGGGTAAAAAAAAAAATAATAAACCAACATGGTGAAGGTTCAATCATGGTGTGGTGATGTTGGTTGCATCAGCTTTTAAATTCATTAAATCCATTAAACACATGCTGAAATCAGAAGATTGACAAGACATTTTTGAGACGTCTGTCAAAAAACAAGAACATATTTGCTGCAGGTTTCAATTTGTACGAAAAGAAGGTGAAAATTCAAAATAAATTAATGAACTAACTCTGAGACAAACAGTGGTGTTGAAATCTACCAAAGATTTGTTACCGTTTTAAGTTTGTTCATTTTTTTCCCCTATATAAAAGCATTTTCATGTTCAGAAATGTTCAGATGAGGAAATCATATCCCTTCTGCCTCACAGACTGACGTGACTCACTGATATTTTCTCCATAATTTACCCTTTTTTTACATTTGGCTTTTGTTCTAAAACTCAATGTAATTTATGATCTGAATGCTTTTCAGCTTCAGCAAGGACGCCTCCCTTTGCAGGAGTGTTTTCTCTGATTGTTCTGCAAGGCCAGCTCTCGTTCTTTCACATTCTTTCCTTGCCATTTCTCTTTTTTAATTATCGCCACCGCCCTTCTCTTAACAGGCAAGTGTTGCAGCAAATTCACAAAGACAATTTTGTATTCCTTGAAACAGTTTATTACTTTGCAAATCCTGCTCATCAATAACTCGTGTTAAAGGAATATTAAACTCTGATTTGCTTGGTTTGCTTTTTGTTCAGTGTGGAGGGCAGAGGTAGTAACAGGGAGCTCTCACATGTTGCATAAGCTCATGTCTGTGAAGGAAAGAAGCCTTCACCCTCACCCTCTCTGTAAATTGTCTCATCTCTGTCATTAGCCAATCTTGTGAGTCTGCCTCCCTGCCAGCCTTGCTGCTAAAATGCTAATGAGGCCCCTCGCTCAGCAATTACAAAACACACAGCAGCGCAGAAATCCACGTCTCTCGTTGTCACCCATTAGGGGGCATAACGACCCCCGTGCTGAGCCTGGCTTACATCAATGAACAGACTTTGCTTGGGGTTAAATTAATCTGAGACATTTCATTAGGCCAATTAAACTCTAAATTAAAGCCCTCACATTTCTTGAAGGAATGCTTTTCATGAGTTTTAGACTGATTGTTGAGAAATAAACGAGTTAAAGCCATTTTGGTTCAAATTTAAAATAGTTGCCATTTCAGGCAACATCTGAAGTGGGACAAACAAATGAACACACAGAGAAAAGGGCAAAAACATTTTCGCTCCACTTAAACCTTCGTCAACTTTAAGATGTTAGAGAGGTTTGAGGGAGGGACTTTCCTCTGATAGGGGTTCGTTTTTGAAACAAAAAAAGGTGGGGTGCTTCTTTTTGTGATCATTCAGTCAGAAAATCAGAATTTTTTATTCAAAGATTGACAAACAGTAGCTGGTGTCTGTAGACTCAGCTTAAGAGGCAAAAAGCAAAAACACATATATCAAATGTGTCAAAGTAAAAAAATAAGGCGGTGCAAGCATATTTATTATAAAATAAAATGTTCTTTTTTGTCTAAACTTTTCGGTCTTTAGAAGTAATTTACACCTTTTTGGCCATGTGTGGATTACAAACATTTATCTACATATTTCTGAATTATTGTTTTTATTTGGGGGACATAGAGGCAGAGAGGAGCAAATGCCATGTGACAAAAGGCCTGTGTGAGGACATCACAGACACATGACAGGAGCCTTCAGCCAGCGCAGCCACCCACACACGATTTACACTGCAGAAGAAGAAACTCATGTGGCAGTGCTAAAAAGAAAGTGTTGAGAAGAACAAGTGAAAGAAAACGGTATTAAAAAATGAAACAAACAAAATAAAACAGCTAGGTTGTAAAGCGAAATAGGATACTAAAAACAGGAACATGTCTGCATTGGTTATTCCCAGAAACTTGGCAGATGTTTGAAGCCACTTAGAGAGGCCAAGGTCGAGAGCTTCAAATCTTTTTGTAATATATTCCAAGAAACAGGAGCGGAGTAGGAGAAGGCCCTTTTGCCAAGTTCAGTCCTCATTGAGGGAACACTGCAGGTAATAATGTCCTGAGAGCGCACGCTGCAGCTGCACTCACGCAGAGACATGTAGGAGGAGATGTATGAAGGCAGCAGACCAAGAAGTGATTTAAAGATGAAAATGTACCAGTGAGAGAGTCTATGTGAAGTTAATGATGACCAGTTAACCAGTGAATACAGGGTGCAGTGGTGGGTACGCAGCCAGTTACGAATCATAGCACACCGTGATAGACAGCATCTGCAGGGTGCTTGTGGGGGCGTTCATGTAAATAATGTCACTGTAGTTAATGGAGGGAAGGAAAGTTGCAGTTACAAGGTGTTTCCTAGCATTCAGAGTTAGACAGGATCTGTTTCTGAAAAATAAATCCAGTTTAACTTCCAGTTTCCTTACTAGGTTTTCCACGTGGAGCTTAAAAGAGAGATGCGAATTGACCAAGATATCCAAATATTTATCGACAAACTCAATAGAGCACCATTTGAGGATAAAATCAGAGGAAGAATTGCTGGGACCGACTTCCTGTTTGAAAGCAACATCCCTTTGGTTTTATCGGCATTTAGGACAAGTTTGGGACAAATCTGACTGGATGATGTCAAAGGCGGATTGCAAAAGCTGGAAAGTCTTAGCAACTGTTTTAGCTCGACAATAAACAACTTTGTCGTCAGCATAGAAATGTAACGATGCACCAGGGATGATCTGACCTACATTTTTTTATGTAGACTGTAACTCCCTGGATAATATAACTGGATTTATTTAACTTTTTAAACAGCATTAATACATGCTCTTATTTTCATGTGACAGATCATAAAAAATAGATTGATTTAATGAAGAAAATCCAACCAGTCCTGGACTATATATTTTTTTACTGGTGTGCAATTGATTATTCCCTGGACTTATCAGGATCTTTTTCTTTCTTTCAGATTAAAGAAAACAGAAAAGATCTCAGCTTTATCTGTCTTTCATTCTGTTAAAAAAAATTTAAAATCACCAAATATTTCTCATTTGTCTTCCCAGAATTTTTTCATTCCCATTGATCCTTTATTTATCATCATTACTTTAGGTGTACATCTACAACTAGCCAGCCCAATTCACCATCAGTCAACATATAAAATGGCTATACCATCAGTTTTACAGCTACTAACCAAGTCATCCTCAACACATTTCCAAGGCATACGTATTTCAAAGCAATAAAAAGGACATAAAAACATTTAAAAATTAAGTCTCATGGTAAATATAGGCTATTCATTTAAATAATGATTTTATTTGTTTGATATATTGGATCGGTCTCTTATCCAACGTCATACCTTCTGCTTTTACTGAGCTGTATTTTATCATAATTCAGATTTTTAGATATTTATCTCTAATTTCCCCTCCTTTGTACACTGGCATGAATGAGCACAACGTGGTTATGAGTGAGTCAGGCATTCGTGCTGCTTCATGAGACAGAGGGATAAAAAAAAACTGCTCGCATGCAGTTGCCAGGTAGAGCTCTGTGGGGATTTGATTTGGAGAATGCGACTGTGTGTGTGTGTTTTACTATGGAAGTAGTGCATGGCAAAATCATTTTGTTGACTGTGTGGAAAATCAATGACATGTCTCTCCCCTACCTCTGCAGTGCCGAGAGGCAGTTCCACACGCCTCACATGGTGGCGCTCTGACTCAACATCTTTCACATCCCTGACTCCTGCTCTTGTTCTCACCTGATCGCCTCCTCTCTTTCCTCTTCTCGTCCCTCTCCCACTATCGTTTCTTGCGCTTCTGTCTGTTTTCTCTCCTGTGTTGACAGAGGTTGAATGTCACACCGTCTGCCATGGCATGTTGCAGTTTATGAGAGCAAATGTTTTATCAGCATTGCGTCTGGCATAAATCTTTCCCTGGCATGGCTGGACTGGTCATTTGTGAATGAAGACACACACACACACACACATGCACACATCTATAAAACACTAATTGTGATTAATAGCATTGTATTCCTCGAAGGACGGCATATCCACCACCGCCTTTCATGCAAGAGTTTTAGACATGTTACATATGTAACAGACAGAAAGTTGTACCTATTTTGGTCAAACCTTGAAAATAACATTATGCACAATCTTATATACTGTTCACAGTATGTGTTGGTAATAACTCCTAGCTACTACCAGGCCAAAGTTTAGCTCATTTTCAGTTTCATCAACTTTGTGTGTTGCTTAAGGCCAATTAGCTGTGACGTAAAATTGACTCCAAAAAAAGTAATCAGTTGTAGATGAACATCCAGTGATTACTTAGTTTAGTTTGCTAATGGACAAACAGGCTTGGCTCCAACAGTTATTTCAGCTAAGATCTATATGTTGTGAAAGATGCTCTGCTATGAGCATAACCGAGTTTTAGCACAATATCTGTAATATTGGCAACATTCCAGTGAGCCAGAAAAGGATGGAGTGCCCTTTCCAGGTTGGGGAAGAGGTCCTGGTACTGCCCCAAGCGGTGGGGTTCAAGAATCTCGGGGTCTTGCTCATGAATGAGGGGAAAAAGGGAGTGAGAGATCGATAGGTGGATAGATGCAGCGTCGGCAGTGAAGTGGGAGTTGTACCGGTCTGTTTTGGTAAAGAGAGAGCTGAGTCAAAAGGGGAAGCTCTCAATTCACCGGTTGATCTACGTTCCTACCCTCTCCTCAGCCACTTGGACCAGCTCCTCCGAGGGAATCCCAAGGCATTCCCAGATCAGCCGAGAAACATAGTCCCTCCAGCGTGTCCTGGGTCTTCCTCTGGGTCTCCTCCCGGTGGAACGTGTCCGGAACACCTCACCAGGGAGGCGTCAAGGAGGCATCCTAACCAGACACCCGAGCCACCTCAACTGGCTCCTCTTGACGTGAAGAAGCAGCAACTCTACTCTGAGTCCCTCCCGGATGACCAAGCTTCTCACCCCATCTCTAAGGGAGAGCCCAGACACCCTGCGGAGAAAACTCATTTCGGCCGCTTGTATTCGTGACCTTGTTCTTTTGGTCACAACCCAAAGCTCATGACCATAGATGAGGGAAGTCTGGGCCTCCCTACTTAAGCTGCTACCCCCAGCCGTGACCCAACCCCGGATAAGTGGAAGATAATGGATGGATGGATTGACAAAATTATAGCAATTTTTGGTGTGTTTTTAGGTTAGTTGGCTTTGAAGGCCATCGTGAATTGACTTGGCTTCAATAGGTAATCAGTTAAATATCTATTCAATGATTATTTCTTGTATCATTAGAATCCAATCCAGTGGTTCATGATATATTTCGCTAACAACCAAACAGAGTTGACTCCAATAGTTTTTGCCAAAGTTTTAAACACAGATCTTGTGCAATCAGTTACCTATCGACGTTTTGTTTTTGTACTAGTGCTTAGTGTATTTTTATTAACGTTTTTCTTAGTTCATATCTTAGATCTTATTACAGTTTTTCTTTTTACATTTTAATACTTTTGTTGGATGCAACTGGGACCCTCTGTACACTATTTTGTTCCACCACATGTGATACATGACAAATAAAAAACCTTGAATCCTTGAATCACTGAGTACAAGTTGAGTTTCAGCGACTACCACACTTCAATTTTAACTCAGTATGTTTAAATTAACATAGTTATAAGTATTTTTCTGTTTACTAAGATAGCTCTTGAATCCGACTGACTCTAAAAACTGTATCATAGACTATTTTCTGAAATCTTAATTGAAATCCATTTTGTGATTCTCGAGGTATTTTGCTAACAGTACAGTCAAAAACATCACTGCAGAGCCTTCAACGAAAGGGAAATAGATGCAGCGTGATGGTTCTAATTTGAGTGCGATGAGTTCATTTTAGGTAGAGCCATGCTGATGGAGTGGAGTGGATGGAGGTGGAGGCAGAGAAAAGCAAGAGTTGTTTAATTCTGTCTGAGCTGGAAGCCTCAGCCTCCGGTCAGAACATGGAGGCTTGTCTCTTCTGGTTCCAGAGAGCGCAGTGAGATGCCCTGTGGAGGAGACGCACGGGCAGCAAGCGAAGGAAAGTCAGTGTGAACAGCACTCACATGCCTGTGTGTCAGTAGTGGGGGGTGGGGGGGGTGGGGGGTTAATCAGGGTTTTTAAATAGGAGAGGTTTGGTGTGTCTTTTTTTGGTGTCTGCATGTGTGCAGTTAGAGGAAAAACGAGTGGAGATTGGCCCTGATTAAACTATACCACACACAGAGGCCAAACATCAGGATATTTTTAGTCAACGCTGCACAGTTTGCCCAACCCCTGCCTGTGCACAAACAGAACATTCAGACAAGGGTGGGGGTTTAGCTAAATCGCTTTTTTAAAAGTCTACCATTCCTTGAAGGAATGCATATCGCCTGCCGCCTTTCGTGCCCGAGTTTTAGATTCAAACCATTATGATGGTAAGACATGATGGAGCTGTAGACATTTTTGTAAAACCTTAAAGCCTCGCACGAAGTCACAAGATGTCATGCTTATGTTGTGAATGACTCTCGGCGACTACCCCGCCAGCTCTTAGCTCAGTGTCTGCTCAGAACAAGCAAAATACTTTGAACAGTGAAAATGGCTGCTGTGGACAATGCAACAATTTTATGAACATGAAACCCTCATCCGCAGATAAGTATAAATTCAACATTATTCACATTATCGTTTGTGAATTTACTCGTGATATTTATGGACTGCTGCCCTTAAGGGGCTTGCATACGGTGGCAAAACTACAAGAAATTAAAAAAAAAAACTGTTTGCATGTAAGCTCAGTTTTTATTAATGATTATCCAGTGGGTTTAATTGCTATTATTCCAAAAGTTAATCGGTTTTAGATGTCAACCCAGTGATTACTTTCTGCAAGTTTCATAAAAGTTTGTCCATTAGTTAACGAGATAATTTTGCCGGAGAATGAAGGGGGAAAAAGTATATATCACTCTCTTTTTATATATCTTTCCGTCTTCACTCTTAGAACACAGCAAACGCAGAAAACTTAGATATTGACATGTGTTTCTTCCAAGGCACCCCTCATTATTGTGAACATTGCTATTGAACAGTGACCATTAAGTACAATCAATCCCAGAGCTGCAACAGATCTGGTCTCCCACTGTGCAGCTACCAGATACAAAGTCTTTTACTGGAAATTTGTGTTTTTAATCACAACCAGATCTCGGAGCTCAGTATTCATGTACACAAATGATAATATCTATTTTCAGCTTGAACGGATGAGCTAACCGATATTTAACAGCTGAAAAATCACCTCTGTGTGTTATGTACAATATATGTCACAGCTTCTATTCTGGAGATTCAGTTTTACTTTTATCATATAACGGGATGTATAGTGAATACTTTTTTCTTTTCTTTCAGCTGCTCCCTTCTTCAGGGATCACTACAGCAAACTATCTCGCATGACTTGGTAATTGTTTTTACATCCTATGCCCTTCCTGACGCGACCACAGAGCTACCACAGCCCTCTGTGTGGCACAGAGAGCTGCCAACAGGGGCACCCATGGGAGCAGATGGTGGTTAAGGAACTTGCTCAAGGTCCCAGAGTAGGGCAAATAAGGGTGGAGGCAGCTGTAGGGTACTTCACATTTCCCATCCTGGTGTTTGAACCAGCAACCTTCCAATCACAGGCTCACCTTCCCTAACCTCTGTGCCACCACTCCCCCTCCATAGTCAATATTTCACTGACATTTGATTTTATATTATTTTTAATTGTCTATTGAAATCAAATAGCTTTAAAAGTTTATACTCGCATGTAGTTAAGTAATGTGGAAACACCTTAAAATAGCACTTATTATAGAGAGTGACTCCCCTGTATGAGGTATTTTGTTTATCAAAGCTGTTTTCAAATGTTTAAAATAACTTGAAGGTGTAGTCCACATCCCTCTGAAACAAGAACATTTAAAAATATCTCATTTGTGAAGTCAGGAGATGGGGGTGACTAAATTTGTCAAAGGCCACAAAAACAAATAAGATTAATTATAAAAGTGCAAAATGTAGTGCAGCAACCATTTTACTGGATAAAAAAAAAGAAGAAGCTGGGACTATACTACTATGAGAGCTATCAATCAAACAGCAAATGGCGTTACTGTATTTATTTATTTGTCCTTCTTTTAAAAAAAAATCATAACATTTAGAGGCTAAAAAAAAATTATTTCCCAGTTTCCATGAACACATCATATGGTCAAAACTTCTTTAAAGCACTGTTAGCCAGTTGGCTCAAGTGTACTTTTCTTTATTTACTAAAATATTGTTTATATTGTTGGGAAGTGAATACTTTAAATACTAAAACATTATTTTTAGGTTGTGGCCTTATTATGTAAACTTTATTAGTAACTGAAACAACTTTAGCAGGGCCGGCCCAAGGCATAAGCAAACTAAACGGCTGCTTAGGGCTCCGGGACCACTAGGGGGCCCCCTAAGTGGAAGCACAGGTTTTAGGAAGTTTGAAGTATTGAGGAAGAAGTAACAAACAGGTGGGTAAAGGTTGTTTTAATATTTAAGTTCAGCTTTTGCCAATTGTTGCATACATTTATATATTTTAAAAACTAATTATTCAACTTTAAATTTCTTTTTTTAAGCCATTTTACGTGGTTTCAAGTAATTGTTCATTTACATTTTTTAAGTATTTCCTTGATATTTTATTATTATTTAATTTAATTTTGTCTGCTTTTGCACAATTTGATTTTTTTTTTTTTTGGAATGCATATAAGTTATTTTATCTGTTGTTTATTGTTGATATTGCACTAGAAATTATTTTGAATGTTACTGTTGCAGTTCTTTGGAACCAAAAATACTAACCCAGATGACACTTTTGCTGTAAAATACATTGCATACTGGTGTTTTATTTTTGTTACTTTTAGTACCACTAGAATATATATAGGATAATGTAAATGGGGCTGTCTGAGTTGCAATGAGTTTATGTTAGGTGGGTGAATGATCTGATCATCTGACCGTTGATTGCAGTAATCCACATTATTAGCAGAAATAGAGGGCCCCAAACCAAATTTCACTTAGGGCCCCATGGAGGCTTGGGCCAACACTGAATTTTAGCTAAATTGATTAGCTTAATGCTAGCAGACATTGCTAGTGTCCCGCCTAACTTCACATCTCTGGGATGTAACTTCTGTTTTGTTTTTTTTGTAACTCATCTTTTTGTTTAAATTTATTCTGTCATACTACTATTTGTTGTCATAATAGTATAGTTTTAGTTTGGTTTGTAATGCTCCTTAAGGGTTTAGTGCAACTTCATCATCGCTAACTTGTGACATGTTAAGCAAACGTCATTTTCTTTTAATAGCCTAGACGTGCTGTTTTGGATTAAATACATTTTTATGCTGACTTAATATTGCACATTATTTTATGCAACAATATTTTTGTGATAAAGGATGTTAAACCTGGTGTTAAAGTGGAGCTTATAATTACTCTTAGTGAGATTAGTGGGTTTAGACTTGCAGAGCTGCCACTGAGCTGCGACGTGTGTGTCTGTCCACATTCTGCACATCGCCTGACTTCTTTATGTGATGTTTTCCTGCTTGTAGACAAATATTGGCGAGAGACGGCTGAAGTTTCCTGTGTTTGTGGAGGAGGACAGCTGCCACCATCATTCTTGGTGCTCGTTCCCATTCCGGACAACAGATTTTTGTACACACCAGAAACATACACACAAATATAGAGCTTTATATAAACATTTTTTATTTTTGCTGGTCAGCACCTATTTTCTTTTTTTTTTTTCTGCTGAGGACATTGAAGAGACTGCTTGGTAAACTTTATTTTTTTTTTTTTTATTTAAGGAACTGAGAGAAGGACTCTGTATTCAAAGAAAGACAAGTATCATTTGACACGGTTCATAAGTGTCTAGTGACCAACCCGAGTAAATTCTATTCCTTATTTACATTTTTTACATCATAACTTAAGCTTTATAATTGCATCAAAAGCACATTTGTTGGATTAGGAGTTTAAATACTGAATTGCTAAAGAAAAAACAGCTCAATTTTGTTACCAGTGCATTCATGTAAGCTAACAGTACACCTGGAGCCTGAAAGTTGGACTACAGCTGTTCTGACTGGTTTTCTCTGTGATTTTAAGCATTTGTCTTCTTAGTATTGCTGATTTTCTGCAAAACCAACTAAATTCTCTCAGCAGTAAAGTGGATTTCCTGAATTGTTTCTCACACTTCTGGAAATTCTGATCTAATACAACCACTGGTGCTGAAAAATCAGAAACGACAGCAGAACAAACGAGAACGGAGCAGAAGGGCTTCAGACGAGTGCAGCTGGGTTTCAATTATAAGTTCAAGTGCTATTTTTTTGTGCCTATACATATGCTTTTAACTTATTTTAGAATAGCTTTTTGCTTGAAACAGATTTTATCACGAGTGGCACCCTACATGCAGGGCTTCAATAAGCTGTAACCTAGCAGGGAATAATAATAAAAATCCTTTCCTGTCAGTAATTCCCTTTATGTGTTCTGGAAATGCATTTACTGGTTCAGAAGACTGATTTTATGTATTTTGAGCTGAGCTGCTACAAAGTTAGTAGACATGTAGTCGGGTTGTAATTAACAATGGTGTATTTTGTCTTGACACTGCTCTGTTTGATTTTCCACATCGTAGGTGTGATTCTCCATTCATGATGGACATTTTGTTATCACAGGTGTCAGTTAGGTAATTGTTAACTCATCAAACTGCAAACACACACTCATTTAGTCAACAACACATGTGTCATTTGAAGGTTGACAGTTGTATTCCTGTCCTGTATAGATCCTGGCTACATGGAGTGAAAATCATGCATTTTAGATTTGCAATAAAGACGCAATGTCTTTATGCCAAATGCATTATTTGTGATTCGTTTGTGTAAACAGTGAATGCATGATGGATATAACTGTAACATACTGTCATAGCCTGCTGTGAAGTGGCTAATTTTACTGTTCGGCATCCCATCAACAGACCAACATACGCATACCAACATCCTTAGGGAGTCAATTCTAAGTTTGGGTGTTGCTAAGTCTTGCTAGGAAATCCAATACCCCTCATTGTCCCCAGGACGCAACACTTCACATATGACATTTGAAGACGGAGCATCAACAGCGTGGTTGATCTCACACAGATATCATATTCGTATTATGCTGATGAATGTGTGCGTGTTAAAGTGAAAGTTGACTGTATTTGCAAAGTGTGAAGCTAAACATGCTAAGTGTGAGGTGTTTAGCGCTGCAGGGTCCAGGCAGAGATTCAGACAAATAAAAAGTAGCTCACAATGAATTCAGTCTTGCCGTCTTTTAGAGAAGGTTGACACGGCTGGCTGCAGGGAAAGGTGACATTCGTCCAAAATAACCACTGGCCATTGTGTTGTGTTCTGTAGCTATGAGCGTGTGGCCAGGTGATGTCACTCAGATCTGCCTTTGTCAGCTGAAAGCTCGGAGGCCAGAACAGCAGTTGTCAAAAACCTGAATGCCCGAGGTCAGCCAAAAGTTGAGCGTGTTTAAGCAACGTGTTTAAACAAAGCATTGCAGCTATGCAAACTGTTCCAAATGCACAGAGGAAATGTTGAAATGGTTTCTGCTAATCCTACCAAATTAATTAATAGATCAGAAGACCTTTAAAGAGGTAGAATCCTGGCTTCCTCTCACTATTGCAATTATATCTTTTGCCTGCATGTGAACTGAATGATTTGTGTAATCACACCTCTGACCTTTTATCCATAATGCTAAAATGAACAGTCATAAAAACTTATGGCAGCAGAGTAGATTGGATCAGAGCTGTGTGTGTGCAACAAAGGCAATTTAAGGATGAATCATATGAACCCCTACCACAGTTCTGTTTATACGTTTTGCATGATCATACTGTCTACCAAACAAGTTCAGTAGTCTGAAAAAGGGCATTGTTTTTCATAGGAGTTTATGCAAATAATCTTTTCACAATTGCTGCATTATGCTTCCAAATTTTCCATATAGTCTATAACAAGCCATATAGTATTAGACGTTGTATAACATGCTTTGTTTGTTTCTGTCAAATGAGTTGGCCACAACTGGTTGTATATCAACTTTTTGAAGCATATTAGCTTGTGTTTTAGTGACATATTTTAGCCATTTCCTTAAAGGCCTAAACATGAAGTATGAGAAATAATACATGGCAATGAGTTTTACTTAAAGTTTCTGTTTCAAAAGTCAAAGTTCATGACCAATAATCCAGGTAAAAAAAATCCAACAAAGTTGTCTGGTCCTATATATTGTTTCTTTTAGTTGAATTGTTTCGTCCTTCATCCAAGGGACTTCATCAGTATGAGGAGCCACAACAAACTCAGTCCCATAGCACACTCACATAGTGGACCAACCAGTTGATGGTGATAAGATAGTTTCTGGAGTCCACCCTCTCCCCCGTCAACTCCTCTGAGGGAGCCATGGCCAAAGTGGTTCAAAACATCAAAGTTCATTCTCGATAATCCTCCTCCTCGGACTGATGAAGTCTTTTGGATGAAAAATGAAACGTTTCAACACAAAGAAGCTGTCCAGAGGACCCAACAATTTTCAGTCAGGTCAGAGGACCTGACTTAACTTTGTTGGGTTTCTGTTTCAAAGTTATTTTAAAAAATGCCACTGTTTAAATACAGATTAAATGGGTTTAAAAAAGCAAGTTTCTTTTGGCTGCTCCCTTCTTTAGGGGTTGCCACAGTGAGCAAACTCACATGAAAGATTTGGCTATTGTTTTACCCCAGATGCCCTTCCTGACACAACCTGGGCTCAAACCTGCAACCTCAGTACCCTGAAATAGTCTGTTAAAATATTTTGGGACACTTGGCAGCCTTTTGAGTCATATGTTGCAAACATGATATAAAAATGTATGTATGGCTGCTCTGGTGTGGGAGCAGATTTTGTTCTCTGTTCTTTTTTCTTTCTTTTCTATTTTTTTGTGTGTTCAAAAAACAACAAAAAAAATCAATAAAAATACTTTGATTAAAAAAAAGGAATAGGGCAATTGCAATGACCACCAAGTTACCGCAGCCCCACACAGTTTAATGTGGTCTGGTTAAAAAATAAAGTATTTATGAAATGAATTATGCTTGGGCTGCTCAGCTGTGGAACAATATAATCACATTTTTACTTTGCTCAATATTATAATCACAATTGTTGAAAACAATTTTTCATTGAGCTTTTTCCACTTTAAGAGCATTAGTTGAATGGAAGTTGAACTTTTCCTTAAAGTGACTGACAAAGTATTTATTTAAATGAGGCTACCGTGTAAAATAACACACACAAATAAATAATAGTAATACAGATCAATGAAATCTTAAATGCTCAGTAAAGTGCTTAAAAGTAATAATTTCAATCACATATAAGTAAACATGTATTTTTGTAAAAGAAAGAACGTGTCTTTTATGTGAGTGAAAATTTATATGATTTATTTGCTAAATATTCTATAAGGTGTGTTTATTATTTTTACTGTATATTTTTTACTGACTGAACTATTAGATATGATGTTATAAATTTTCCGTGATTTTATTTACTCCTTTTAGTTCGTCTTAGTTTTCTTTTTGTGGTTTATGTTTCATTTTTGTCCTTTAGGTTCTGATGTGTTTTCCTGTTCAGTTAAGTTCTTTTGTATTTTATCGTTAAGTTCTGTTTTAGTATTCAGGTTTAGGTCTTGTTTTGTTTCCTGTGTTTTTTGTGCCATTTCCCATTTGTTAGTCTGCCTCCCTAATCTGTTCCCAGTTAGTAATCAGCAGGTGTTCCCACTTTGTTTGCTGTATAACCAGTCTCCAGTCACTGCCTCACCAGCAGCTCATTGTATTTGGTTAACCATATGTCCTGGTCCTCCCTGTGTTTCCTTGCTATGTGTTCTTTTATTTTTTTTTAATTTGCTGCCACATGAGCTTTTTGTTTTGTTATTTAAATATGTTTTTTTTTTTTTTTTAACTCGAGCACCTCTGAGTCAGTCTGCGTTTGGGTCCTATCCACCAATCATGACATGAAGTACTTGGGTTAACAATAAGGGGAAAGATGGTTAAGTACGTATTACCCTCTTTTAAAATTCACTCAATGTTGAGTCTGTGCATTTGTTTGTGTAAAATTGTCATTTACCTTTGTTTTTTGTGTATATCTTTCAGTGCATTGAGTTTATATGTATATTAATCAAATGTGTATCTCTTTGTCATGAGAAATGAGTGACATGTGTTAAATTGCCATATCCTTTAACTTTAGTTTTTACACAAGTGCTGTATTTTTTGGTACAATAGACCAGCTGTTGCTGAAGGGCTTCCTCATTTTGGTCACTATGTGGCCATTCGTAGGGGTCCGATGGTCCATATGGTTTCTCTCTGTCGGGTCATGGCTAAAGCCCAATAGAATAAATGTTTAGAGGTGAAAGCATAGTGCTCGGTGCTACTGATACAACCACCAATGCACTTTAGCAGAATAATTAACAAAAAGCTCTTGTGTGCTCGTCTTTGTTAGCTTGATTACAGAAAACATTGCCTGTGTGTGTTTATCACTGATGAATTTGTGTTTACTAAAAATAAGAACAGAGGCAAAAAAAATATTGTTTTCTAAAATTATACTTAATCACATACTTGGGTGTCTGTCAGTCAGTGCCATGCCACGGCACGTTGAGTGGTGCTGTTACCATGGAAACAGTGCTCCAATTGAAATGGCCCTCTGCAGCAAATTTTTGAGTGCAATATTTCTATTTTTGTTTTGTTGCTTAGTATCTGTGATCTTCTGAGGCATCAGAGTTGATGTGACCTGAAGGAAATCTTTACATTATAATCGTTTTGTCTGATTTCAGAGTCTCAATGAAAATGGATATTTTTGCATGTGCTTTGCTACTCGCATTGCGGTAGTAAAGCAAATGGCATACATTGTTTTTGTCTATTCATTTATTTATTTGTAGAATGAAAAAAAAAAAATATATATATATATCATAATAATGTTCACATTTTGCAAAAATCTATTAAAACAGATCAGCAGAGAAAATAGTTACTTGAGTTTACCGGTAAGACAAACAAGCCTATGAACACACAATTTCTGCATTTCATTAAAAGAAGTGTGAATATGTAACATTTGGGTTGCAGCTTTACAAAAACCTCAATTGAAATGGAATTGCGTAATCAAGTGACGACAGCAGAGTCTAAAAAAGCAGCTCGCTTTATTATCTGCCAAGGTAGCATCTTTTCATCAAAAAGAGAAGTTGAACGCTCTCCAGAGAGTCAGGAATAATATGCTGCTCAGTCATTATTAGTGAAATGGCTTTCAATCACACTTTGAATGCCAGGGGTCAGGATAAAACCTCGATGGAATAAATGAATCCAGCATGATTTACTGCTCCAAATTCATCAAAGTACTTATCACTCCTTGCACTCCTGAGCCCAAATCTTTGCCTTCCATAAAACCAAGTTCACCTTTACAATTGGAAGCCAGATTTATTTTCATGTTGTAGACAAAGAGAGGATGTAAAGAAATGGTTCAGACCTTAAGATCTGAGATTCGACTGTGGTGTGTGAACACCATATAGATGTGACGGGATGTGGTTTGCTGACACGCCTCACTCTTACCAAGCAAGCTTGTAAAAGAGTAGGCAGGTACAAACGTTCTTTAAAGAGATATGCAGTTGCAGCCCGAGTTAAAATACAGTGCAATGGCCAGGAGGGGGGGTGGGGGGACCCTGGATGGGCAACACAAGACATTTAATGTATTCATCTTTAGCTAACTGAACCTAAACATTAAAGATATGAGAACTGCATCTTTTGTACATTCATTTTAAAGATCAGGCAAACGGTTGATCATCTCTGCTACAGACATGTTAAATAGAATTTTAATCACTTACCACATCTTTTAAAAAAAAAAAAAAAAAAAAAAACGTTTTAAATTGGTTTTAAGAATAAAATTTTAGCCCTGCTGAAAACTTAGCACTACTTTTAAATCCCCTTTATGTATTAATATAGTAGAACTAGAAAAAAATAAAATAAATAGTGCCTTTTTAAAACCCCATATGACCCAAACAAAATCAGTATTTTATTCTCATGAGCCAGCTTTTAAACTAATCTAATGCTCTGTATGATGTGCTTTAATGTTAATATAATTGAAATGTTAATGTTTTCTGTTGGAATCAAAATGCCTCTCTGGGGAGACGCTACTTTGTCTTTAAAGGCAATTACATGTACAAATGCAGTACACCAGGCGTGCACTACACTACTGTGCTATTTGAGATTAAACGTGTAGTCTGGAGGCTTGCTTCCTGTGGGAGATCCACACAAAGGAGAGCTGTTTCAGCTCAGAGTGAGATGTCAAAATCCCACTGACATGAACATTGAGACCAAGCACTTGCCTCTAATTTTACTCTTCTCATCATTTCTCCCATTTCCATATGCAGATGAGCATATGTTTGTATTTCTGGAGGGTAATGACGGAGCTGTTTAGCAGGATTGGATTGAGTTCATTGTGTTGGATTTGCTCGGCGCTTTCTGGGGTAAGTGAAGCTCAGGAAGAGGATTGTCAAAAGGTAATGAGGGAATAAAAACAGACGCTGACCATATTTGCACTTTTTATGTTAACAGGACACAGAGCAGTGGAGGATTTAAAAAAAATGCAACAGTTACACACTTGAGGACATTTCAGAATATCCAGAAATATCTATTCTTGGTACACTATATATATGTTTTGAATAACAAATGGGACTAGCACTGTATAGTTTTCACTTGATGTGACGTCTCAGTCCCAGAGCTTTCGTCTTTACTTAAAATCAGAGTTTACCTGTGACCTTATTATCGCGGCTCTCTGCAGTAACTTGGTGAAACTGAAAAGTTTTCGTAGCCTCTGCGTGGAAACATATTAGTTTGTGGTTGTTTGTCTGTGATCGGCTTCAAAAATGTCCTCATCTAAAGTCATAAGACATCGGTGAAGGGGGAGCTCAGGGTTAGCAATCACCCAGTCAAAGTCGCACTGAATGTCACTGTCTGTGTTGGTTTGCTCCATTTTCTTCACAGACCACGCATCAGGGGAATCGTCCCACATTTTATTCTTAGCATTTACTCCCTCCAGGCCCCAGCAGTGATTTTCTTGATGTGAGAATACCAAAGCTTTATGGTTCGTCTGTTACACACATTGATCGGAGACCACCCACCGCCTATCCCCTACCTCTCCCTTTAATGTCAACGGTTGAAACTCCCCAATGCACAGAAATGCATGGTCCTTCGTATGTACAATATAGCCATGCAGTCACTAAAACTGGGCCATATACGGAGGATTTGCACATACAGAGCCCCCACTGTGACTGTCTTACACAAATACACAGACTCATTCACACTTGATTGACCCCATGATGTGTGCTGCAGGTGTGTGAAGTGAGTCCATTGCCAAGAACGCTCCTGCATCCATTGATTGCTCTGATCTGTTCGCTTTCATCCCTACAGAGTTCACTGCTTTTGCCTTCAGTGTCATGGTGACATGTAAAGACACACGTGGCGTCACCGTCATGTGTTTTAGACAGATTTTCATTCTTGAAATAGATCAAACTTTTTGTCTCTTTCTACCTGTTGGCTCTTCAGTTCTGTTTGCCTAACTGTCAATTTCTACCACAATGCTACCAAAAGATCTTTCATCCTCTAAGGAATAAATACTTTAATTTATTGATTGTCTATAATGACAGCAATTTAGATAATGAACACATTTAAGTGTTTTAACTTTGAATGTAACATATGATTCACCTATAGAGCCCATTGATGTTTAATGTTTAATTCTTATAGAGAATTTTGATAAAGATAAAGAAAATGTTTGACTGATCAACTCAAGGCTTTAAAGGCTGTAGACCTGAAATCATAGTTTAAATATAATTTCATATGCAGGATTTTACACTAACCTTTCTCATCCCATGTAAACTGAGGGTGTTGTAACCCTTAATAATTAACTTTTTTTTAAATCCAAATTTAAAAAATCCTACATGCATTAATTTCAACAAACTTTTAAAAAACAGTTTTTTTTTATAACATAATTTGAGATATTAACCCTTATAGTGCTCAGATCATTTTTTATTTTATTTTCTGGCATTCTGATACGTGTGATGGCCAAGGTTGTTTCAAGGTCACATTAGTCAATGATTTATTTTAATATTTTTTAACAAAGCTTGGAAATGTTCTTTTTTACACATCAAGCCCTGCTCCAACCTAAAAAAAAAAAAAAAATAAAATAATGTAAATGTCAGGACTTGTTAGAATATTAAACTTTTAAATTGGACTGTTGACTTTTCTCTTTTACTCGTTAATATAAAAACACTCTCTGCATCTTGAAACTCACATTAATGATGTCAAGTTTTGTTAACTTGAAAGGTAGAACCACCTTAACATCATTCCAGGTTTGAAAACAGGCTCCATGCTGTTGCATCCAGTCCAATTGGATTTCTTGAATGAAATTTTGCAGAACTTACAAATTAATTTGTCTTTTTTTCCCTCCAGTAGATCAAATTTATCTTGAAATGTGTTTGCTACATTTGTAAATGGCACATCTTGAACATATGGTCTATAAATTCTATAAATACTCCATCTAAAATGACCTTCTGATGTGGTCTAAGATGGAGAAAGATAACCAGCTACATAATGCTGTAAAATGGAAAGGGTCTCCGTGGAGAGACGTAAACCTTGAGTGCAGGAAAGAGCTAAAGCCAAAGTGCTCTCTGACAGTAGGTATTGTCAACTTGAACACACCACTCCCTTCCTTTTCTCAGCACGCCCAGGAAAACGAGCACGTCAGATTCATAGCTAGCTGCAGCGTCTGACTTGGCTATCATGACGCTCGGCCTTTATTGCTGAACAACACAGAGGACATGTCACGTCCTGGCAGCAAACGCATGTGAAAGAAAAGCATTGCCCATCAAACCCACTCAGACGCAGCTCTGAGGAGAATTCAGTTTCATCGAGTGACATTTAATTAAGTCAAAACTTGTCTTCTCATCCTTTCGTGTGCCACGGTTCCTGGCAGGCATCGTGAAAGCACAGGGTGAAGTGGTTTTCTGGTTATGTAATGGCTTCAGAAATGGATGTGTGTGTGAGGCAAGTTAGCATTCTGTCTGTCTCACAAAAATTAAAATAAAATGACACACGCGGAGGTAAAAGAGGGAAACTGAATCACGCTGCTGCTTTGGTTTAAATTATTTTCTTCGTGATTATGAAATGCACTTCATCAAATGAAACTTGGACTCGTATTTTTATTCTGGTTCATACACTTGAACAGACATTTTAATTTAATTTAATTTAATTTAAACCCTTGATTATATTTGACTAAACATCACATCTGGATAAGATCCTGATGGACTTTATGAAACTTTCATACAAAAACTTTTTCGTGATAATTTTGGTTTGAAAAATAAAAACTTGCAGGAAAGAACATTGTTGTTTGAAAGTTTGACTCCCTTATTGTAAGTTTTTGAGTAAATCCAGTTGGACTGTACAATTCTTGAAAAAATATGAATCGTGCTTTTTATTGGTGTAAATTGAAATAAATTCTTTTACACAATTCTATCCCTATTTTTTTTTTAACTTCCACACAAGTAAAATGGTCATTTCTAGACTGGACATATGTATAGTAATTTAGAAATATTTCCTATTTGACCCTAAATTTTATTTCTACAAAAATAATTGATAAGGTTCTATTAATTTTAACACTACAATAGCCATTGAAATTCCAAAATAAGAGTAAAATCCCCCCACAGCCTGCATGGCATACACTCAAGTAGATTTGACAGCTTATATGTTTATGCACGACACAGACTTTAAATTTATTTTACAGATGCTGCGCTACGGCTTTGTGTAAAACGATGACATGACAAATTGTTTTGTTTCCAATCGACTGCGTACCCTTTAAGTTCACAAAGCTTTGTGTTGAAACCTGCTGTCGCTGAGCGAGTGTGGGTGGTGTCAGTTTTAAGCATATCATCTGCCAGCACACGCATGCACACACACACACGTATGTCCCGCCTGCCTGTACTCATTTTGGCATTTAAGGCCAGAGGATAATGGTGTCGGTGTGTGTAAGGTTTGCCTGCGTGTGTATTGGTTTGTGTGGGCTACTAAACCTGCCTTCAGGGTGCGTGTGTGCGGGATGTATGTGTGTGCAGCCAGACACATGGCATGTGTGCAAGCAAGTCTGAGAACCACCTGAGCCCTAGCGTGTTTGTGTGTGTACGTAAATATCCATGTGTGTGCCTGTAGGTAGGTGGGCTTCCTTGAGGGTGATGTCCTCACTGCTGCACCTGTCACCGGGTGCTGATGGTTGAGCTCGCTATTCTTATCGACTTCACTCTAATTGGTTGTTATTGTCCTGTCACTTCATTTTGCTGAAAGTGTTCTGTTGAAATGCATCTCCTTTTGGTTTGAACGCTAGTCTTTGCAGCAATTTGGTTTATTTATTTCGTGTGCAGCTCTGGGTTTTCAATCCCATTTAAGTCTTGGAAGTTTATGCCGTTACATCGGTTTCTGCAAATGTGAAAACTACACTTCTGTCTTGTGAGATGAACTGGGTAGCAATCAGTTTTTGATGGAGAACTTAAAAAAAAATATATAGGCAAGAATGATGGGTTTGTTAGGCTCTGACAGACCAAACAATGCTGAATAAATGTAGTCTAGCATTTGTGTGTGTGCGTGTGTGTGTGTGAGCATTTCTTGGAAGTGCTTGAGGCTAATTTAATTGATCTAATTTGTGCCCTCTTGTTTTCTCTCTCCTTTGTCATGACCCAGAAAGTGATCACAGCAAGGAAACTCAAAATGCACCAGGAAAACGGAAGATAAGAAGAGCTTTAGGTGAGAATAAACACTCGTATTAGGAAGTCTTTCCTGCACGTTGCTAATCCAAGTAATATGAATCAAAAGGTTTGTGTTCTTACAAACACTGAGAGCTACAGTGGTTTTCTGCTACAAAACAATGGTTGTATAAGCAGACACAGGCAGATTGTAACCAGCCTATTGGTGTGAAGCTGAACGTCAGTGTTTTTTTATCGATGGATGTCTGTCTGCAGCACTGCTGTGTGAAGCTCTACACTGAACGAGACAAAGATGATTTTAGTTGTACTGCTGCAAATGAGTCAAATGACTCATTTTTATCGATTGGTTCTATTTTTTTTTTACAATTCTGCATTTTGTTGTACTTCTTCTTTTTTTGCGTGTGATTCATCTCACTCCCTTCCCTGATGTCGACTACCTAGCATGTGTTGCTTGGGAAAAATATATAAAGCATTGAAATTGTTTTTTACAGCAGCATTTACTCAAAAGCCATTTAAAACGTAGTCTTCAATTCCAATACTTTCATATAACAGTTGATGTTATAATAGTTATGACTTGTTTGTTTATACGACTGGCATGCTTATTTTATGCATTTATTAAAACTTACGATGAATTTGTCCTCGTAGGTTGGTGCATTGTGGTCTTTGGGGGTATTTTGCAGTAAATAATTTATACATTTCTTGAAATGTCATCTGCTTTGACACTAAGAAAAGCTTGCCTGTGCAGACGTGAATGCTAAAAATAGACTTTAAAACCCTCCTCTGCTAAACCGGAAGAGTCTATATTTAACTCATAAGTCTGGTTAGCATGATAAATGAGAGACATGCATTCCCTATTGCATTACGATGGCACTGTTAGACTCTCATCTGGCCTAAAATTGGTTTCAAGATCTGATCAATAGATTGTAGAGCTGGGAAGGTCATCAATATCTCTGCAATCAAACCGCAGTGAAGCTGTAGAGCTCGGCTGCTGTATTCTTTTTTTTGGGATGATAGCTTCAGTACCCAGTAAGATTTATTTGCATCCTTGCTGCTGACGCACTTTCTTTATTTTGTTAGCTATTATAAATTGGTTCATTACATATTAGAGGCACCCCACCTTCAAAGTATAAGAGTTTTAACGAGGTTTAAAAGAGGCTTTCTTGTTGCGTTTAGGTCATTTTATTCACGGTCAAATTTAAAGATCCACACCTGGCAGCAAACACAAACTCCAGTCACAGGGAAGTGGTTTGAAAGACTAAATTCAAGGCAATTTGTGTGTTTATGGGAATATTTTGTTTACTTCAGGCTGCTGAATGAAAGCAGATTCAGCTAAATATGTTGGTTTATAATATAGAATTTAATTATTTATAGTTTGGACTTTTTTTTTTTTTACATTTTTTTATGTAATGCTGTGTTTAGTTGGATACTAGAGTTTTAATTTCCAGGGATGCTGTAGCTTGGATTGCCAGCGCTGCGGTCCTGTAGTCCTTTGGTTGTGAGTTCGATCCCAGGCTGTGTCAGTAAAGGGCATCTGGCTTAAAAAAGGCAGTATTTCATGCAAGTGTACTCGCTGTGGTGACCCCTGCAAACCTGAGCAGACAAAATGAAAACTAGTTTATATAGTGATAAAATGCATAGTTTCTTTCTTCACATTTTTCTTTACCAGTCTGAGTTTGGAGAAGACGCTGCAGTTTTGCATTTTCCAACGTTGCAGCACGAGTTTGACTTGGACAAAGTTACAACCTCTTGGTCCACTCGTTCTTCCTCTCAACATCAGTACCTACAAAAATAAGGCAACATTTCAAATGGAATTTCTGAACATAAATTTAAATTGTAACTATTAAAAACAGTTTAATAAAGATAAACCTTCCCTAGGTGGTTATATAAATATTACTAATTGTTTTTACAGTAGTTACTAAATTTTTTTTTCATACAATCAGATAACAGATTACATATTTTTATTTTTTTATTTCTTCTTTTGGCTGCTCCCTTCAGTGGTTGCCACAGCGAACTAACTCGCATGAAGACTTGGTACCGTATTTTTCAGATTATAAGGCGCACTTAAAATCCTTTAATTTTCTCTAAAATCAACAGTGAGTCTTATAATCTGGTGCACCTTATATATTAATTCTGGTTGTGCTTACTGACCTCGAACCAATTTTATGTTGTACACGGTGCTCAAAAATCTATCAAAATGTTTTAGTTTTGCTTAATGTGCCTTTTATAATCCAGTGCGCCTTATATTCCGAAAAATACGGTAATAGTTTTTACACCGGATGCACTTCCTGACAGACAACTGAGCCACCACAGCCCTCTGTGTGGAGCATAGAACTGCCATCTAGGGCATCCAGGGGAGCAGATGGTCGGGGTTAAGGGCTTGCTCAAGGGCCCAGAGTGGGACAATGATGGTGGAGACAGGTGTTTAGATAGGTGTTTCACCTTTCCCACCCATATTTTTGATGATGTCAGGGTTGAAGAAGAGACCATCAGGCCCACCTTCTCTAACCACTGCGCCACCATTCCCCCAACAGATTATTATTTTTTTTTTTTTACCCTTTATTTATACAGGTAGTCTCATTGAGCCACGAGAACTCATTTTCAAGAGAGACCTGCTTAGGGAGCAGATGGGGGTTAAGGGTCTTGCTCATGAGCCCAGAGTGGGGCGAATGAGGGTGGTGGCAGGTGTGGGTGCTTCACATACCCCACCCACATTTTATATACAATACATACATACATACATAGATAGATAGATAGATAGATAGATAGATAGATAGATAGATAGATA
>NC_056519.1:13074320-13166637 GCF_014905685.2 Nematolebias whitei | reverse complement strand
GATAGATAGATAGATAGATAGATAGATAGATAGATAGATAGATAGATTGATTGATAAGATAGATTGATTGATAAGATAGATAGATATGATTGATAAGATAGATAAGATAGATAAGATAGATAGATAGATAGATTGATTAGTTTTAACCTTCTATAAAATCAAACACCTATTCAGATGAACTAAAATCTTAGTTTTTAAAAAGACAAATGAAAAAAGTTGGTTCATTGTATTTTCTTGATGGGGGAAAAGCATTTATTTGTTGTTTCATGTTTATATAATTTTTGTTTTCTAATAGAAAATAAGGACCAATTTTCTCTTTAAATGTCTTGTTTGAGCCTATTTTGTGTTGGACTCGAACTGTTCTTGGTATTTAACAAATTTAAAATGAAATAAAAAAAAATTAGCAGCATGAAATACCTTATTATTGCTTAATTTATGCTTTTTATCTGAAAAAGGAAAAACATTAACATAATTCTATTCTTCATAGTAAGGGATGGTTTAGTTGTAGTTGCACAGCTGTCATAACTCGTTGTTCTTTACGAGAAGTAAAGCGACACAATCAATAAAAAAATCTACGCTTTGTTACCCTCAGGCTCATTGTAATATAAAATAGATTTGATGTTTCACTAAATTGTAATTTGAGTCTGATCTGGCATGACTTGTTGCAAACTTGTTGCAGCTCAGGATGAAAACATTCTGGCACACATGGGGCGTATTAAAAAGTCACATTTATTTGATTTTTCCCAGATAACACAAAATCCCACTGAGCCCGTTGAATCTTTCCAAAGGAATCTTTTTTATTGTCCTCGAGTCTAGTATGGCTCATCAAGTGATTGTGATAAGATTGCTCTGTCTTCCTGTGATTCAGCTGAAACCCAGAGAGATGAAGAACAGTGTTTCAGATCCTCAGGCGGTCAGAAAGGAGACACAGCGGAGAGCAAACTCAAGACGACTCCTGGAGTGCAGGGAGGATGATAAAACCATCACTAAAGGAGAGAAACAGTGGGCGGCTGTGCAATGATTGTGTTAAGGTAAGATGAATAATGCACAGCATGCACAGCTGCAGATGGATCTCTTAAATTTGTGAAAGTTAATTAAAAACAATTAGGTTCTAACTGAAAATTTGTAATTTCATCTTGCAACTGTTCTTAATTAGCTGTAAGCAACTTTGCATTACAATGCTAATAAAATGCCAAATTGTTCATTGTTCATATTCCATGTATTTCTGAGACAAAGTAATTGAGAAAAATCAGATTATGTTAGATCAACACAAAGGATTATAATGCTGGGTCAAATCTCATGCGGGCGGTCGGTAATCCGTAACAGATTACACTTTAAAAGGAGCCTGTATAATGTGCGGATGGATGTGTGGTGGAGATTGGAAACGGTTTGGAAATGAGAGGCCTGTCAGTGGGACGGCAGGAGAAGATGATAAAAATTGGTTCCGACTGAGCTCAGTTCTCACATCCACCTCCTATGCATCTACTTCACCATCATAAGTGTAGAGGTACAGGGCAGGTGAGCAGAGGGGGGAACAGGATGTGAGAAAGAAAACAGGATATCACACACTCGGTTTTCTCAAGCAACTGTCCTTGTCAGCTTAAATTTGGCGGAGTAGAATTTTAATGCAAAGTAAAAGGTGGTTCTTAATGTTGAGAGGTGGTAACCACCAAAATAGTTTATCTTATTCGAACAGCTTTAAATGATGATCATTGGAAACGTTTTTTTTTTTCCTAATTCATCAATTCTTAACATTTTTTTTATACTTTTTTTTTATTAAACATCAATATTGAGAGTGACATATTTAAATCTTTCAAAGAGACTGTCCAAAGGTGGGGAAGAGGGAATCTAATATAATCTTTGAGGCAACTATGCCAATATTTTGTGCCAACATTTCTTTGAACCACAGCTTTATCTTGTCGATTTTTAGCTCTGTGAATTTAGCTTTGTGCCGCAGCATTTCATGGACGGGATTATATGCTGCAGTGTCACCAAAAAGCTCAGAGATTATCTTTTTTTCTGTCTGACAAACGAGAAAATGAGGCCCCATTGACTCCCAGTTTGAAACCGCACACTGATTAAAGTAAATTAAGTGTATATACATACCCTGAGGGAAGAATCAGGGCATCTGTAACCATCTAGAGGGGGTAAAAGTATTATGATTTATCACGGTAAGCAGGATTACATAACTTTCCTTAAATGCTGCTTTTTCTCAAATTCAGCAGAAGGCAGAGTGGTTGTATGCCTGAATGCATTTGTAAGCTTGTTCATGCACGTTTTGTATGCCTGTGTGGGTATGTGGGTCTCTCTCGTGATTCTAATGCAAGTTTGCAAAGATTGTGGGTGGTTTGCGACTTAATGCAGTTTTCACATTTGATTACAATCACATCACACTGCCCCTTTGAGTTTAGTGCATGCTCTGCATTACCCTGTCCATGTCACATCTACACATGTGTTCATTCAATGATGCAAATCTATCAAGTGAAGTAGGTGCACACTCGTGTCGCAAGATAAAATATGTATGATAAAATATGTAAAACTGGTAAAAAAAATAGAATTTTCTTGATGTTGAACCTGAGTGAGAACACAAGAAAGATGTCAGACAATGGGCAGTAACTCAAATATTTATATTTCTTGCAATTTTTAGGAATGCACCGAGCTTCTTGTTCGTGTATTTCTTGTAGGTGGGTTTAGATGCCGTGTGCTTTTCACTGGTATTTCTCATAGACATGCATTTAAATATTATGGTGCTCTTCATCATCTCTTGTTGCTGAAAGCTGATGCTAGCAGGAACCGGTTTACAGAAGCTGCCACATTGGATTTACAGGATCAGACTCTTCCCACTGGCGAGCTTTAAGTTCCTGCCTACTCCAACACATACACTCATACATGACATTTCTATTAGGTATGAAATAACTAATTATAGTCAAGACATGAAACATTTATCTGAAGGATATATTTTCTTCTTTTAACAAAATCAAAGAAACGTGTTTGGGACCATATGAGACGTTGTACCTGCTCCGGCTTCAACTTCATGGTTCCCGTATGGAGTCAGTATTTCTTTACACATTGATGGTATTCCTAGCAGAGCTGTGCCAGCTGAAAAGTGGTTAAAAGTAAGGACAGTTGATTGAAAGGCAAAGTAATCCGATACTAGACAACTTGAAGGGAAGATGTGGATGATGACCAGAAGCAAGAATAAAAGTGATGAATAATAATGAGGGAATAATTTGATTTGTAATAGGAAATTTTAAACTACCATACTTTTTGCTGTATAAGTCACACCTTTTTGCATAAATTAGCACACCTGCGACGTATACAGCAAAGCAACTTATTTATGTTTTATTTCTCCATATTTATAACCCAATTTTTGGCTGAGATCTGACGATTTCATTCAGTCTGACATGGAAAATATTGAACACTACCATTTTCAGCCACTAGAGGGTGCTTGAGTGATATGGCAAGCCAAGTGTCTCATTAATAGGTAAAAGTGGCTATTAATGAGACACTTGGCTTGCCATACCAAGCCACCTTTGTCTCATTCCAGAACTCCTGAGTAAATATTAAATTAGCTGCATTTCGCCGCCGCATCTAGGCGAAATGCAGCTGATTTGACCATTAAAGTACATTTATTAATGAAAAGTTCAACTGAGACACACCTTTGCTATAATGTCAAACAAACAAATAATTGTTTTTAAGTGTTAATCTTGTTAAATTCTTGTTAAAGTCCTCCCGTGCACATTCCCGCAGCCGCCATTTGGCAGCCAATCGATTGTTTGGCACAACACAGGCCCATGTTTCCGGGTGGTCAGCGGTGACACATAAAAAACACGACGCGGTGACTCATAATAGATGCGACTTATACAGCGAAGTGACTTATTTATGGGTTTTTCCACTTTATTAGACATATTTGGACTGATGTGACTTATACGGTGATGCGATGTGTACGGTATTTAAAAAATGGGGGGAGGGGAGGGAGGGAATGGTGACAGACAAGGATATAGCTGAAATTTGAAATGCGTTATTGTTTTCTCTCTTTGCACAAATGTGCAACTCTACATGTCTGTCAGAGTGGTTAAAGTAAAAAAAAAAAAATAAAAAAAAAAACATCAAAAGGATTGTGAAGCTTAAAACCAGTTGAAATCTTGTACCGGTTATTAAGGAGTGTCCATGTAGAGATTTCAGTATTCTTCTTTATTCACATCACCTTTTTGCAGCTCTAAAGTGTCAGGGGGGAGAATTCTTCTTCTCAGCTGTGACTCATCCCTCAAACGATCCATGTGGTATTTAAGGACCAAAGCTGCCCTAGGACAACGCTGAGATATTCTCTGTGGTATTCAGTGAGCAGCCAGAGTTTCTAGTGCAATCTAAGGTTTTGTAAATTAATCATGTTTTTCCTTGTGCTCCTAGCAGATGAGAATCTGTTTCCTGTGCTCTCCCAGTTTGAGGCTTACCTTCGTCCTCCAGCCTGAGTTTGCATTGGACTATCATCCTAAAACCAATTCTCCCCATACGGACATTACAACTGCAAAGATCTCTCACTTATTGCATCATTCTGGTTCGACATGCCACTCTCCTACACCAACCTGTGAACCTCACCTACCATATCGCCTTCCTGGAACCTGGAATTGTACCCTTCAAGCCTGAACACCGACTAAATACTTACCCGTTTCCTTCCAAGTCCAGCCCCTGTAATATTCAGTCTAACTTTAAAAGTTTCAGCTCTGTATAAAAAAATCTCAGTATTTTTAGCTAAATGTCGATGTACAATATCATTAATTATTTTTAATGGTTCATTTTTTTTCTCTTATAAAGTTCTACAAAAAGACACTTCTGAGTCAAAGCTACATGTCCCAAATGTCACACAGGCACTTTTATTAACATTGAGCTGTGCATTAGAAAAGTCTCCAAAATAAACAATTGTAATGTATTAAATAATAATTCTCATCAAAATAAAATAAATTCCTGCATAACAAACCAAAACTCACGGCTGTGAAATGAAAATGCAAACAGAAAAGATACAGACACACACACACTTGCTCTCTAAAAAGATATTAACTCAATGAATATTGCACTCACCAAAGACCAGATGAAGCAAAGCAGACTTATTCAGTTACACACCCTTGACCACATTAGTGTTGTCGGTAATGGCAACAAGTCCCGTTGGGTTGATATGATGGCAATAAGCTACTAATTTAGTAATGTCATGCCACTTCTCACATTTTCTCTCATAAGGCACAGCACAGGCCTAAGAGTTTTGTAGCATTGTTTGCTTTGGGGCAGAAGGCCTCCATTTGTCTCCATCTCTGTCACTGCATATGCAAATTCCCATGTGAGGAGTGTGTGTGTGTGTGTGTGTGTGTGTGTGTGCATGTGTGTGTGTGTGGGGGGGGGGGGGGGGTGTTGTTCAGAGTGAGGAGGAGAGGCAGGGCCGGTCAGTGGTATGAGAAATTGGGCACAGAGAAATGGGGAGAAGAGGAAGGTAAACTGGCAGATCTACAGTTTTAATTTACAACACATAGACTATATCAAAATAAACAACAGTCATATCTTATATATCAAGGGGTTTAAAAATCTGGATATATCACCCAGTCCTATGTCTAATTCTGTATGTTTTTCTTTCTATCAGTACATCAACATTTCACTTTTTCCATTTTTATTTTACTAAAACAATGGTTTTCCTTTAGAATCACATTATACTGTAGACACTGCCTGCTGTGCATTGCTGAGGACAGTGTCTCAGCAATCATTCAATTAGTTTTTTTTTCTTGATGTGTATCTTTTTTGTGCAAAAATATTTAATCTAACATTTATTTTGTGAATTAAATTCATAAATTATACTGATGCCTTCAAAGGTTTATTTGCATCTTTGCGAGTAGTAAAAGAAACTACACCAGACAAGCATATTAACAAGCGTCTCTTGCTTTGTTTTAAAACAGGCATGATGCTGTGCACATTTCAGATTAAGGGCATAATAATAATTTAAAAAAAGATGTGTAAATGGGATTTTGCTGGAGCTCATGCAGATTTATTTGCATATTCCATATTTATGTCACAGCATGCAGCAAGCTCATAGCATGCAGAGCTGAAAGAAAGAAAGACTTGTCAGCTTTACAGCTGAACAGGACATGTGTGTCCCTTGCAGCTTTATTATTGCTCTAACGCAGAGGTGCCCAAAGTGGGGCCCGCGGGCCAAAGTTGGCCCGCCAAACCGTTTGAGTTGGCCCACCAAGCTGTCCTTATTACTATAATAAAATTTCCTTTGAAGAATCAATGTGTTTTCACTCAGTTATTCCACCCTTGGACTTTAATGTTAGATGAAAAAAAAAAATCAGCCCAATTACTATATATGGGACTGTTTGTTTATGTTCATATTATTGTTGCTTTTAAGTTGTGTTGCTGTTGGGCATGCATTTTTTGACATTTTTCACTACATATAATTATACTGAAATGCAAAAATTTCAATATTTGTTTTAATTTCTTATATATGACTTATATGTTATATTTTGTTTTCTGGAATGTTCTGTATAACCAACTGTTAAATAACTGTATAAAAATAAAAGGACTTTACTTAAAGATGTATTTGCATTTCATGTATTATATTATTGCATTTGGCCCACAGCCCTCTGATAGATTTTAAAATTTGGCCCTTTCAGGGAAAAAGTTTGGGCACCCCTGCTCTAACGCCATCCATGTACAGTACATGTCTATAAACATGTTATACATGGCTGTTTTTTAAAGTATTTTTAAACTGAACATGAAGCTTTAAATTTAGTCACATTATCAAATGTTTATAATATTTCCTGGTGTCTGTTCTACCTATAATAAATGTTTGTGTTACACTTGTCAGAAGTTGTAATACTTAAGTACATAGTATCAAAGTTCATGCTCAATAATCCAGGTAAAAAAATCCAACAATGTTCAGTCAGGTCATCAGTTTAAAAAAAGATTGGGGGGGAAAAGGCCAAATTTAAAGTTGTTGCTTGTGGGACAAAGTTTGTTTTGGCTCCTCGGACTGATAAAGTCCTTTGGATAAAGGACGAAACATCTCAACAAAAAAAAAGAGATAATCCAGATGACCTGACTGAACATTGTTGGATATTTTTTTACCTGGATTATTGAGCATGAACTTTGGTGTTTTGAACCACTTTGGCTATGGCTGCCTCAAAGGAGTCGATGGGGGAGAGGGTGGGCCCCAGAAGCCATCTTATCACCAGTAAACTGATTGGTCCACTATGGGAGTGTGCCGCTTATGGGACTGAATTTGTTGTGGCAACTCGTACTGATGAAGTCCTTTGGATGAAGGTCGAAACGTCTCAACAACAAAAAAAAGAAACCATCCAGATGACCTGACTGAACTTTGTTGGTTATGTACATATCGTAAAATGTTTTCTCTGTGTGCTTCATTGTCTATTCATACTCATGTAAAGATATAGTAAGATGACACCAGTGTTACAGTGATCTAATCTAACTCGTTACACTCCTCCTGTACCAGCCAAAGTAATTACTTTTTTTTTGCTCCACCCCATCTCCCGCACCACACCCTTGTCTCATGGCTCCAAATGTCAGCTCATCAGCCTAATTATCCCATAACTTAGGTTACTTTTTAAAGTGACGCATTTGGTTCTTTGTTATCTGAGAGCTTGAGCACTAGCCCCCAATTACCTTTCACACACCTAACTGGTTGTTTCTACACTTTCTCACTTGCAAGCAAGGTCTTTTTTAATCAGACTATTATATTAATTACATCTGAGTTAGGCTCAATTATCTCCTCTCCTCTATTAGGCATCATAACATCCACCTAATGTTACTTGGGGAGAATACTTTTGACACAGCCTGTTTATTTTTTAGCCTCCATGTTTGTGTGCATCATTAGTCCAAAGGTCACTGGATAACAAAATCATTCCTGTGAATGCATAATTGGCTTATTCATGAACTTCCTTAAATAGATCCGTTGGGCTCCTGTCACTCAGCCATTTTCATTCACATGTGCCCCACTCTATTTCCATTTCTCTCATGAGCACAGCATTTTATTTATGGCTCAGCATTTATGTGGAATAGATTCACTTTGATGAGGCAGAGCTCCAGTGGAGAAGACTTATGATCTATTTCTGTACGACAGCACATGGGACTCACGTGCCGGGTAATAAAATGCCCTTGATGTGTGCCCTTTGTCTCACAGGGAGAAAAAGCCACACATGCATGCATAATAGGGGGGAAACTATTTTGAGATTACTTTTTTTCTCTTTTGACTGTGCAATTCATTTGCCTGCTGGTGGAAAATGGATGTGAATCATTCACTGTGGCTGCTCCTCTCCAACATCCACTCACTCTCCATTCTTCTGCTCTGATTTATTATCAAACTTAATGACTGAATATCAATCAAACATCACATTTTCATGCATTTCTTATCTTGCTTCATGGTTTCTTTCACATTTATGTTTTTATTGTCTGTCAAATGTTTCCCTTTTAACTCACAGCTTCATAAAAAAACAGTCCCATGTTTTGGCACGGTCTAAAATATGGCTTTTAAATTATTGATGCAGAGCTTGAAATTCAGTGCTGTGATTGTCTTCATGCACAAAACCAGATTACTGCAACAGGAAAATAAAAGCTTAAAAATGAACAATAACAAAAAGGTCATCTTATGTTGAAAAATTCAAATTTTAGCCATTTTGTGCGAACCTTAAAAATAACGCAAGCACAGTTTCATGCATTTTGTGATATCTTGTGATCTTTCAGGATCTGTTAGTGAGGGTATGTGTTGTGAGTGACTCTTGGTTACTGTCACACCAAAATTTAGCTCAATATCTGTAAAATCCAGTCAGGTGTAGCCATTTATGTGTTGTCTCAGGTTGATTAGCTGTGGTGTCCATCTTGAAGGGATTTGACGCCAAATAAATCAATTGTAGATGGATGGATGGAAGTCCATCCATCCATCCAATGTTTAATTGAACTCTCTTCACTTGTTTATATTTTGCTAACAGACAAATGGGGCTGACTACAACAGTTAATGTCAAGGTTTTAAGACAGATCTTAAGCGTGTTGTGCTCTAACTGTGTTGGGGACCATGTTTATGTACTACCACACCAGATCGTAGCAAAGTATCTGTAAAAACTGGATGAGTTAAAACCATTGTTGTGTTTTCTAAGGTTATTCGGCTGAGGTGGTCATCTTAAACTGGGTTTATTCCAAAAGTTAATCTGGAGTAGTTAATTTAATGACTACATTTGGTAAATCTCATTAAAATCTGTCCATCCATCATCTTCATCCGTTTCTTCCTTGTCGGGTTGCAGGGGTCACTGGTGCCCATGTCCAGCCATCACTGTGCGAGAGGCAGGGGACTCCTGGACAGGTCTCCAGTCCATCACAGGGACACATAGAGACAAATGAGACCATTCATTCTCTCACTCAAACCTAGAGACATTTTAGTTACCAATCAGTCTAACATGCATGTTTTTGGTCTGTGGGAGGAAACTGGAGTACCCGGAGAAAACCCACACATGCACAGAGAGAACATGCACTACACTGGCTCTTGTCTTACTGGACAGACTTTCAGCAAGTCAATACTCAAGATGAACTACTAAAATATATTTTATTTTTTATTTTTAACCTGGATGTTCCTTCGGATTTAAAATCTCCTTTTTTCAACGGAGACCTGGTCCAGATGATAAATCATTGTAACGTCAACAACTTAAAAAGTACAAAAATATTATATTTAAGGTATTAACTATCCCACAAAGAAAAAGGATTGAGCTTTAGTGTGGACGCTAGCTTTTCTCTGGACCAAGGTGCAAAATATGTGGGAAGGTATTGTGAAAACCAATATTTATGTCTTTTTAATTAAATAGAGCTAGTCACAATTTGGTAATATTTCAAAGATAAATCCTCCCACTTGTATGACATCTCACATCCTCTTTAGTATTTTACTAATGAAATTAGATTAAAGAGCTATATGTAATCACAGCATTTTCCTTAGTTTTATTACATACCTTGTCCCCCTGAATATTGCTCACTTACACACTTTCTCTGGTTCCCTTGACAACTTTATTGCCCACTTCAGCTAAATTCTCCTATCCCTCTGTGGTGTAGATAACACAGGCTTAGCTTGCAGAGTCAGCTCTGTCACAGTGGCATTACAGAATCTATGTGGAGCCATGACACGAGCCTCAACACCTGTTTGATGGGTTGAGTGAGTTACACACGGTCATTTCTTGCAGAGCAACTTTTTAATGGTTTGTTGCCTGAATTCAGTTTAAAGGCAGCTAATGGCTTGAATTTGTTATAGGTTTACATTTGAATTCAGAACATGCTCATGAGCATCACTTTCCTCTCACATCATTCTGCAGAGACAGATCATGTTAAATAGTAAAAAAAAATAGGGAACAGAGATAAACAGGCAAGTTTTTCATGCATATCTATAACCCATGGGAAGTTTCTTTTCTTCATTATTTTGAATTAATTACGAGCTTTTGGCACAGCCCTTTTAAAGTGAATGTGTTTCATTCTGCTGATGTTTGAAACGATGAATCCCTTGAAAGACAATTTAAAACTTAAAATGAGCCAGAAATCATTAGCTGGGTTTTCATGACCCTTTTTGATCTGAAGTACAAAACGTTTTTAAGGAAAATGTGTCAAAGGTAAAATCAAGTTAAAATATTTTGTTAAATGCAAAAAAAAAAAAGTTTTTATTTTATGCACAGGGAATTTGCGCGGTTCCAACTGTTTCGTCTTTTATACTACAACAGCAACACGCACATCTTATACCGACACCCTTATGCAACACTTCCAGCCTAGTTTCCTCACTTCAAACCAGTTAACAAAAAAGTGATTCTCGCTGCTTTTTTCGCTTGCTTTCAAAAGAACGTTTCACCGATGAAAGGAGACTTATATCAAGCGTAAAACTTGATGTTTTCTGTGCATTTTCCAGACTCTATCTATAGTGCTGCAATGTGGCGAGGGATTATCACTGTGGAGGCTGATTTTTTCTTTTTAGGGCAAGCTGGAGACTGAAGGTGCTGCCAACAAGCCTCTTTAACCTTTATCTGACTGCAGATGGCATCTCAGATAAACTCAAAAGACAGAGGGAGGGAAGACGTGAGAGGAGTGGGAGGGAAAACTGGGGCTTCTTAATGGAGTAGAGGAAGTAGAACAGAGTTTGGTGCAAAGTATTTCTCCCTTTAGCAATGAAAAGTATTGAGTCAGGTTTATACGTAACAATAAAACATGGATAAATGTGGGCAAATGGAGAGCTTGTGTAGGTAGATGAGAGTCAATGAATGACCTCAAGTGTGTGAAAAGCGCCCACTAAAATCCTGTACAGCCTGCCCATTATGTTGAAATGTGTGTTTGCTATTTTAAACTTTTAAGGACACTATCTTTACTTTCTCTTAACGTTTGGCCTTTCAATCTCTGTCAGTCTGTCCTGTCTCCTCCTCTTACCACCTTTCTGTTTCTGTGCTGGCCTGATAAGAAAGTGTCCACCTTGTCTCGGAGGAGAAACCATGGTAACGCCTCCGCCACGTGTTGACATCACAGCATGTTAAATATAACTTCCTCCTGTGCTGCACAACTAGTCGTTCTGCCGTTGATCCTCGCCTGGCTATAAATACATGCTTTCCTTCCCATAATTGCAGCTCTAACAGACTTGCTTGGATGGATAGAGGAGGAAATGCCTGGGAGTAAGAATGTGCCTTTGTCTGTATCTGTGTCTCGCCATTGTAAATTTGTATGTTTACGCCTCATGAGTCTGTTTCATTATAGCCCAGTCAAAGAGATCATTAGACATGACATTGCTCATGAAGATAATTTTATTAAAACTTGCTCTACAATGACATAAAAATAACAATGGACTGAATTAAAAGTGTTTTAGTATGTGGTGAATCAGTCCCATCATTGTCTCTGAAACTGCTATAAAAGGTTTTTGCTCTAATACATAGTTTTCTGTTGTATGATTACTTTTCCTTAGGGAATAAACATTAAGATTTTTTTTTTTACCTAAATCTTTTCTGTGGTAGCAGTAAAAAGTTAGCATACACCCATCATGGCCTAAATGTTATTAATTTGGGCTTTTGTGTGTGTGTGTGTGGTGGTGGTGGGGGGAGGGGGGGGCTCTTAATGCAAAGCAAAATAAAATTTGATTCACTCTGGACAGTGCCACTGTAGTAGCAGTTTTCTGTTCATTTTAAAATTTTGAACAACTAGTTTGTTAACAAAAAAGAGTTGACTCAATTATGAACTATGGAATCCAAATGGAAAATTAAAATTCAAAACCAAAAACTTAGGGTGACTGTAATATCCATCCATCCATTCATTCATTTTCTTTGCCTGCTTTTTCCTTTCTGGATCACAGGGCTGCTGCCTATCTCCAGCAGTCACTGTACAAGAGGCGGGGTCCACCCTGGACACGTCACACGTCCACCACAGGGCCACACAAGCAAGAACAATGACCATTCACACTTTCTAGGGACAATTTAGAGTTGCGTGTATGTTTGTGGTTTGTGGGAGAAAACTGGAATATAGCAGCCTCATATATGAAATGGCAAATCCACTCTTAATCAACATGAACGCAGTACGGCGGTGAAGTGGTTAGCTCTATTGTTTCACAGCAAGAAAGTCGCAGGTTTGCCTCCCAGCATTTCTGTGTAGAATTTGCCTTTTCTCCCACTGAAGGTGTGGGTTTTCTCTGTGTAGTTACCTCTGAACTGAAGCATTCATATGTGTTTTCTAAAACATGCAACATGAAATGATTAAATATACTGTATACAGCACATCCTGTCCTGAGTGTAAATGCAAGTAGAAACTAAAAGTGTTGTCTCTTGAGTCTTTCCTGTTTTTAACTGTCACTGGTGTGCATGTAAGTAGAGTGTCTTGTTGTGACTCAGTCTCTTAGCAGCCACCTCATCTTTACAACCCTGCAGGTCCCCATATGCTGGGGCAAGACCAGCCAATCAGAGAGAGATGCCATAAGAACCAAAAGGCTGGGGTTGTGCTGTCACCAGCCAAGAAATAGTTTCAGTCTGGGAAATTGACATGTGTGTGTGTGTGTGTGTGCACAGTTGTTTGGTTGTGCATACATGAACTGCAGGGGAATCTAAAGGCATTTGTGTGTGAGGAAAGGAGCTACCTCGATAGGAAATGACTTGACTCTGCATTTCCTTTTTTAATCCCCTTGAACATAATTAAAATGTTAATACAATCCAAATGTTTTTTTATTATTTTTTACAGCACACTTGAAATGCTTACATGTCAGTTTAGGAAGTCCAAGTTGCTTCTGTTTTGTGTTGAATTTATTTTAGAAAGTCTCGATTGCACACAGACCGCATTATTGTTAATTTGAATGAATCATCGAGAATTATTTTGTTGAACTGACATGT
Source organism: Nematolebias whitei (assembly GCF_014905685.2). Classification (NCBI taxonomy): domain Eukaryota; kingdom Metazoa; phylum Chordata; class Actinopteri; order Cyprinodontiformes; family Rivulidae; genus Nematolebias; species Nematolebias whitei. Next base: position 13,153,261 of record NC_056519.1, on the reverse strand, counting down.
AAGAGAGATGGTTGTTAAAAGAAGCGTATATTTATGTGAAGTAAAGACAAAATTATAGTTACAAATATTCAAATCTTCTGCTGTATCGTTCTTTTATTTATGATGCATTTAATTATACAATTTAATTTCATCCCATGAAATCAAAGCAAATCTTCCAGCTGAGATAATGTAACTTAAACGTTAAATGTTCCAGGATTTATACATGTTTGGATAAAACGATAATCTAAACTGCATCAAGCAGATGATTAGCTATGAATCAGCTTTTGTGGCTTACCATCAGTTAAGAAGAGATCTTCACTGAGAGCAAACAATTAATGTTTTTCTGGGCATTGTTCAACTTGGCTTTACTCGTTTTTCTCAGCAAATGACTCATTATTGAGGGGATTTGCCTGTTATCACAGTGGTGCTTTGTAAAAGTTCTGACAAGAACAGAACACATCTGTGGAAAGTTCTGCATCACTGTGTGAGTTTGTGATTTTATTTTTGTGCAAACATCTTGAACATCTTTTCAGAGTAAACCTCAACTGTGCGCTATGCAGCACGTCTCAGATCAACGGCATAAATCTGTTTTTTTTTTTAACAGTTTGCACAGATGGCACATCCATGCCCGTGATTTTGCCTGCTTTACTCGTAGATCCATGGACCACACAGGCTTGATTATTTTTTTATTTTTTGTCCTGTAAGGATGGTTTTGTAATATTGTGCAATGAAATTCTGCACTGCTACATCTGATGATGCCTTTTGACTGTTCTGAATCTAAATGTAATTATTTAAAGACTTCATCTTAGACTCAACAGGTAAACTGTTGTTTGAGATTTGCCTCAGTGTCATTTTTATTTATCAACTTCCAAACACGGTAAAACCTTCTCAGTGATATGTTGATAACCTTTTCAATTAGAGCCTGTGGACATGTTATCATGCCATCCTAAAAGGTCGCAGTGCTAATTCTAAGAAGCTGTGATGTCCTTATGAGCTGGCGAAACACAAGCATTATTTTTCTTTTTATTATTATTGAAAATGTCTTGTCAAACAAAAGATAACATCTTCTTGGGATCAGGGTTTAATTTTGTGGTGGGGGATAAAAGCTGGAATACAATGGACTCATAACAAAGATAAAGACAACGATGATCAAATAAAATTTTGTCTTTGATTCAGATCTGCTGATCTCAAAACTGAAGCGTGACGAAGCTCACATGGTTCTGCCTCACTGGGTTAGCAACCAGTTCAGAGCGATAAGAAACTTTATAGAAAGCAGGAGTTAGGAGCCACGTTTTCTCCAGAGAAACACCCTTAAATTCCTTTCTGCTGAATGTTCTGAGTAATTAACGTATTTTAAAGTGACAATTACCTGCAGAGATAGATACTTGTACTGTGTCCTTAAGCTTCATGATATTCAGTTTTATTTATTGTGAGCTACCAAATTAAAAATCTCAAACAACCTTGTTTTATTGTGATTGAAGTCGTGATTTGGTTCACAATAAATTATTAATTCATTCAAAAAAGACAGTATGTACATTTTTGCTAAAGTGCGCCATTTACTAAACCAAAAGTTACAACCTTCTAATTCAATCACTGATTGTATTTTTATTCATTTATTTTTACAATTTGAATCATTTTATTTTGATGATTATTAATTATATCCTGTTAGTTGAGCATCTGTACAGTTCTTCTTTCTCCCACATAGCAGTAAGCTCATCTCATCATTTAGAGGCAGAGGCTGGTGCCACATTCAGCTTATGTTAACCTAATGTTCATGTATTAGAAGTTGATTCCTAATTATTTATCTCTATTTCACAAAGTAAATTAAATGTTAAACTCATACAGACGTTAATTTAAATGTGAGCTACATTTGCTTTTGGTAAACTTTTGGTTAGGTTTCGGCATATGTAATGAAAGAATCGAAGTAAAAACTTCAACTGCACTGGAACATAATCAAGCAAAGCCTGAGAATTCTGGGCACATCACCCATTCTGCAGGCCCATCCAATCTCACCTCATAGCCTAAGGGATAATTGCTTGTGTCACTGACAACAGAAAGGCATCACCTACCCAGCTCTCACTTGGGCTGCTGTGGCTGCAAATTGGATGGTGAAAGTCTCCTATACCTTTCAGGCAGGCTAAACACAAATTCAATCCTTTAAGATCAACAGTGGATAGTGACCATTGTAAGTAAACCCGTGATCACATGAATAAATATGAGTAACATTTATTCTCAATATTAATTCTCGGTGTGCTTTGTTGGAATGCAGTCGGTATATATTTGCAGATTTTCAAATTTGCATATGTAAAAAGATTTATTTGCAGCAATGCTGCAAGGAAATGTATAAGCAAGTGTGTGTCTTTTTCTTGTGTGTGTGTGTTGATTTTGCAACAAAGCTGTGCCTTTTGACCTGCAAAGACATTAAAAGACAGATGTTATTATTTACAGCCATTTTCTTTAAGAAAGTACTTGGGGTTAAGCCACCTGAAAGTTTGAGATTTTTAGTAGTTCTTCTGTTCTGCCATGTTTTAATCGTTTCTCCACCTCCAGCACAACTTTAAAAGAGGACAGCAGTTATTAGGAGTTGAGTAGGACTGAAAATGGAGGGGTATGAATAAGCATTTGGAGGATTTGTGAAATGAAGGGGATAAAGGAGAGTATAATTTAACCCAAATAATAATGTTGGACTGTAGTTCAAGTCAGCATGGCTCAATGTAACCACTAGTGGTAGATTATTTGGTTCCTGTCTTATTGTCTTTGTGAATCTTCTAGATTTTTTTTAAACTAGTATTTGTATGATGACATATAATCATTGTGTGTGTTCTGGCAGTAATAATTAAGAAATCTTCATTGGACAAGGTGACGACGACACAACTGCTGCTTGCTGCACTAAAGGACCAAAGACTCATAAAGTTAAGTACCAGCAAGTGTACATTTTTTCAAACATTCGTATGGAAATGTGAAGAGCATAAGGACTTTTACAACAAACACACAAACACATTTTATTGTACAATATATTTATTAGCATCTTTGCAGTTAAGAATGAATTTCACCAAAATGTGTATTTGGCTCAGACAAGGTGTAAGATGGATAAGATGGAGTTAAAACTTTTTGTCATTTTATAAATGATAGCATGGGGAGCTCTATCAGCAACACAGCTTCATTTTATTCAGGAAGAATTGCAGAAGTAAATGTCTAGAGAGAGAAGAAGCATATAACTCCTGTTTGGGATTAGTAAAACTGAAAATGTCCAACTGAAAACAAAAGTTGGCTTAATGGCATAATGACTTCAGCTCAAAGGCAAAGGGCATGCTTATATTTTCGAGTGGCTATTAGTCGAGAAGAAAAAAGAAAAAGATGGCTTGCTCTGTGTTTGAGGGGATTTCTCCTCCTTGATGCAGCTGCTTCTTTCACTGACTGAGTGTCCCTCACTTTTTCCTGCAGCCCTCCATCTCCCTGAGGTCTCATGATTCTCTTATGATCCAACCTTAGACCTTCAATGACTTGTCTTCTGGGGTTGCTATGGAGACATATGTCATCAGGACCAATGCAATGTGTTGGCGATTTATTTTTAACTGCCAGCTTAGTGGCTTGGAACATGGGGGTGAAGGGAAACTGTTGCGGGAAGTTCTAGGAACATTTAGGGGCTTCCAGAGTGGGGCTTCCCAGCTGGAGTGACACCCTGCCAAGGGTGTCCTACCAGGAATGTGAATCATCCATCCACATGATCTGTTAATACAACATTATGTCACGCTGGAACCTGGAAAGTCCGTTAACAAGTAATCCGAACAACTGGAGTTAGGGGGAATTCATCGAGCTAAAAATGTTGTTAGTGTCCACTTGTAGGAGCTTCTGGGTGCTTTTTATTTAGTTAATTTATTTTTATATCCTTTGACACTGACTCCTAGAAATCAACAGATGCCTTATCAAAGGCATGAAATGTTCTTTTGTTTATTTTTTTGTATTTATCCACTTGTTTGTTGAAGCTATTCCCATTCAGGACTCGTCGTTCCTAAATATTTTCCATGCGCTGTGGTTTTCCAGCACACACCCATTTATGGAAACCATGAGAAGAAACGAGCCTAATTAAGATTCTCCAGTGTGTTAGCAAAAGCACAGAATATTTACGATGTTCCTGATTGTTATTGTGAGAAGATGTGCCTGTCCAATGGAAACTTTGAACTTCTTGTTTATCTCTTCCGACGTCTCACAGCCAAGGCTGCAAGAGGGAGTGAAGCATCCCTATCTAGTCATCTGTGTGTTTATGGTCTCTGCAGCTTTAATGTGCACTATGATTTGCTAACACCTGCACTCATGACATTTATTTTGTTTGTACTGTTTTACTACATGACATAGTATTTCCAAATATTTTGTTCAAGTTTAAAATGTCCTGAAGTGTTATCAGATGTCATGCAGTAATTGATAGACACAGTAAAGCATGTGGTACTATCTGCCCACAGTTTAAACCCAAAAAAAAATTAGACTAATGTGAAAGTTTCAGAGCATTTAATGAAAATTCAATTAGATGTAAAGTTGTTTCAGCGTTCACTTGCAAGCCTCCTGAGATAAAAAACAAAAAACAAAAAAAAACTTATATACAGTTGGCATAAGAAGCCTGTGCAATCCATGAGGGAAATTCCAGTCCTATTAATAGTCAATGGGTGCCAGTGTTGCGTCACATCGGTGAACTTAAACAGAAGTCCAGGAGGTCACCGAGGCACCTCGGTCATAAAGGCAGCTTAACACTGGAGGAGGTTTTAGGAGCTCATGGAAACGGCTCATCTGCTTCTAACCCACCTGCTAAAGTGTCACCTTAAAAACTTTCAGGTCAACACATTTGTGCCTTCTCACGCATGCAGTTTAATTTTACATTCTCAACCCAGTCTCACACACTGTATGTACATCGTACAATAAAGCACAGTAACAAAAAAGGCATCCATCACTAATCTTTATTGCTGAAACAATGGCTGGAACTAAAATCATTACATATTTTTTTTTGCTTTTGTTAAAGTTTTCAAGTTCATTATAGTTAATCTACCCTCCAAATGTAGAAATCATTTTTATCTGCAAATAATAAATTACAAAGATTTATTGTGAAAAGCAGAATATTAGAAAATAAGAACTAAAACAAATGTCAGAATTTTACATAAAAAAAAATACATTTCATTGTATGTCATGAGGCTTGATCTTTATTGTATTTGTCTTTCATTTTGTGTCTTGCTCAGCACAAATCCAGAGGTCGTCACCCCTCGGTTAGAACAACTACAAACAAAACGATGAAAAGTGAGCTGGGGGAGAGTGGCAGCTTTACTCTGCTGATGCAGACATTTTTGGAAGCATTTCTTTTGTTCTCCGGGGGGTGTCTGTGCTTTTTGCTTGTTTATAGCATCAACTTTCCACACAAGGAGTTTAAAACAAAGCGTTTGAAAAGAGAGATGGGGGAACAACCCCCTTGTAAGAATTGCCATGTTTCAGCCAGTGGGTTGCAAGAGTGTCTCTTGTGCAGAGGCCAAACTAAAATGCTCTGATTTCTGAATAATCTCCCCTGGTTACTCACATAATGGTCTACTCTCTGCCTACTGATGCTGACTGTGGTGATGTCAGAGCAAAGAGCTCAAAGCGGCTTTAGTAGGATGTAGAGTGGAGGGGGCAGGGGAGCCAGCGTTTGGTATGACATAAAAAAAAAAAACAGAAATATGAACGCTGTCGTCTCTGAACACTCACAGGGCTAAAACTCTGAGCAGAGGCGGTGAAGCATGTGAATCTTAAATGCATTTTACACCCTTCTCTGTGGTCACGTTTTCCAAATATCATGCTGCAAAAAGAACTGGGATAAAGTCACAGCGTGGGGCAGGCAGGAAATTTCTCACGGCAAAAGTCATGATCAGATCAGCACAGCGGGGCTCCTGAGATGTTGACAGGAAATCACATGATTCTGTGTTACAAACTCGTCAGGAAGTAGCCGTGATGTAATGGTCACACACATGCCATGGCACAGCGCAGACCTGCAGGCAGACATTTGTCCTTGAGCACAGGGCCACTGCCCTAGTATTGGCTGAATAAACATTTGCAAAGGGATTTCAGAGATTTGGGTAAATAACTGAGGTGCATGACCATTGGATGGAGTTGCATTTACTCCTGCCATATTTCTGTTGGTTAAAAATTCTTGTTTGGGGGGATTTAAGAAAGCTTTAGCTACTGGATGAAACGATTTGAGTGCTCTGCTTCCCCGCAGTATTAGTACAAGTCTTCTTTAGGGACATGTTTAATATTGACTTCAAATTACCTCTTTAATTTCATGGAAAGCGTTGAAAGCGTTTCCTGCTACGGATGTCAAAATAAGTGGTTCTTCTGTCAGGGCAACACTTACAGCTGTGTTTAGTTAGGAGCAGAAATGCTGTTTACAGAGAGGCTGAAAATCATCTTTTCTCAAGGCCAACAGTGAAGGATAGGATTCTAAAGAGCCGTTAGTTTCTGGATGTTATTGGTGTTTGTGTAAGCATCCACTGGGATTGTTTGATTCTCTACAATAAGCAGCGCTGATAATGTTCTCATGTATATTCATATCCTCTGTAATTTCTTGCTTTACAGCAAAGTAATAAGGCAAATACCTTCCTTGCACTTGGCTGGGTTTGGAGTTCTGCTCATTAGGGTAAACAAGCTGTGGTCCAGAGATAGCACAAGGGCCATTCACCCCACCCTGGCACTGAGCTGATAACACCAACCTGAACACACACACACCTTTACACAAGCATCATTCAACTCTTCTGCTCCCCGCTTACCTGAATGCATCACTGCACCACCAGCAAGGTAACATGACACAATAGTGAAACAACACAAGTGCCCTACGACCATGTTGGACAGGAGCACCCATGGCCGTCATTCTTATTCACACCCTGTGGGATTTTACTATTGTGTCAACCATTATGTCCTGTCTCTGCCTGTGTCCCGCCCAAAATAGTGACCTCATCTGACAGCCCAGCTGCCAGTAGGCAGCAGACTGCTTACGAAACCAGACCATTCTATCCCTAAAATTCAGAGGTTGTGCAACTTTAGCAGGAGCAGCGTGTGCCCGTGTGTTTAAGGCTTTTATGTGGTAGAAAATCTACGATTATATAACCGGGTTCATATTGTGACTGCCTAAAAAAAAATCAGAGAAGACTGGATCTGCATTGTTCTGTTAAGTCAACCATGCAGGCGCACATACATTTGAAGGTCTGACCACACTTGACTAACACAGCAGTGATGAGTCAAAGTCCTTGAAATGGCCTGGAAATATAGTTCAAATTAAATGCACACCAACAGTGACCTCAAATAGACAATAACACTCACACACGCACAGTCACACACAACCCTACGCTACTACAATGACAGCACTGACCAATGAGATCGGCCTCGATTAGCAGAGCTCAGAGCGGTTTCAATACTTTTGAATACTCTTTTGTTTTGTTGTTCCTGCACAGAGGCAAAAACAATCAAAGCCAATCAAGTACAGCAACGTTTTTGATGATATTGCTGCTTTTTGGCTGAGGAAAACACAACCTCTCTGTTGATTGCTGCTCTACTTTCTGTTCCTTTAAAACACAAGGCCATGAATAATACAAGAAGCTTTACGTCATAATTTGCACGGGTAACAATGTTGGCATGTCAGGTGAAGGCACCTGATCCTTTCTTCCAATGACATGATGGAATATGTTAGTTGGTGTTAGCTTTCACCAGGTAAGGCTGCAATATTGATGAAGAAGGTGAGGCATATTTTCCACTGCCTCAACTCTGAACTGCTCCTCCTCTTGTTGACGCGTCCGTTATCATTTGATACGATGTTGAGCCTGGGCTTTGACGGGGCTGATGGGTAGATAGTCGGGACAACTGGACGAAGTGGACTCGAGACGGAGATGGGAGGAGCAGAACATGGCGTGCAGCACATTTTCCATCTGTCATGAAAGTGGAGCAGCTCATTATCACAAAGTGCTCTCCGCTGAGCTGACCTGAAAAGACGAGAAGTGTGAAGGTGTAGGTTTAAGCGAATGTACATATACTATTAATGTGTCCTAGTTGTATCATTCCAACGCAGTGTGTTCATACGTCAGTGCATGGTTGAGGTGAATAAAAGCTCGTGTGCACGACACTGTGGATTAGGAGTTATTTTGGGGATGAAGAGAAATCCTAGCCATATAAACTAAATGCTTGTCTTCATCCATCATCAGCTGATCAAAAGATCAAAGGGACTCATTTTTTTCAGTAGCAGACATTGTTTTCAGTTTGTCTATTGCTACATTTCAATTCAGTTCAACTGAATTCAAAAATAATTTATTAGTCCCAAAGGGAAATTAAATGTTGTTGTAACTCGTTATCTTAGTTTCATTAAGAGATGTTATAGATGCTGATGGCTGTAGGCAGGAAGGATCTCTTGCAAAGGTCCGTCCCACAGTGGATCTGAAGAAACTGGCCACAGATGCCGTCCGATCCATCCACCCAGACTTGGCTTGCCTTTCTGTTCCCCCGGGCTGCAGGACCACCCGAATGGTGGGCCGAACTCCTCCCAGAGCAATGGTCACTCCTCCCGGCAGCCTGCCGAGCTTCTCGTCGCTGAGGACAGCCAGCCGCAGGTGCCTGGGGATGATCCCGGCCTTTCTGCTGTCATGAGCCGCGTTTTCTGCCAATTCCAGGATCTCAGTGGTCAGGAACTAGAGCACAGCCGTCAAGGAGACGAGAATGCATCCACGGTGCCTCCTTTTCAACTCATTTGAGATTTGGGGCTGCAGTTGAGATATTGAGCTTTTGAGATGTTAATCAGCTGCTCCCAGTTGTTTAAAAAAATCTTGTTTTTCTGGTTACGCATCATAACAAATGTCCATAAGTAAAGATGTTTCAGTAAAAATCCTTCCAGCTGCACAACATCCAATACTATTGGAAATAATCGTCCAAAAAAAGCGATTTAGTACATTCAAAAACAAGAAGAATTTAAGTTTTCAAAAGTAATATCTCAGAATGAATGTAACGGAGCTATTCCAACATGCAGCCACCTTGAGCAGCGCAATTCTAGAATTAACCATCTATGTGTATGTTTCTTCTGTAACATAGTGACAGTGAGGTGTTGAAGATGTCCGCCAACAGATCCACATTTATTGCTCTCAACAGCATGAAAATATTATCTTGAAGGCAACAAGGATGAAGTGATAGTCTATTTTTGAGTTCTGACCAGGGATTATATGTTTAGAGAAAGTGTCTTAAGATTTTTATCCAGAGAAATGACTTGTCCTCAATTTTCTATTGATTTTTTTCCATATGGTGTGAAATTTGACATGAACCATTGCTTGTGTGTGTGTGTAAATCTGTCTTGTTTAATTGTGGAATTAATTTAAGCTTTTTATAGAGAAGAGTTTCTGTGTGCTTAACTCACAGGACGCATTTACAAATCTGCATGTACGTTTGTGACTTTTGAGCACAGCTGAGGCAGTGCCATTTTTATATGAGGTCTGATAGGATAGCATAATCAGAGAAAATGTAAGCACAGCGGGCAGACCTAAGAAGAAGAAGAGAGAAAAAAAAAGCTATACAGCGTTTAGAAATGAATCCCAAAAAATTCTCCCTAGAGCACCAGAATCCCAACACCTGACATCACACACTGAAAGCGATTTGCAGCTCACTGTGAACCTTTCAACAAGCTTTACCACATGCACCTGAACTGGAATTAACTTCCCTTCCTCGCTCAGCCATGATGATTGATTTCAAGGTCTGCCTGCAAACCTGTCTAAACTGTAGCTGGTAAATGAATCTGCTCTCAATAGCCATTTCAGAAATTCTGCTCTTGCAGTCTGATTTTTTTAAATGGTTACCTAAAAGTGTGTAATTTATTTCTTATTGTATTTATGTCTACAGCCTTAAAGATTTGGGATGCTTGATGTCACCCTTGAAAATGAGAATAGAGGGTATAGGAAATATCAAACATCTTTGTAAAATAAATACTTCACAGCAGCAAAAGCAATAAGCTCATCAGCAGAAAATGCTGGCGGTGAGCTGAATATTAACACTGAAGGTGTCCATCAGTTTTATTTTTCTTTCCTGCAGATTGATTGTTCCATAAAGTAAAACAAGTGTATCAGTCACTTTGGCAGCAGTGTTTATGAACTGATTGGGCTGGGAGACGAAGCTTAATTGTAATATGTAAATGTACACATGGTGGTTGGTGTAGATGGATGGATCAACAAAACATCAGACTTGTATACACAGAAGTATACTCATTATTTTGCATGCTTTACCAAATGGTTATTGCCAAGTTCTTTAGCTCATCCCCATAAGAACTTTACAGACCATAATGGTTATGTTGTACAGTTGGATTGTTCCATCAAGTTTGGAAATCATTATAGTTGTTCAGCCCAGCAACAACTATCAGTGGAGATTTAAAAAGGAGCCATCATAGAGAAGATTTTAATATTACATTCAAAGACTGACTTTCTTTATACCTTATCTGTGTTGATTTTTAGTTGGCTAAAGTGGTATTTTTTTGCAGAGTTTGTTAAACCTGAGGCAAATCTATTGCAGAAAGTCAACAAAAACTTGTCAAAAATGCATACACTTTCCATTATCTAACTATAATGCATTGGAGCACCGAATGACCATAACGAGTTGCAAACACAGTCTGGGTTTGTAGCTTTATCAATACTGTCTGCTTTACTGCTTTAAAGTGATAAAGTAATCCATTTTTGAACTTTGGCCAAAACCAAGCAGGGTCTCTTCTATCTCTGTTACCTTTCAGTGATCATAAATCCTTTTTATTCAGTTCTTTCTTTTCTTTGCAATAAACAGATATTGCCTTGCCAGTTTGCATCATCATGTCTTCTTTGAGGAACGAGTTAATTGCCAACTAAGGATTATATTGTTCCAAGTTGTTAGACTCATTTTGTGCCTGTACAGCATAAAAGACTCAAGGTGTCAGTTCATTGACTGTGACTATGTTCTCCCCTCAGATGAGGCACTAGTTTTATCTCCTGCTGACTGTTCATTATCACACTTTGCTGTAGAAGAAGTTGCAGAATTTTTAACAAGTATCTCAAAAATGTATTTGCTATTTCCTCACAGCTGACCGTGCAATGTGTCCAAGGAGAATATTTTTGAGAACACGCCTTTAAAGGAGATGTGGCTGATTGTGTCCGCTCATTAATGGACTACTTGATCTTGTTGAATGCCTCCTCTTGCTGTGGATGAGCCGCCTTTATGGTTCAGGTTCATCAGCAGGACCAGTTATGGCTCATATGAACTTCGAACATTATGGGGGATGGGAGGCAAGTTAAGCACAAAATAACCTTGTTGTGCCAATACAGCATGTTAAGCTTTTAAACGCGCATGTTCTGATCTTTGTTATTCATAAAACATTATTTTTAAATCTACATAAAGCAAATGATTTGGCTGCGTCAGCAAGTTTTGTCAGTTAAATGTTAATCTTTGAGTGGGTTTATGAGTCTACAAAAAGTTAGCACCAAATACGTCTGCGGTGAATTGACAGGGCAGATACAGTACGTGCTCAGCTGACCTAGTTAATGTCCCTCTGCTCCAATTGCTTTTGACTCATGGCAGGACGATGATGCTTACTTCATGGTAAGGCAGGAGCCAAGTGGAGTCTTGTAATCTGAACTCATTTACCTTTGCAGGAGATGCATTTTAGATTAGAAGCTTCAAAGTTCATTCTCTGACTGGGTGCTAAATTAAAAAAAAAACTGCTTATTTTACCTAAAACATAATTTACACATCTTTTATTTATTAATGTGTACATATGCAGCATAATAATGCTGTTTTTAGTGCATGGTGAAATTTATTTTGTAGTCAAGAATTACCTTTCAAACTTGTTGCTCAGTTATTTTGAGTCCCAAGTAAATGAGTTGGGAAAAATAAAATGTATAAAGTGACTTTAATAGAAACCCACTGACCATTACATTTTTCAGCTTGAACTAAACTGATAATCTGAAAAGAGGATGAGTAGAGCAGATATAAAAGCTTTAAAATGCTTCCCTGTGTTAGATTGATTCTGATATTTACAATAATTGGTAGCTTTAGCTGGACAGTATTGTCTCAGGGGATATAGAGGGCACACATGTGTGTGTTAGCTGGTGAGGTATTGGTGTTTATGTGCAGCAAAATCCCAAATTATTGCAGGAGGTAGTACTTTGCTGTCTCGTACCCTTCTCATTTTCTTGATGGCTCATGAACTACCGCGCTCAATAAACACCTGTCTTGCTGAAAAGTGAGTTTTTGACCTCAACAGTGTCACACACACAAAAGCAAACATTTATTAGAATCCAGACTTTCCTCCCTTAATTGCCCCGAGGGCTTACTGGACTTTGGCATTCCACTCACTCAGCACTTGGAGTTGAACAGTTCATCTGTGTCAGGGCATGACAACAGCATTACTGCTTTGCGACAACATGGTAACACTTACGCTGTTCCTACTAGCACAGCGTGATGATCCGTGACACTGAAACGGGTAATGATAGAAACTTGCTTGCTGTCGCTCTGGCTAAAGCTTTCAGTTAAGGGTGTCCCAGTTTAAACACCCCTTACTTGTAACAACTTTAGCCATATTCTCCTAAATCATCAAAGTTTGTTTTATTCTTTTTTTTCTGAAGGCTCTATTGCTGAGGGGTCATCTTCTTCTTCTTCTTTCAGATTTTCACTCTTCAGAGATCGCCACAGCGAGTCATCCTCCTCCATCGCACTCTGTCCTCTGCATCCTCTGCCCTCACTCCAACTACCACCATTCAATTCAATTTGATTCAATTCAAAAGTACTTTATTAATCCCAAAGGGAAATTAAGTGATGTCATAGCTTATCATCCTGGTTTCATTCAAGAGTTGTTAGATGCTGATAGCTGTAGGCAGGAAGGATCTCCTGTAGTAAATCCGAAGAATCTGGCCACAGATACTGATCCGTCCACTCAAATCCAGCTTGCTGTCAGATCTGGCGGGCTTCTCAGTCCTCCTGGGCAGCAGGACCGCCCGAATGCCGGGCAGAGTTCCTCCCTGATCAATGGTCACTCCTCCCAGCAGTCTGCCGAGCTCCTTGTCGCCACAGACAGACAGCTGCAGGTGCAGGGGGATGATCCTGGTCCTCCCGTTGTTACAAGCTGAGTTTCCCACCAGCTCTAGGATCTCTCAGGCACTCGAGCCTTCATGTTGACGGGAATTCGTCCACGGCACCTCCTTTTCAATTAATTTAGAATTTGGGGTTGCAGTTGAGGTATTTGAGCTTTTGAGATGCTATTCAGCTGCCCCTGGTTGTTAAAAAACACCTTGTTGCCATGGTTACACATCATAACAAATGCCCAAATGTAAAAAGGTTTCAGTAAAAATCCTTCCAGCTGCATAGAATCCGATACCAGAGGAAATGATCATCCGGAAAAAAAGCTATTTACATCCAGAAAAAAAAAGGAATTAAAGTTTCCGAAAGCAATAACTCAGAATGAATGTAACAGAGATACTCCAACATGCAGTCACCCAGAGCGGAGCAATTCTAGAGCAATGTCCTCTCTAACTGCATCCATATATCTCCTCTTTGGTCTTCCTCTTTGTCGTTTTCCTGGCAGCTGCATTTCTAACATCCTTCTACCAATATACCCACTGTCCCTCCACTGGACATGTCCAAACCATCTTAGTCTGGCCTCTCTAAATTTATCTCCCAGTTGTTCAACCTATGCTGTACCTCTGAAGAGGCCATGAGGGGTCATGAGCTCTGTAAATCATCAGATGCAATTACGTACTTACATTTACTCTGTAAGCAGATCTTAGTTTGCATTTGAGCCGGTGCAAGTTTTATTTTAATTTTCTTCTGAGAAAAAGAGAAATGGAAATTATTTTATAGATTTTCCAAGCACAGAATGTTCAGCTGTTACTTATAATGGTAAGTATTTAGTTACTCATCTGGGAGTGGTGGCACAGAGGCTAGAGAAGGTTGGCCTGCGATTGGAAGATTGGCGGTTAAACTCCCAACACCTACAACATCAAAATGTGGGTGGGATAGATGAAGCACCCACACCTGCCTCCACCCTCATTTGCCCCACCATGGGCCCTTAAGCAAGGCCCTTAATCCTTAATAGGCCCACCATCTACTCCCCTTGGCACCCTAGATGGCAGCTCTCTGCTCCACACAGAGGGCTGTGGTAACTCGGTGGTCTGTGGTTGCATCAGGAAGGGCATCCGGCAGAAAAATAATGACCAAGTCTTTGTGCGAGTTAGTTCACTGTGGCGACCCCTGAAGAAGGGAGCAGCAGAAAGAAAGAAAAAACAGTTACTCATCTAATTCATTTGTTTTTCACACACTTGTGATCCCATATGAAATACAATGTTGATGTCTTTGGCCAGTAAAACGTAGCAAAGTAACAAGAGGCTGTTGTTTTGTCTTTCAGCTGCTCCCTTCTGCAGTATCCACCACATTGAGCAAATTTGCATGAAAGATATAGCAATTGTTTTACACCCACCGCTCTTCCTGACATAGAATACATTAGAATGAAGCAAAATTTGAAAGAAAATATATAGGAATGCACTTTTCAAAATTTTTGTTTCAAAACAATTCTCTATCATCTTGTGGTAATATTATCTTGTGATAACACAATTGCACATGATTTCATATAAGTGAGACCTCTGAATTCAAATACAATGTACAGTCAAACGCTACGACATTGATACTTCTCGTTTCTATACACCTCCTACGTGCAGCAACGGAGTCAATGAATGGACCACTTTAAACATAATAAATAATTCAAAGTTTTTCCTTTACTGTTGTAAGACATAGGGCTATGGTGCACTGAGCAGTCTCTGTATACAGTATGTTGTTCCATTGCTAAGCATTTGGTATTGTATAGTGATGTGCAAACAAAGATGTTGAAATGAGGTGTAAGGACAAATAAATGTCTAAAATTAATAAAAGAAGAAAAACTGCATATCAGACAACTATGTTGTGATAAAACGTACTATCAAACATTGAAATACAAAATTAAATGTATCAAATTGTCAATTAGATGTGATGATTAACTCCAGATTACAAGGCAGTTGTGTCATTGAACCCCTTGCTATAAAGTACCTACACTTCCTCTCTTTTGCTGTATTATACACTTTACATTACAAAACAGTTCTGTAATTTATCATTTAGAGTAGCCAGAGTGTGATGTTGACTGACTTTATAAAACAGTAAATACTTGTCAGTAGAATAGTTCTTTCTTCAGTTAATATTGGCCAATTACTACTACTGTATCAGTATGTTTACATGAGATCATTGGGTCCATGTGAGTCTCATCATGATGCCTTGAAAGTATGAGAAACTATCGGAGCTATGGTAGCACAGTAATCTGTGCTCTGTGTGCGGTTGTGAAAGCGGAAGAGTCTAATCCTGGTGAGTCTGATGGCCCAGGACTTATCTGTGTGTGAATGTGTGTTTGTATGCCTGCCTTGTAGTAGGTTTGAGTGCAATATCCAGACGGATGTCCTCTGTTTCTGTCACATATGCTCTAACGCGCATGCACATGCAGCAGGAACAAACCAGCCAAATGCCTCTATTCAGTCTTCTGTATGTAGTCCACTATCATCCCCTTCCCTGGCATAGCACATGGCTAAACCAACAAATTTACATGCTTGATTGTGTGTGTTTCTGTCACTTCTCAACTCTTCCTAACACATTCTCCCTCATTCAGTGTTCTTATTTTGCTAATTAGCCTTGTTTTGCTCTACTTTTTCCACATCCCTGCACATCCTATTCTGTTTCCCCCTCCAGTTTTGTAGCTTTTAACTGCATCTCAAGCAAAGAGCCAAAGAGACGACATGATGGCTTATTTAGGACTCAAAAATGGCCTAATCCAGAAGATAATAACTTCTGTCCATAAGATGCTCTCTGATACAAATTTAAACATTTTAGCTTCTGACCCATAAAATAGTAGTGGCTCAGCCCCATTTTTTTGAAGGTTGAACTATACAGAAATTACTAACAGCTCTGTTAAGCATATTGTTAACACAAACAATCTCAACATCCAAAATACCTTTTTTTTTCTTTACAAATTTATTACTACTGTTTTTATTGTATGTCACAATTGTGGCGAAAATATAGGCAATCATGTTATATGTAAATTATTATCTAGAGATTATCTAAGGTCTCCCACTTGATGTTTCATGACCCACATTGGGTTCCCAAACTCAACTTAGTCCCATCTCATAGTAGCTTTGGAGGAGAGGCTGTCTGAATTGGAAGCTCTGCTCCACGCTGGTGGAAAAACCATTAGCCAGCCAGGTCCCCTTAGGCAGCACGGCGCTGCTGAGAAGCGTTTCCTTTAGTGATCCTCCAGCAGAGCTTGAGCAACTGGGACCTCAGACTGGCTGGTTGACAGAGGTTTCTTCTTGTTAAAAGGGAGTTTTTTTCTTTCCACTGTTGCCTTATTGTTTGCTCAGGATGGGAGACTGCGACAGAGTGAAGATTCAACACAATCTGCTGGCTTCTTTAGATAGATAACTGAAATAAACTGATAAACTGAAATGAATTTAACTTGGGAACTACTGCTCTACTGAATGTGTTGACATCAGCATCAGTAAAATCTGGTGAGAATGAATGCATATACTGCATGTTTTGAGTTTAAGTATCAGTAAGAATAGTTTACGGTAAATTTCTACAGATTTGGATTTCAATTGATTTTGTATATGGGAATATAATCCATAAAATGCATACAATATGGAAGGTAAGCTCGCATATTTCAAAGACAGAGGTATTTACAATAAATGGTATAGAGGTGAAAAAGACCATCCAGGCAGGATGGAGCAGATTGAGAAAAGTTTCAGGAGTGATTTGCAACAAAAGGGTGTCAGCAAACGTCAAAGGAAAAGTTTACAGGACAGTGGTGAGACCAGCTATGTTGTACAGTCTGGAGACAGAGACATGGACAAAAAGACAGGAGAAAGAACTGGAAGTGTCAGAAATGAAGATGTTGAGGTTCTTTTTAGGAGTGACAAGGATGGATAAGATTAGGAATGAGATCATCAGAGCACAGGTTGAGCAACTGGGAGATAAAGTTAGAGAGACCAGACTGAGATGGTTTGGACATGTCCAGAGGAGGGACAGTGGGTATATTGGTAGAAGGATGTTAGAAATGCAGCTGCCAGGATAAAGGAAGGCCAAAGAGGAGATATATGGATGCAGTGATTTTAATGAAGGAACTACCTGAGAGAGCTCTTTACACAGTTCATAGCTTTAGCTTGTCAGTTTCCCACCTGCCACCACAACCAATATACTGGTGTTGATACGCAGCATTCGAGATGAGACACTAATGCTAAAAATAAGCCAACATTAAGGAACAATTCTTGTGTAAGAATAAACTGAGCATGAAAAGGCTTGGCCAAATGTATTTCATGACATATTTTACACAAAATATGAAATTTCTTCAAAATCTACAGAAACAAATCTCTATAATTAAACTTATGACACTTAAGGCAATAAACATTTTCCTTTTCTTTTTAATACTAATATACTTTAAGGTAAAAAAATAAATAAAACCTGCAGTGTTGATGGAAAAATCAGCAATTTATTCCTCTTTTATTTTGGAACATTCCTAGGAGCTAATGTGTTGTGAAGGCTAGCTGAATCAAGAAAAGCTTTTTGTTGTCTTTCCTTAAAAAAAATTTTTTTTAAGTAGTTTTCCTCACCAGTATGTTTTTAATAGCTCACATCTGGCCAGTGGTTTGCTGCATACGGGCAAGTGTTGACGGAGGCGGTGCGGGTGAGTAAGAAAGAAGACAACATAAACTAGATGTGGGGAGGCTGAATAAATATGCAGAACCTTACTGACAGGACTGAGAACATCCAAATATGTATGCATGATAGTGAGACTGGGATAAGGGAGGCAGATGGAGAAAGAGAGGCAAAGAGAAGCAAAATCAGTGACATCATTGGAGTTGTGTCAGCATGCATGTGTTTAAAGTAGATGTGAGTGTACCAGGGTGTGTGCTGGGCAGAAAATGGGGAGGGGGGGAGGCAGGCTGAGAGCAAGCAAGTAGTGACGTATAGTAATCTGAAATACTGAGAAGCCCAGCTGTGCTGAATCTGGGCATAGTGAGGGCTTATGTTACGTCATACATACAGACATACACATGCACACGCAAATTCCCACACAGAATGTCAGAAGCCCTGAAGGAAAACAACTGTTACTATAGAGAGAGGTCGAGAGGGTTAACCCATGTGTGAATATGTGGTATGTGTGCATAGTTTTCCTTTGGATGCATATTTATTGGCTCATTTCAGAGCCAAATATTTGGTGCTTGTAAATCCAATTGTAGCAGGGTTTGAAATGAGGTTTTTGAGTCGTGTAAAGCTTTAAGTTTTTGCTCTGTCGTTTGTGACACTTTTTGTGAGCTGACTGACACAAACTACTGTCTGCTACATTAAACCCCCCAAACTGAAGAGACTGTATGTTCACACATTGGAGTATAACCAAACATGCATAAAATATTCACATAATTATATGAAATTTACTTTATATACTATAAATGCAAAATAATTTAAAATTAGTTCTGCAACTAGTGCAAGTAAAAAAAAAAAGGCTTCATAGGGTTAATACGAATATAAAAAGGTTATGCAGCTACGTTTTTGCATCAAATTAGTTTTAAAAACGAGAGAACACTTGAAGGATTATCATTTAGTTTATTTAGTATGGAAACCACTATAAATTCAGATTCGCCCACAAAAAAAGGGAAAATAGCTTGCAGACTTCTGCTTTTATCTGTAAACAAACATTCACAGGAACACTTCCATATTCCTATTCTTTTTCGCAGTTTTTCCTCATGTATTTTGTTCCTACGCACTTTGCACAAACCTGAATTTTCGTAATTTATTTCACAAGGTGACAAAGCTTGTTTCTCAGCTACATCTTCTGGTTTACAAGCACAAAGTCTTTAACTTAAACTTGCCCTTATGCATACAACACTGTCTTCATAACCACATATGTGCAAGTATTGAAAAGCATGCACCCACAGTCTCCTACCTACTCTGAGCTGTTCTTTTCTGTGCTGCCATGCACCCTGGAAAGGACACAGCAATGCCAGATGGAGCCGTGGTCAGTCCCATGTTGAGAGCCACAATTTGTACCCCACTCTCTGGCAGCAATTTACCAAGGGCTAAAATAGCACTCCCTTGGAGGAGAAATATGCACCTCTACCCAACCCACTGATGGCACAATTGCTACAAAGCAGGAAAATTACTATTTCTAGCCTTATGACCATTTTGGGTAGTAACCTTAGAAAAAGAAATAATTCTATTCATGTCCTTCCCTTTTGCTGTTTGCTTTAGTTTCTTTAACCTCAACCTTTTTTTGTGTTTTTGATAAACATCAGATGGCATGGGAAGAAAAAAAAAGAATTCAGCAGTCAGAAAGGTCTAAGGAACTTGGAAGATGAGCATTAAAAAGTGTGCATGTCCATTATTTAACTCGTTAAGCAAGTTGAGGGTGCACTGTTTTGTTTTTTTTGGGTTTTTTTAAGAACTGGGGCTGCCACATGTTTAGCCTTGGGGATGCTGTGCAATAAGGGCAGTGAGCGTGATTGCATAATTATTTTTACTGTACAAAACACACATTCAGCCCATGTTTATTAATAGAGCGCAGTATAGCCTGTTGTGTGTCAGAATTATTTTAATTCAAATTCTAGTGCATACAGGATTCATTAGAACAGATTTTCACAAATATAGAAAAGCTTTTTAATGAAATTTTCTTCCGTACTAATATCAAACTCCATTATAACGAAAGTCTTGCTATAAAACTGACATTTTTATTGATCTCTATGCACAAACCAATTAAAGATTATGTAACCTAATTAAAGGCTTCTGATAGGGCTGAACCTCTCAAGATAAATGAGAACTTTTTCATAAATATATCCAAGCTTCCCCTTGGTAATGAGTTTATTTGCAACTGTGACCAGCATAGAGATCAGGTAATGTCTAACCATTTTTTTCTGTGGCTAACGATTTTGGATTTTTCTTTTAATTCAGTTCTTTAAAATATTTTTATTTAATTGACTAACATTTTATCAGAACTGCTTATCCAACACTGTTTCATTGTGTCTTCAAAACCGCTCTTAGACATGAACAGATTTCTGAGAAGTCTGTTTTTTTATTGACCGTATACTAAAAATTTTTTAACCAATATATGATTGTCAATTGGAGTGATTTTTTTTCTGACATTGTACAACCTCTCCTTAAATTATCTACTCCTATGTAATTAGATAAATGTAAAATCATTTTTCTTCTATAATTTTTTTTAAAACTGTAGTTTACCTTAAAAAAGTTAAATCAACACAAAGATTTAAACGACATATTATATGAAGGTAGATGTTAAAAGTATATTTTGCTCTAAATCTACTGAACACTTGAACATCTAAATGTCTGTAATAACATTTAGCATTCTTTCTGCAGCATACATTGTAATATTTGTGACAACAAGATTTCCCCTAATTTATCAACAATCGTGCCTGGCTAATATTAGTTTTCTTACAGATTTAGCAAGTCACTTTTACAATTTTCAGTTCATCAGCTGGTAAATAGTAAACGAAAAAATGTTGTGTATTTTAATTAAATTAGTCCAGCATGTTTTCAGTTTGCTGGTTTAAAACTCCTGGTTTAAAAAAATGCATGACCTTATCAGCTTGTCCTCAAGCTTAACAGAAGTCTGGTAATAATAATAATTTAGGTTGGGTTTGTTGAAGCAGGAAATCATCTAAATCATCCAGGCTATAGGACCAAGATTGGGAGGCAGATTTATAGGATTGTACTGGATTATACTAAATTAAATTGCATACAATTGGACTTGAATTGAACTTGGTCTTTTGTGACCTGAGATGACTTGTATTGCAAATGTGATGCTTTTAAAATAAATTCAATAAAACAGATTTACAATCAGATTGTCATTTGCTAAACTCAGTAATCTAACGGTTTTGTGTGACATGAATGTGAAACAAGAAAAACTTTTAAAAATACCTTGAGAAAAGTTTTAATTCTTTTATTTTGTGGGTCATTGAATCTCCTTTAACATTCAAATTCATGTTTTTGCATGACATTGCATAAAGGTAATGCTAACGCAAATGTTGCATTGTGGCAATAACTGAATACATTTAAGAAAATTTGGAAACAAAATTATGGTCTACCAAGCAAGTCAGATGTTAGAGCACAACAAATGGTTTTTATTACAATAACTTTGTGTTCTGCATCATTTCTTTGTGTTATTGATGTGATTACTGACCTCTGAGGCAGTTGGGTTCTTTTTTGTTTTATCTCTCATCTAAAAGACTTTGCTTCTTGTGGATTGGGTGCTTCGGGCTTAAAGTTGTTGGGAGAATTAAACTAAAAGGGCCACAGGAAGATGAGTCACTGAACTACCCATCTATCCTGTGACTCATTTGGGTTGTTGACACTTGTGAGACATTTACCAACTGGACCGACGTGAGGTGCCTCGGCCATTTGTGTCAAGGTGTGAATGGTTATAAAACCACCATAGCAGAAGAGGCAAAACGGCATTGTAAGAGTTTGATAGGTGAATCCAGGGGCCATCTACATAAAGATTCTGCATTGGTGCTATAAGGAATGGAATCAAAAACACACAGCCCAATCGTACAATTATTGTTTGAGATTTTCTGGTCTTAATAGAACGGTACCATTGCACAGTTAGACCAGCATATGACAAGTACTCACCTGGCTGACTGTGATGTCCTTTATATTGTCTATAGTTATTTATTATTGTTGCTGCTGTTTTATTCTAAATAAGGTAATGCAAATGTTGGTGCTTGCATGTGATGCATGCAGGATATTTCATTAAAAAAAATTTCTGGACATGCTTTAAATCATAGTTTGAATTATCAGCCTCACATAAGAGGTGGCTGGGCCTCCCTGTCTGAGCCTTGCCACTGCAACTCGACTCCAGAACAAGCAGCAGATGGAAAGATGGCAGGATTGAATTTTGCAAACATTACTATATATCCTATGCCTCTGGGATATTGCTTTCATGCAAATAGTTCAATACATTTCCATTTCTCTAAACATAACTTATCAACTGTTGTTTCTTTAAACTCTGCGTTCAACTGTTTTTGGCATTGTTAAGGAGGCGTTCTTTGAGCCTGGCCAGATCAGTGGTACCAGATGATAATGTTATAACTTTACTGTGTAATTTTGTTTGAACAGAAATTTTTGAGCAGAAAAAATGACAGCTAGAACAATCCTTTGCATGTAAATGTGCACAGAAAATAAAGAAGAAACTGGGAAGGAAAATTTACATTAGAACCCCTTCAATGTACCTGTTAACTCTTAGCGGAGTTCATGCAAGGAACAATAAAACAACAAGAAAACCCTGCCATGCTAATGTCCATGCTAAGATCCAAGGAAGCAGACCCACTTGAGACCTCAATGAACAAAACTATATTAATGAACAAAACAAAAGGCTGGCAGGGCAGCAATAAAATGAAAATACTCTAAATACAAAACACAGACAAGGCAGCAAAATACAAACGTAGCAGAAGACATGAGGGGATTAGAGGAAATCGGCTAGGAGACAAACATGACTGACTGATGAAAAGGAGCAAAGTAAGAGTAGCAAATACTGGGAGCAGCTAAGTCTAAGTATGGGAAATGGATAAGAATGGTTAGGAAAGGGGCAGAAGTGAGAATTAAGGCTGGCTATAAGGAAATGCAGCGACAAAGAGCAATTAAAGCACACAAAGAGAAAAAACAAGGAATAAACTTAATTCAAAACATTAAAAGACCAACCCCAAAAAACAAAAACCAATAAACAACCAAAACCCACAAATCATGACAGCTGACTTTTATTTTTTCCTGGAATGTTTGATAGGAACAACAAAAGACTGCTGAGAAAAGAGATTCAGAGATGCTTATAATAAACCCACCTTGTAGCTCTGTAGCCAAAGGCATGTGTTACAACAGCAGACACTGTGAAAACTTCAGTAGGACTTTATTTTTCTCACCTATCTCAAATGACTATTGATTAAACCAACAAACGAGTGAAAACTTACAGGGAGAGGTACACGGTGCGCAATTTACAAATCTACTGCATTCTTTGTTTTTTAAAAGAATGAATGGAAAAGTTTGCGGTGGAGTTTTTGTTTTAAAATCCATAACAAGATCAGACTGATTAGAAGACATACATGCATCTCAATAAACCAAGCACCTGTCCACTTATTAAGTCATTCAGTTCAGTAAACCACTGATATATTTCCTTTTATCTTCCAAGAGTTTATATAGTTTCATAGCTCAGTTCAAATCCATACTATTCCCCATGAGGCCCTTTATACTTTATAGAACACATTGTTCCTGATGTGTTTTCAAGAGTCAAGAGATTCTGCCTGGAGATTCTTAAATTGTACCAATTTTGTTACTTTGTGTTTGAGTGGACTGGACAGAAAGAGGGGGATGAATAGTGGAGAGTAGGAAAATTCATTATTTTGTGAAAGGACACTGCATTACTTGAAGCAGCTTTATAATAGAGGATCCTCAAACTCACAATCTTTTCCAAAGCAGGACAACATTGCCCCCAGGACATAACTGTACTAAAAGGCTGCCTGTTTATTTGATTTATTACCAACCTCAGCCATTCAATAAACCCTTCTGTTTGCATGTTTTGTACAGCACCTCCTTTAGTCTTTAGCAAGCAACAAGCATTAAAGTTGGAATGGTTTTCCAAATTGCAGCGTTCAGAGTGCAGTGTCTAAATCTTTCCTGTACATTATCATCACTTCCTGTCATTAGCAGGATGTCTGGATGCGATTGAAATAGATGGACACTGGAATTCTATTCACATGGACAGAGACAGTAGGGTCATCATTGCTTTGCCCGGAGGAGAGAAAGACCTCTCCCAGGTCTCTTAAGTGCTTCCTTTCTATTTTGCCATCATCAGAATTGTCTTGTCACCACTGGCCGTCTAGAAGACAGGCTCCATCAAAGAAACAAGTGGTGTTGAGATGTGTCAAAGCCGCAGCAGAAAATGCCTGTCATGGTTAGGGATTTCTGATTGGCCCATTTCATGAGAAATCACATTCACTGTCCTTGTCAAGCATAAGGGGATCAGAGCAGTTTATCTTTAGTAAACATAATCTGCCAGGATTCCCTTGTCCAGGACCACGAGGAAGACGAGACATTAGGCTTCGAAAAGTTTCCAGGCAGAACTGAAAACCTTTCCACTCGCTTCTTTATCTTAGCAAGAGAGCCGCAGAGGCTGCTAATGAAGGTTTATGACT
This sequence comes from Nematolebias whitei, assembly GCF_014905685.2. Lineage (NCBI taxonomy): Eukaryota > Metazoa > Chordata > Actinopteri > Cyprinodontiformes > Rivulidae > Nematolebias > Nematolebias whitei. The sequence goes on along the minus strand of NC_056519.1, from coordinate 13,129,028 downwards.
CGACACTGCCATACGGACACCATGTTTCAGCCTACAGTAGTCACGGTTGACTCTGTTTGCGCTTGCAGGCTGTGTGCTCACATACCATAATTAGTGTAATGAGTTATTTATAGCCAGCTGTGGAATTAGCTGTGGAATTGCCAAGAAGCCTCAGGACTGATTAAGCCACTTGCCAATCAATTATTTATGGTTTCCTGGAGAAGAGTAGCTTGTCCTCTTTTGTACGCAGCACTATAGCAACACAACAGGAAGCAGAAAGCTTTCGGTGAGGAAGTAGACCCTGCAAAGGAGTCACCGAAGCTTCCCCTCTACGCCCAGAGCTCTAATATAAACCATACTTTTATTAGGAGCCCTCCACGAACTCCCTAGACCCAATAAAAGGTGTTTATATTCTGTGCTGGAGAGAAAATAAATTGGATGATTGAAATTAGATTAATCCCAGTTGGTGAGATGGAGAAGATTGAACATAGCAAAGAAAATCTGCTTTTCATGTAGTCACTGTGAAACAGGGGGAAGTAACTTTAAGACATTACGGACACTGTAGTTTAATCAGTTAGTAGGATATTTTTTTTTCTTAGACTTTTAATTATTTACAAGACAAATTACGTTTCAAAATGCAGCAAGTTTCAAACAACTGTAGGCTTTTTAGCTCTGAATTTGACTATTTTACAATAGCAAAAAAAAAAATTTCCTGCCATACTGCCGTTGCCACAGCCTTCCTGTGAGTAAGCATGAATCACTACCCTGACAGTTAAAAGATTTTTTTATTTTTTATTAAATTTCTATTTATTTATAGTACATAAAACCAAGTGAAATCAATCCCGGTTGCTAAATTTTCTTTGTAAAATAACCAAGGTTATACTAATAAATACTAAACTGTTCTTACCAGTAGCACAATCCTGTCTCTTATCTCTTTGCTTCTGCTTTTGAATGCACATGTCACCCACTCTCCTACCAAGCACACAAATAAACACTGCTTCCCACTGATGAAGGCAGATGCACCAGTCAGTCAGGGAGATAACACATAGCAGCTCAGTGAAAGCGAGCCCAGCCTGTTCTTTCACCTAATAAAGTAACCAGATGAAGTCTATCCTTTGCATGTCAGTGAGGCCAGAGTGATGCTTTGAGACGAATTTCAATCAGTCTGTCTCACTCCCACACAGCCAGAAGCCAACTAGCTGTGTGGGAGGTCCACAGGACATTGCCACGGGCTGCATCTTCACAGATCTGCCACCCAAATTGAATCTAAAATTCTCTGCTGTTTCTTCGCGGTCGACCATCTCCATTTATATGAATCATGTCACTGCACAAAATGCTAGGCTTCAAGTTTTCTGGCTAAAACTATGACAAGTTTCTTGGACAGCAAGCTGTCGCAGAACGGAAATCTAGTGTTGAGCTTTTTAAAGAAACTGCAGAGAAGAATTTTTTAATCTAATATAGCCACCTGTCTCACTGAGATTTGTAAGGTTGCTATAGGAACCAAAGCTTAAAGCTTATTGGGATCTTAATGTTAGAACAGTGTTTTTAATGTACTTTTAACACAATTTAAAAGTAATTTTACCCAGCAGCATATTGACTGCATGGTTTGAAGGTCTGTTTTTCAGTGCAAGTTACTGCTGTGTAATTACTCATGCTCTCATGTTGTTTAAACTATTTACCTGTTAATTTAGGAAGTTAGCCAAAAAATAAGTAGAATATGAACATAACTGTATATCTGGTTTCTGGAAGGTTTGCTTAAGGAAACAATCCTAAAATAGGAGTGTTAGGGAAAAAAGGTCATGTTCATAGACAGAAACATCCTGCAAAGCACACATTTTGTCTAGATTATCTTGGACTTTTATGATAGTTGTTAGAATTCATGTGCAATTTTCAACAGTCTGTGGTAGATTATAGAGTTCTTGTTAGGTAGAAGGAGCTATATCAGTGAGCTGCAGAGGAGGAAGCCAGAAAACAATAAGAAGAGAAACAGAATATGATGTGCAAGGAAATGGAAGTGGGGCAATGGAGCCAGTATCTGGTCTTGGCCTAAAGCTAATCTGCACAAGCTGACTACATTGTTGCTTTTTATTGCAAGTGCCCATTTCTTGCCTCATAAAATAGATTTTATACTGCTGCAATTACACCCACAGAATAAATTATACAGCTGTTGGGTTTTTGCTCTTCACTAAAACCTGGCCTCAGAACATCTCAGTATCAGTAACCCAGCTGCATAGGCTAAGATTGTCCATGCAGACAACAAAATAGTGTTCCACTAGTTGATGTGAATGTTCTGGATTTTTACATCTACGTCTCTGAGCTCATCAATGAGACTGTGATAGACGCGTTGAACTCTTTCCACTTAGGTCTCAAATGTAACCTGAATGACAGCCATGGGCCACTACAGTGCAATAGAGATGGTGGATACAGGTTGATGTGAAAACATCATAAACCGAAGAGCTTTCTCAAAACAGCAAGACACTGCTTCATCTGGGCTTCATGAAATGGGACAAATACTGCTCTTTCCCAGTGTTAGCAGATATCACAAGAGAAACAATCAGCCAGGTCTACAAAAACATGCCCTAAAAAACATGCCCTAAAGAAACCATTCAACATCGCCTTTGTGTGCAATGAAGGATAGAGAGCCCACTTAATTTACATATAAATCAATTTATTTCATTTTAAGAAACCACTGTGATTTTACTTTTTCTTTTTTAAATTTAGACAAACGGGTTAATTCAGTCATTGAGCCTTCAAATCAGTTTAGTTCAGGAGGCTTGTGGAAGTTGAGAGCATAATTTTTCTTTTGTTCCCATTACAGTCAATGACATTAACCAACCCAACCAATGAAGGCAACAAATACTAGCCATTGTAGCCAATAAGAAGCAAACTGGGGAGGATCATGCATGCCTTTGGATGTCATCCATCCATCCATCCATTATCTTTACCCGTTTATTCCATTTTGGGGTCACGGGGGTCGCTGGTGCCCATGTCCAGCAATCACTGTGCGAGGGGCGGGGTACACCCTGGACAGGTCGCAAGTCCATCACAGGGCCACATAGAGACAAACGAGACAACCATTCACTCTCTCACTCACACCTAGGGACAATTTAGAGTTACCAATCAGCCTAACATGCATGTTTTTGGTCTGTGGGAGGAAACTGGAGTACCCGGAGAAAACCCACGAATGCACGGAGAGAACATGCAAACTCCACCCAGAAAGGCCCCTGGACCGGGGTTTGAACCAAGGACCTGCTCGCTGAGAGGCAGCAGCTCTACCAGTTGCGCCACCGTGCTGCCCTTGTTCTCGGTATGTATGAAACATTTTAAAATCATAGATTAATACTATTGTTGTTACTAAGGAGCATCTGTTTTTCAGACGGTCATCCATTCCAGGATGTCTGGTTTATGCCTGACCTTGAGTTTTGTTTTGTTTCTTCTACCTGCTGCCTATTGTTTGCAAACCAGTCATCACATTCTCATTTGTACATCAGTTATACAGAGGATGTATGCAGAGGCTGAGTTGATACAAACATATATCCACAGTGATGACACAGATGCTCAGTTAAATGCAGTGTTGGTTGAATTACATGCACAAAAAAGCCCTGCAGCATGGTGCATTTATATATAACTGCGGGTGAAAATTGAATACTAACAGTTAATTGTGAGCACTTTGAAAGATTGGCTTTGTATGTTAGTTTGCACAAAAGGACCTTTATCTACAAGGACAGGAAGTTCAGAAAGCTACTGTTTACTTCTTTTAGCAAATTCAGTTTGTATTGTACAGTGTTCATAACAAGTACAAAAAACAGTGCCCATACTGTCCGTTAGCCAGCTGCAAGCAATATCTTTAGGAGCATAACCACTACCTAATGTTAAGTGTGGAAAATAACTGCTAAGATTTTATTTTTATTGCTGTTCTGGCATGTAAATTAGGAGATTTTAGAAAAAAAAAGGTCATCAATCATAATGTGTGGACTTGATATCACACAGACGAAGATAAAATTTGCTTGTGATTAAGTAACAGTGCCTTCAAGTTTTCACATTAATAGTGAATCACGCATTATCATAAACTGCATTTTCTAATTTAATATCTGCTGTATTTGCTTTACTGTCACTTATACTTCCTTTACAGAAAAACATGTTTACACAAATTAAAAGCTTGGCTTTTGCTACTGTTTTAGCCATTTTGTTTTGCCACAGTCAAGATATGTTTCGGAGGATAAGTCCTATTATATGATGTTTTATGTTTTAGATTTGTGTGATACAAGTTTATGTTTTAGAATTTGGAACTTACTAAAGGGCAGAGTTATTTTTTACAGGCTTTATCAATGTGCCCACAGTGCAGGGAGACATCTTTCAATTTTTAAAAATATATATACATATATATTTTTTTTTTTTTTTTTTTTTTTTTTTTTTAGGAAAACCACATAACTATAATGTATGCTATAATCTTGTGAGAATAATGTTGAACATATTAATTACCACAGTTATCACTTGATTGAACTGTTTCAAGTATTGGACAAACTTTACTAGCAAAACATGTTCTTTATACAGATGAGCACGAGTTAGATTTGCAAAGCTCCACACACAAATATAACAATAAAACCAGTAAATCACTCGATAAAACCACTCAAACAGCTATAAAAGAACCCTGCAAACACATGCAGACATATAAACAGACATTTCCCCTGATTGTTCCCTCCAGTTAAATCTATCATAAAGATTTCGAGGCAAGTGTATGATAGGATATTATCTTGGCAGCCATTATCCAAACCGCGAGAGCCTGGTTCTCATTACACTGGAACCTTGGAGAACTTACCAGATCTCCGTGCAGACAAATCTACTCATGGCTGGCTTCTTGCTAATGTGGGACCTGGTTAATATGTTTTCGAGTTGGAAACAGTGTCAGCACAGCAGCTTGTAAAATGTACCATGAATTTCTGTATCAGCAGCTTGCAGTCACGCTCAGAGGGAGGATAAGGACAGTCCCAGAAATGTATTACACCCCGTTTGTGCTGAATATTGCAGTTGCCAGAATGTGATATGTTTCTTGCCTTTTTATTTATTTTTTGCTTTTTGCCTCGAGGCTTTATAAATCTGTTGGCACATATTTATCAAAATAATAAAGACTTGCAGAAGTGTGTATTTACCCTGTATTGAAGGAAAAGTACAAGATTCAAACTCTTCTGGCTTGCTAAACATGAACAACCCACTCACTGCAGACACATGCTCATACATAAAGACACAGCGTGACGTGAACTACAAACATTGCAGCTCACATGTGATGCGTTTGTCGTGGAATAAGAGTAGCCTGGTTCATTGCCTTGGAAACAGCGAGCAGGCTGGTGGGGGAAGCAGCTCCAAACTATGGCGGTGTCATCATTTGAACAGGTTCAGTTCAGGACTGACACAGAACTACTGTACATTCACATCAAATCACACAAAGTCATGCAAGCTTTTGCAATCTCTTTTGGATGAAAGCGTCCAAAACTGTATTTGTATTACACAAATAACATATTGTTCTAAATCTGGAGTCAGTGACTCTGAAACCCCAATTTAAGGTATATTATTGTGGGGTTTTTTTTGTTTGTTTTTTTACATTACCAATTAATAAAAGACTCCATGCAACAGGAACTTGAACAATTTGTTGAAAAATATGAGAAAACGAACAAAGATTCCTGCCTAATCAAGTTTTGTTAATCTAAATTGTTAAACTTTCAAATCTCAATGAACTTAAAGCAGAAAGAAAATTTATTAAAATTTACTAGTAATCCATGTTTAACTTAACATTTGTTTAACACTTAATTTCCCTTTGGGATTAATAAAGTATTTTTGAATTGAATTGAATTAACAGATTGAAAACTGTGTTGTCTTGGGTTTCTTAGAAAACTGCAATTTGCAAAACTTACACACGAAGTGGGAACATCAGTTTAATCTGTACAAACATTGTTTGTCTTTGAACATGGTATGGTATGGATTTACAATTAAAAATACTGAGAAAAAAAAATTCAGATTTACTGACAAAGTTTATAGAGACAGTTCTTCTCGTCCTGAACATTATTGACCTTGTGTTGATCTGCATATGACAAAAAAACTTATATTCACGTGTAAAACATGTATGCCATATTTTAATTATGTTGTATTGAAAATCATGACGCATTGTGAACCTTCAGTTTACCCAATTCAAAATAAAAAGTAAACTTGCGACTTGCTATTCAGAGATTTATTTACTGCCTTCAGTGGAATCAAACTGTTATCCTTCATTTTCACATTTGCGTGCATGTTGCGTTTTTACTTTCCTTTTAATTCACATTCTTTTGGTTTTTGTGTCACAATAACTAAACTCAAATTTTGCTTTGGCCTCATTGCATTGCAAAGTGCAAAGGACAGCAGTTATGGTTTGCTGCTCAAAGAATTCACTCTCCACCTTGTGGTATTAAGTACAGACCTTCAAATGTCAACTCACACCACCTGTGTTCTGCAGTTTGGCTTGACATTTATTGTGTTAGAAAGGTGTTAAAATGAGGGCATAAGTCTTCAGTAATAAATTTGACAATAAAGGCATTGATAACCTTTGACCTCTGTGCGTTCTATCTAGAAAAACAAAGCTTTAGTCTTAGGTTTGTATTCTATGTGTTGTGGCGTCCTGGTTGTTTGAGCATTCATGGGTTGATAGTGTTTTCATCCAGGTGAGGGGCTCACATTTGTTACTGCTGCACATAATCAATATTCTAAAGATTTTTTGTCCAGTTTTCCTTCTTTCTTAAATTAGTCTTAAATGTTAGACTTTGTGCGTTGATAGTTTGTTCATTTGCTTTTAACATGCAAGTCATGATGAGGAGTGTCTATTCTGTCACTAGATTGTCTTGTCTAAGTTTTTTAAATGTTGTGGAGACTCTGCTGAGTCAGCCAGTGCGCACATGTGGTATGGACAGGATTAGCAACCATTACACTCAGTCAACTTTTATCTGTAGAATTAAGACAATTAAGCCTACTCCTCATCATGTTTGCCTGGTCCAGGCCCCTCTCCAAACATAAGACCAACTTGCAATAATCCATAACAATTTGTGCTTATTTTGTAGCTCAGTTATCAGTAAAACTGCTGGTTGTGGGGTCTCTGGCGCCAAAATCAAGCAGTGACTGTGCGAGAGGCGGGCTACACCCTGAACAGTTTGCAAGTTGCTGCAGTACATCTGGCACCTATTGGAGTACACCTGTCAATTGCTGCAGATAAATCTTATTAAATGCTAATCTTAGCTGCCACTTTATGATTTAGGATCATTTCCTGTTTTATGTTTTTGCAAAAAAAAAAAAAAAAACACTGACAAGAGTCAATAGTTATGACTTGTGGCAAAATATAGTTTACTCATCCTAAATCCTGCAGCAGAATATCCTCAAATGAAAGAGGCTTCAGATACAGATCAATCACCAATCAAGTGGGTACACATGTATTCTTGCGATAAAGCAAAGCTCACCTGCCATAGTTTCCACTTAACCTTTTCAAAATAAAACTACAAGGGCAGAGTTACACAGTGAGACTGAAGCACCTCAATTTTATTGTTAAGAAACAATTGTCCAGTCATTACCAGGTGCCGGTGCACCATGAGAGTCCCAATGATTGTTTTAATTTTCCAAAGTGAATTAGATTCTAAATATTTGAAAATCACTGCACATCACTAAATGGGTGTTAAATCATTAAAATAATTTAGAAGTTCTTATATTGATGTTAAACGTTTAAATTAGGATCTGATTTTGTAATTAAAACTTGACCCTCTTGGAACACAATCTTGATTTAACGGATAATTATGACATCCTCTTGAGAAAAGCAGGAAGTTTAAAAATGTTTTGGTTTGGTTTACTGTTCCAGTCTTAGTCAGGTAAGAGAGAGTAATCCTATTTTTGGTCTTGTTTTTAAATAAACTTATGTAGATGCAATTTGTATAAATATTTTGCTGATACGTTTCTCTATTAAAGTAATGCCCTAATTCATCCATTAAAGACATATTATCAGGTTAGGGGTATAGCTGGTACTAAATGTGGTTAAGGTTGAAGTAAGTCTGCAAAATAAAAGCTAGGCAATCTGTCATCTCATAATTATGGATGCTGTACAGTAATACCAAAGTTCATGCTCATTAATCCAGGTATAAATCCAACAATGTTCAGTCAGGTCTTCTGGACTTTTTTTTTGTTGTTGTTGCGACATTTTGTCCTTCATCCAAAGGACTTCTTCAGTCTGAAGAGCCATCAAAGCAAACTGAATCCCACAAAAAGCTCACTAGAACATTGTTGTATTTATAGCTGGATTAATGAGCATGAACTTTAGTGTTTTGAACCACTTTGGCATGGCTGCCTTTAGAGGAGTTGACGGGGGAGAGGGCGGGCCGCAGAGGCCATCTTATCACCAACAAACTGTTTTTTTCCCACTTTGGGAGTGAGCTGTTTGTGGGATTCATTTTGGTTTGGTGGACTCCTCAGATTGAAGAAGTCCTTCGGATGAAGGACGAAATGTCTCTGCAACAAAACAAACCGTCCAGATGACCTGACTGAACATTGCTGTACAGTAATGAGACTAGACAAAGTTGTCAGTCTGTAAATGAGTGATGCTACCTTTGATTCTTATCACAGGGGTCACGTCATCTCTTGAAGTGTACTTCTTCACACTGAGTTGCCATGACTACTCTGCATACAATAAAAGGACACGTTACTTTCCTTTGTGTGTTTGTCTTCCACCACTGCACTACATGGAAACACACACAAACGCACTGAACTCCACTTACACTGTATGCACATTGTCTCCATGTCTGCTCTATCACATGCACGGAAACAGCATTTCACATGATATTATTATAGCACCAGAGACCATCTAGTTATGGGTTTATACAATGAGTTAAGCCACACGGGCATGCCAGTTAACTTGCTAGGAAATAGGTCAGTGTATTGAGATATTCACCAATCACATCACTGTGGATTACCAAATGCAGCCAAAGCCCATCAGAACATTAGAAATGAAAATTAACAGGAGGATTTGCTAACAATAAAAACCTTTCCTCTGATGTGTCTATTGGGGCCAGCTCAGACAATGCACCCTTCACAATGCTTGGGTGGTTAAAAAGTGCTGCTTGGGCTTTTGGTCTTTCTGAAGACAGAAAACGTGTGACTTTAGCGAGCTAGAATTCACAGGCAAGCTGCTTCACTCATTTATCAAAACTTCCAGTCTTGTGGTGAACGTGATAGATTGCACAAATCGGATCAAATATTTCACACTGACATATGAATTATAATTTGTTCTGCAGCCTATCTCTCATCCAAGCGTGTTAACATGCCGAAATTTAAACCCTCATTTGTACATTCTGAATTTCCTTTTTGTTGCTCCAACAAAAGGTTTTATTTTTAATTTAGATTGTAGTAGTAAAAATTCCATTTGTGTTTAAATTGATAATCTTTTACAATCAAGAAAATGTCTATTCTGATTTCAAATGCAGCTCTATGAGCAGAGGAATCTGCCTGTGGGGGACAGTCTGACTCATCAATCACACTCTGCTGGTAATCAGAGGGATCTTGTCTGTGTCACGTTTGGTCCGACTGATGGGAGAATTTTTCATCTTGCAGTGTAATCAGAGTGAAGCTGTCAAATGTCTCTCCCACCAAAATATTTAATTTTTCAGAACCAAATGAAAGTTTTACCTCCCATGAATTGGGCTGTCATTATTTTTATTCTAATTAGACATCATACTGTGCTCAGACAAGTACTGGTAATAGTAGCTGCAGTGACACAAAAAAATGAAATTCACAGGGACTTGTCCTTAATATGTTCATGTGTATGTGACTTACAGCTTTAAATAAAAAGCTATTTTATTTCTGTAGAACAAATACCAAATACTTCAACAACTGCAGCTACAACATGTATTATTTTAAATACCAATATGTGTCTGGTTTTATTCATTTAAATTTGAGATTGTGCTAATTTTGACACATTTACAAGAGATATCGTTCTCTTTTTTTCTCCACAGTTTATAAAACTACTGAATAGCACAATGACAGAGTGAATACTTTGGTTGCTTTAAAAATGTGCAGTGTGGAAGGAAAAGATGCAATAATGTCCAGTTTTCTTTTACTTTTTTGTGCTTCTATTTTTAGTGAGCTCCTAAAATATCAATGATCAGCTTCCATGTAGAGCCACACAGTATGCTAACTCAGAGCAGCCACAAAATCATTACATGGATTATTCATTTAAAGATATGAAGACAATTTTGGGAATGCATTCAGCCAGGATTTATCACACACTTTTACGTACTGATTGAAATTAAGATGGACAAATGCACTAAAGGAATCCATCAACTATGATATGAGTTACGATAAGCAATGATTAACAGTGGATATGGTTTTAGAAATGATAGAGCCCATGTGTCATTTTCTCATGTCTGCTTTACACCAATATTACCACTGATCTGAACCTTTAGGTGACAAGCCACCAAATCTTAAAAATGTGAACTGAAACTTTTTTCAATGTTTCATCTGGGCTTTATAAGTTACTATGGTACATAAAGGACATTTACACTAAAAAAAAAAACATCTCTAAGCTTTGAAATCATGTTAGCCATATCACTATTTAAAGTTGAGACTGTTAATATTATTGACATGCATGAGGTGATTGATGAGACATCCACAAAATGCCATTTTAGACTCTGGGAATGAATTTACAGACATAAAATGGGCAATCTGAGGATGTCAAATAAAAATTGTATTTTATAATCTTGTAGTAGGAGTCCCACGGTAGAGGTATTTTTAACAAAATTGGAATTGGTGCTGAATAGATTTTTTTTTTCTTGCAGTGTTTTATTTCACTTGCAAAGTGAGTACAAAATCCCACATAGGTTTATTAAGCGCTCACTTAATAGCACACATTCTACGTTTATAAGACATGTTTATAAGACACAATAACAACTAAAGATGTAAAGGTGACTTGTGATTTTTTTTGGTGTGTGTTTGGAATAGTATGAACAGAACTGTAAAGAATACTAATAAATCACATCTCCAGGTGTGTTGAATACACTTTTGCGACAGATCCTTATCTTGTGTTTGTGTTGAGATTCCTGTTTTGCTTCCTTTTAGTTTAGATAAGTGTCTGCTCCATATTTGAGAAGTCACAGTCCTCCTCCACTGCTTCCACTGATGAAAAGCACAGGCGTTTGTGAAAGATTGTCCCATTGTTACAGTTTGTTTTTATCCACTAAGCCATGATTGTATACTTGTTCTTCCCATTTACTCTATTTTTTCCCCAGATGGGCATACTCACTCTGTAATGACACCTATTTCTCTCAGTGATTTATGATTCGTAAGCTAACATGGTAGGTATTGCTGCCAGTGCATGATCAAATTTCTGTCTGATTCATGCCTGGTAGCTGGTGACTGAAGTATGGAAAAACAAAACTGATACCCCAGGAAGGAAACTGGGATTATCCATCCATCTTACAGCCGTACAGCTCAGCTCCCTCTTTACCACAATGAAATGACATAGAGTCCCCAATACTGCAGATGCCGCATCAATCCAACTGTCAATTTCACGCTCCATTCCTCCCTCACTCATGAACAAAACCCCAAGATACTTGTACGCCTCTACTCGAGGCAGAACGTCACCATTGACCTGAAGAGAGCTATCTACCCTTTTCCAACTAAGGACCATGGCCTCAGATTTGGAGGTGCTGATTCTCATCCCAGCCACTTCGCACTCGCCTGAAAACCGCTCCAGTGAGAGATGAAGATCATGGTACAATGATGCTAACAGGACCACATCATTCACAGATAGCAGACATGGAATCACTAAGTCACCGAACTGGACACCCCCCCCCCCCCCCCCCCCCCCAGCTGTACTGAGAAATTCTGTTCATGAAAGTTATTAACAGAATCTGTGACCACAGGCAGCCCTGGAGGAGTCCAAGTCCCACCCTGAAGGGATCTGACACTTGTATAGGGACTGAACAGCCCATAGCAATGGGCCTCCAATCCCATACTCACGGAGCACCCCCCACAGTGTACCCAGAGGAACATGGTCCGACGCATTCTCCAAGTCCACAAAACACATGTAGACTGGATGGTCAAACTCCCATGACTCCACGAGGACCCTAGTGACAGAGGGGAACCACTACCCCAGTCTGCCAATCCGGTGGCACTGCCCCCAATGTCCACATGATGTTTCAAAGGCGTGTCAACCAAGACAGTCCCACAATATCCAGAGCCTTAAGGAAATTAGGAAAAATCTTGTCCACCTCCGGATCCCTGCCACTGCAAAGATTTTTAACTACCTCGGCGACCTCAGCCACGGTTATGGAATTACCAAGGTCTCCTGACTCATCTTCCTCCATGGAAGACATGCTGGTGGGATTGAGAAGGTCTTTCCAAAGTATTCCTTCAACCTCCTGATGACATCACTGGTTGAGGTCAACAGCACCCCACCTTCACTGAACACAATGTTAGTAAAGAGCTGATTTCCCCTCAGCTGCCTGCTGGTTTGCCAGTATCTCCTCTGAGCCAATCAAGTGTCTCTATCCAGGGCCTCAACAAACTTCTCCCACATCTGAGCTTTTGCCTCAGCAACACCCAAGGCTGCAGCCCACTTGGCCTTCTAGGACTCCACAGCAGCCTCTGGAGTCTCACCAGCCAACAAGGCCTGATAAGACTCCTTTCTCAGCTTGACAGCCTCCCTAACTCATGGTGTCCACCACTGAGTTTGAGGATAGCCACTGCGAGAAGCCCCAACAACCTTGTGGTCACAGCTCAAGGCAACCACCTCAACAACTGAGGTGCGGAACATGACCTACTCATATTCAATGTCCCCCGCCTCAACTAGGATGTGGTTAAAGCTCTCCCAGATGTGTGAGTTGAAGATCTTTCTGGTGAGTTCTTCTGCCAGGTGTTCCCAGCAGACCCTCACTACACGTTTAGATCTACCAGGTCTGTCTGGCACCTTCCCCAGCCATCTGATCCAACTCACTACCAGGTAGTGATCAGTTGACAGCTCAGCTCCTCTCTTCACCTGAGTAAACTGCCGCAGATCAGATGGCACAACTACAAAGTCAATCATCGATCTACAACCTAGGATGCCAAGTGCACTTGTGTTTTTATTTGAACATGGTATTTGTGATAGACAAACCATGACTAGCATAAAAGTGCAGCAACAGAACACCAGGGATAATTCTCCCTTAAAATACGTTAACATTTCTTAAACATAGTACACACTATTTAAAAACAAACAAACAAACAAACAAACAAAAAATGGATGTTTTGGATAAACAGAAACTATTAGGTTTCTGGTGAATCTCAGAAAATCAGATTTTTTTTTTTAGATGCCCATGCTTTATTATTATTATTATTAGATTACCCATTTAAATAAAAAACTGTCTATAAAATCTATTGTCATTTCCTTTGATGAAGTTATAAGTTGATTAAAAAAAATATACAATACATTGTGCAATGTTTTGATCATGCAGAGCAGAAATGTTCAACTTTATCAGTCAGTCGATTAAATAACCTGACAGGAGTTGCACACCTCACTTATTTATTTACAGGTAACCAGTATATAATTTTTTTAAATGACATGCTGCACATCATTACTGTACATGCATTATGTGATATAAATATAGAACTGCATGAGACAGAAACAGTTTTTTATTTATTTTTTTATTTTAACATAATTAAATAATTAATTTTAAAGTATACTTTAGCATCAGAAATGCTTCCGAAAACATTTTTAGTCTCGTCAAAAATTAGGACTGTTCTGATATGATGCTATCAAAAAGTATAGTTCTGCTATTTTAACACTGACTGCTAAAATAAAAAAAATATAAAAAAGTTATTGCTCAGAAAAGAGATAGTGTAAGGATTTTATTTGCATTTGCAGAATGTGCCATTGTTAGCTGTAATATATCTTGTTCAAAAGCAATACTTTGAAGCTAAGGAAGTCTGAATTACATTTTTAGCAACATGATAAGTCTAAAAACCTGCTAGTCAATGCTGCGTGGATACACACAATTAATCCTTAACAATGCTTCAGTAGTGCCTCAAAACAAACCAGCAGCTGACCAATGACAAAACTGGCCAGTTGAAGCAGAACAGACTCCATGCTTCATGGCATTTCACTGTTGAACATTGAGCATTGCTGTTTGTGCTTTTACATAAGCAAAGTGTCACACATGCAGTTGGAGTTTGTGTCCTCTGTAGCACTTGTGATTGTTTTTATTAAACACTGTTTCATCTGTTTAAATGGACTGGCTGCCATCGCTGTACACCAAGCGTTCAATGATTTGCCATGTAATCACTCAAAGTATGCTGGACTTTTTTTTTACCCTCACACCTAGTGGTTCATCAACTTTTGGTCCACTCACCAGTGACGTTACATTAGCTTTTGTGTTCCTGCAGAAATAAATCAGCAGCCGCTTCGAAGTGAGTGAGTTTAATTAAATGAATTGAACCACATCAGTAATGGAGTTGGGAAGTGGGCTTGAAACCGACAGAAACAAACAGAAGAGGAGCGAAGGGGGAAGAGTTCAGTGAACGGTGCAATCTGTCGTTTGGAAGCCCACCCTTGGTGCAGCTGTGAGTCAGTCCCACACTGAAACACCCAGATCTCTGCTGCACATACACACTGTTTCTCACAGTCCATCAGGTGTCTGACTAAGCATGCCATTGTCAGTGTGACTGACGGGTGAGTCTTACTAGTTCACTAGTCCCCCCCCCCCCACCCTCAATGCTACACAAACATTTGCACATACTCCTGCGCAGACACAGACACGCACAAACCCATCCCTGTTCCCCATCTGTCACCTTCTACTCAGCAGACAGCACTGTTGCCTGTCAAAATTGCTGGCCATTGATTGCTACGTAAGCAAGAACAGGGCCTATGGTGTTGGATTTTGAAGGACTACAGCAAACTGTGTGGCTGGTGTGTGGAGTGGCAGCTGTTTGGTGCTCTGTTTGAATGGGCCAGCTGTTCCAACTATCCCACCACAGACAGGCTGATTTATCCCACACAAGGCTGGGGAATCAGATACACACAGAAAAATAAACCAGTTAGCATTTAAAATTGTCCATCTTACATTTTAAACTCACACTTCCTATAATTCCAGCTTCTTGACAAAAAGGACATCTAATGATCATGGGGCAACACCACTTACCTAATTCATACACACATCCCTGGATAAATTATATTGATTTATTTGAGTACCCCCATTTGTTTTTCTATGCTTCTATGTCTGGATGAGCATTGTGTTCTATGCTTTCTGAGAAAGGCTTGTTGGCTGACAACAGAAGGAGGGGGTAAAGGAGGCTAAAACCAAAGCAAGTCTCCATGTCTCGCTGCATCCTCAGGTTACTTATCAGCCTCATCCATTATTGCTGCCCCTCATTTATAATGAATTAGTAGGTACAATGGCCCATCGCTTTGGAACTGATGCTTCCAATGCCCCTCTTCACCACCACTAGCACAGTTGCTGCTGTCCTGCCCAAAACCACCACCATACTGGAGCTTTTTCATCACCGCTCTGGGCTATGACCTAAATAAACAAAGAGCAGATAAGGTTGTATAGAGGTAGAGGAAAGATTGGAATTCAGATATAAAATTATTGAACGGAGAACAGAGGTTAAATGTATGCAAAGCAACAATTCAGCAGGAAGTAGACAACAAAGACATATGAGGTAACAAGGATGATGATTTTAAAACCCCCAGAAGTTATGCAGACCTCAAATTTATTTGAGTTATCTAGGTATTATTTTCAGTTAATCATTTCCATTACACATCAGCACATCACAGTTTATACCTTAAGCAAATAGCCTGTCCATAAGAAAAGTAATTAGGACCTCCTAAAACTGGCACAATGCTTGCTTGCAGCACTTCGAACACTGTGTTCCAGATAATATCACTAATGATGAGTTGCAGCCTTCAGCATGCTTCTCCATCACAACTCCCCACTGTCCTTTTTTGCCCATTTATAGCAAGAAGTTCCTCGATGCTAGCGCTCTGGGGAATGTATTTAGTTACTGCACCCCTGCATTTGACAGTCAAGAAGCACTTGTTTGACACTGGGAAGTAAACTGGAAAGAACCCATGTTTTGTTCCAGCCTGAAGCACATCAGTGGTCTCAGCTAATGCTTGCATACTCAGCATTAAGAACAGATAGATGCACCATTGTTAAAGGTGTGTATTAAATCCTACAGCACATGCAAAGAAATATTCTTCAAATAAAGTTGCAAAAATGTAAAAGTTCACTCACACTTTCAAAGGCAAATACTAATCAAATCTCTGAAAACTATGTTTCAATCACTCAAGGCTTTGAGACTGTAAGTAAAGGATTGCTCTGGTGATTTATAGCTTCAGGCTAGCCAAGATGTAATTTTCAATTCATAGAGGAATATATGAGACCAGGATGACAGAAAAAAAAATTATGCAGCAATATCCCTATTTTTTTTATGTATGGTTTTTTTTCAGTGCAACTGGCATTAATTAACACGTGTCCTGCCACGTGTCCTTGAGTAGGATCCTTTAAGTCACAAAGGAGAAGCTTGTCGGATAGGTACCTGAAATATTAATGCAATATATCTCATCCCAGTTCTGGCTCCGGCTGACTCCTCTCCCCAATCTTTTCTCTTTATTTTAGGGTGGAGGTAGCTGTATATTAGCTCAGAGTTGCCATTACTTATTTGGGTTCTGTTCTCACGGAGAGTGTGACTCTTTTAGGTCTTGTTATAACTGGGCTACTGGAGCTGAAAAGTAGGGTAGTGTCCTAACTAGGTTATGGTTGCAGATTGCTTCAAAAAATCCTTCATGTTGTTTGGTTATTTTAATGAGGTTGTAAACTATGTTTTATAAAGTGAATCTAAACTTTTAAGATAAAAATATTTTCTGAGTGTACAATTGCAAACATTTTAGAGAATCTTTTTTCACATAATGACAGGCTTTTGCCGAAGTACATTAAACTAATCTGCACATTATAAAACTGCACTCAAGGGCAGTCTTTAATGGTAAAAATAATAATAATAATAATAACTGAGGCCAATGAAAATGAGTAACTTCCATCACTACTAATCATTAGTTAAATTACCATTTTATGAGAAGTGCAATTATTTTTATTAAGACAACTACAGTTTGAGTTTGTGGCTGGGCTGTACCATCTGCTGCAGAGCACCAGATTTTGTTATTTACTATAAGGACATTCATAGCTGATATGTAGCACAGTGGTGGAAACAGTTTTGTGACGGCTGAGTTTAGAACTCACATGAATTACTTTTAAATAGGTTTACCACATTTTATTATATGTATATATATATATATATATATATATATATATATATATATATATATATAGGGTGGTTAGCAGATCAATTTTTAGGCAGGGTTAGGCTTGCACAAACAGAAAAATTGACCAATCCATCTAAATCTAGCTATATTAAGCAAGTGGCTGCTGATGGCTTGTTTGAGCATGGATGGTCAGTATTCATCTTTCCACCTAACTTTCTGAAAGAAGGGAAATAACAGATTTACAGAAATATCAAATAAACTCTATAATCTTCATAACTAACAATACATCGCTGTAAAAGCGTGCAGGACAGAAACAGTGAGAATTCAAATCAGCATTCCTGTGCAAAAAATAATAAAAAAATAATAGATTACCAGTAGTTTTTATTCTTTTGTAATGCTGTCTGGTGAGAAGTGCCTTTCACAGAAGAGTTGATAGAGCATCATCTTCAGGCCTTCAAAATGTCACACCTTTTATGAATGTTTTTCTTCACCCATTTTTTTTTTTCTTCAGCACTGAATGTGTATGAGTGGGCCAGTCATCTGTCACAGCAGTATTACTCAGTTCAGCTCACAGGACACTTTCCCGAGTACAAGAAACAAAGGCCAGTCTGTTTCTATGGTTTCTCACTTACTGGAGATCTGAGTGGAATTTTGCATTCACAAGGCTAATAGAAAGACGATACCTGGCGACATTTAACAAATATGAAGGAAAGTAATGGCAAATTCAACAGCAAATAGCTTCTTTCAAATCAGTCTCCTAACAAGATTGGTGTCAATAATGAAGTGAGGCGTGAGCATGATCAATAGGGAACTTCATCCACACATGCACATAACCATAATCCCCCAATAGTCAAAACAGGAAGTCAGCAAACATAATTTTTTCTTTGCAAGCTAATATTGCATCACTATTGAGAGATAATTTTTTTAGACAGAGCTCTGGAAAATTTCTGCTGTGCCTTTCACATGACAAACCAAAGAAAAATAAAGTTTCCATTAAACAAAGTTAGTGTCTACATTAAAGGAAAGGAAACTTTATTATTATTATTATTATTATTAAAACTTTATTTAACCAGGTAAATCTCATTAACATTACAAATATTTTTCAAGAGAGATGTACTAGCAAGTTACCAAATATGTGTATCACTGGAAAGGATGTGTAAAATATATCCTACGCCACGTAGATAAGCTATAGTCACCATAAATAAATACAAACAAAATATTTTTGCATAATATGCGCTATGGCTCATGAATGAAACCACAGCCTTGATGAACCGGTCACTGAGCTCAGTAATTTAATTAGACGATGTACTTTGTTCCTTTTTTTAAAAATGGACATCAAACATGCTTCTATATTCATGTGAATCAGATCAAGGTCGTTAGGCTGTGAGTTTTTTTTTTTTTTTTCTTTACAGGAACATTTTTTGCAGAAACCACAAAGCCGAAGCCATCTAATTTCACATGTACTTTTATATTAGTCACGTAGCTGATGTTACTCCTGGAGACGACTAAAGTTTGTCTGCTCTGTAACCATTTTATTTATTTTTCAAGACAGTTTTAAAGCAGTTTATTTTTTTCCATTGCACAACTTTGATGGTTTGTTTTAGGATTTTAACCAACAAAATATTAATTTTTGTCACAGACTGCCTAAAGTTTCCATCTTCTCAAATTTCCATTGGGAATAGAAAAGTAAAGTTATGACTGACTTTTCTGTTGCTGAAAAGTGACTGAGGTTTCCCCAGATAGATCTGGGGTAATTGGAAGCCTGGATTCAATTGTAGACAAACACACACGCACACACAAGAACCCACACAGGTCATTACATTTACCACTAAGCATCTCCATAAGTCCAAGCGGGCATATCTGACATATCCATCTGCTACGGTAGGATCACACTGGATCTGCCTTTGTCATTCTCTCTAAATATGGGTAAGGGGTATGCCAGTGGCAACAACGATGGGGCCATGACATAATAATAATCACAGGGTTCATCACAGTGGAAACAAAGCAAGTCTATGATTTTATTCACATTTTCATATCTACTGGAGTGATGTGTCTGAGGGGGATTTTAAACGTTCGTTTTGTTTTCCTGCCACTCATGGAGTATATCATCTCAGATTGACTTTTTGAATCAAATGTGCTCTTTGTACATTGCTTTGATGGACTTGCTTGAAATATCCAGACAAGCACAGAAATGCAAATTAGTGTGGGTGCTCTCAGCTCATTGTTGATTCCCAATTTTCATTCAACCTTTATTTAGACAGGTAAATCCCATTGAGCCTCGAGGACTCATTTACAAGAGAGACCTGATTTCAACAAAGAATGATGACAACAATGGACAACAGCGACAACAATAGACAATTATAAAAAGGCATACAGATTTTTTTTTATAAATAAGATGGCAAAAAAGTAACAAAAACAGCTTGATTATAAGGCGAATGTAGAAAACTAAAAACAGGAACATGTCTGCGTTGGTCCCTACCAGGAGTCCAACAGATTCTTAAAGCCACTTAGAGAGGTCAAGGTCAAGAGCTTCAGGTCTTTTTGTAAGATATTCCAGGAAACAGGAGCGGAGTAAGAGAAGGCCCTTTTGCCAAGTTCAGTCCGCACTGAGGGAACACTGCAGGTAATAATGTCCTGAGAGCATACCCTGTAGGTGCACTCACGCAGAGACATGTAGGAGGAGATGTATGAAGGCAGCAGACCAAGAAGTGATTTAAAGATGAAAATTGATGTGATCAGACGAAATCCTTTCCCTGGAGTTTGTTGTGTACCTCGCTTCACGTGTTAAATAATGTGCAGTTTCTAACGATGTTATTTAGTTATAATCTCAAAAGATGCTATTTTACAATGAGTCATAATGTGTGTGGGCTAATGGCTTTATGACTTGACAGAAAGCAAGTCCATGAGTAAGGAAATGGGTCAAAGCTAGGTCCGACTAGGTAAATCTAACAGAACAGAGAAAACTGAACATTGTGCCTACATTATTAAAAACGTGAAGTATTTTTGTACTGTATTAAAAGGACACGTTTGGATTTATTTCAGGAAATTTTATGCAAAATGCAAATTAGAGAGATTGAAAGTGAGGAAAAAAGGCAAACCTGAAGGAGATGTAATAACTGAAGTTCTTCATTGTCAGACCCATTTTATTTTATTATTTTAATCAAAACTGTTCTGCCAACAAGAACAACCAGCAGTTTTTAGAACCACAGGGCTATTGTAATGTTGAGCCAAGCTTGTGGTTTTAAAAAGATAATTATCTATTTAGTCTACATCAACAGCATCAGTTATGTCATAAGAAACCATATTGCATGTTGAGAAGACATGATTTGTCTAAACCCCTCACCAATCCAACGGATAAATCAGACGATTTCTACACAACTTTGCTTCACATGCAATTACAGGATATAAGTAGATACATGACTTATAGTACACTGGAAAGATGAGTCTTTGCACCACTTTCGATAAATTTTTTACAACTGTAACTCATTCCCAGTAACATTTAGAGTAGCGTAATTATGTTTATTTAAAATTAGTGCTAGTTTTTTTTTTTTTTAGCAATTCAAATGTTTACACAATATAATTTGAGACTGTACTCTCAATATGTTTTGATTACACCTGTGAAAAGCATTTCAAACAAATTTCCCAGAATAGGACAGCACTGATTTACTTAGCCTGTGCCACACAGCTTTTCTTACCTCTCTCAGAAACACACCACTAGTTGTCTTTTCTATGATGGTCAGCACTTTTACTGCTCCAGGGCAAGGTGCACATTTCTGTGTGCGTGCATCTCATGTGGGGTTCCTTTGCAACAAGAAGCTTAGGTCTTGGTTTTTAACCCTGCCTCTTTATCTCCCTTCTGTTCCCAGGGGGAAAGACCCCATGTGAAAGAAAAGAAACGGGGTATAAAGGGCACCAAGTTCCCACTGGATCTCCTCCTCTGTGCCCCATCTGTGCCCAGTCAGTGCCACTCTACTTTGTTGCAAAAGCTTCGCTGGCTGAAGGATGCAAATGCATCTGAACGTGCCCCTTTCTGCACATTCTGTGGGATAAGCAAAAATCATATGTGGCATTGTAATTAAGTTGCCATTAATTGTTTTTCCTGGTCCCTGGTGCCACCACTCAGGCTTTGGGGGAAGAAAAGAGCAGATTTACTGAGCTGATGGACTCTACGCCTAACTGAACAACTAAGCACTGCAAAGTGATTTTTAATTACTGCCTGTTGCTACTAAATTACCCAAAGTCATCTCTGCCAGCAAACCAATTAGACCTTACCACCAAGCTTTTCTACATTTCTAAATTATCATTTCTATTAATAACTCATGCAGCCTTATTGAAATCTTTTAAGTCTGAACAACTTTTATTTTGCACAGATAATTTCTAGCAACTTGTTTTGGAGACTGAAACACAGCAGGTGTCCCACTGGAACGTTTTCGCCCTGTCTTATGTTTTTCACTTTCATTCGGTTTTCAACAGCAACGTTTTCCATGAGCACTGTGCTGCTTCTAAATGTGGAATCTCAGGTGGTTTCGTTGCCTTGGCAGTAATTGAATCAAGGCTATTTATGTGCCCTACATTTTATGACATGTAAAATGTTCACTGTTCACTGGCCTGAAATCCACTTTCCACCTTACCCACTAGCCAAGCTAAGTGTAAATATAGAGAATATTGATGGAAACAGACTGTGGAAGCAGCATCCTGAAGGACAGTGGGAGAACCTGAACAGCACACTTCTATGACTTGTTTTCTAACATAACTGTATTTAGTAATGACATCCTTTAGCCATATTCAGGCTCTTTAATGCACACAACCATATATTGGGACTGGCTTGGTCAACGCCCTTACAATGTCTGGTCTCAGTGGGCGCTTGAGGTGAATTATTGTTTGCAAGTGGAAACTTGGCCAGATAATCTAACTGCTGCTGGCTCAGGGCTGAGTAAGACCACTGTCTGTACGTCTGCACAGGGTGCATGTGCGCATAGTTTTTATCATCTCCATTTCCAGTTCATTATTATTTGCTGACTCTTTGCCCTTTTACAATAACTCCTTGTCTGTGTGTTTCCATTTTTTTCCTCTTCCTGCTTCTCCTCCCTGTCTCAGTTTCTCTTTTCCACTCCTTTCCCAACAACTCTGGCCTTTATCCTGCAGATCGTTCACCTCTCTGTGACGGTCCTTGCCAGTGCCATGCAGTAAATTCCAGGGCAAGTAGGAAACACAAACATGCACAAACCAAGGGGGAGCCGCTCAATCATGACAGACCCCACCCTATCTCTACCACTCCTGCAACCTCCACCACTTTCTCAGCTTTCATTCACACAAGGAGTCTTTGTGAAGCTGATTCAGTGGGTCTCTCTTAAGATCTTACCTGCATCATAGGTATTATTCCTGTGCCTGTGTTTATGGTTGTTTGCCAGTCAGCATGATGTACATGTTCATTATGTAATTGGGGTATTCTTCACTAGACTAGACAACAGTTTGGATGGAAGGAAAATTTGATTACAGTTATTGTGTCAGACTAATGACACGTTGGAAAATGATGGTTTGTTATTAAAATGGTCAAGACTTTGTCTGGTTGATGTAGCCGCTGTCCTGTTGAATATTGGGTCTGAACAACAATGAAGTTCTTTAAAACCAAACTTGACAAGATAAGATCTTGTCACATAAACTGAAAACACACAAGGAAGAATTGGACTTTTGATTTAACTGTAACATGGAAAAAAAGCTTAAAGAGCAAGCTCAATCAATAGGCTTTTTTGAAAATATGCAACACTATTTTTTGCTTGTCCTCAAAAAGAGGAAATGTACCCTCTCCCCCGATCTCTCTTTAATGACCAGTCTTTTGTCAATGTGCTGAGCCAGTGGAAAGTCCAACGTCCGGTCAAGAAACAAAGTAGCTTGTCGAAAGATTGGTTAACCAAAGGAAAACTGTTCATACAGCATGTCTTCACTGATAAGGACCTGGTTGTGTAAGCCAAATAATGAGACTTCTTCATGCTCACATTTTCCACTCGCCTCAGCTCAAGAAGCGCATGATCTCCAAGTGCACTTTTGGCATTTAAAAAACAGTGATAGCTTTTTCCCCCCTCCATTTCACATTTCAATGTACAGTACATCGTTCAAATGTTTTAATCACTTTGCAGCAGAGGGGTTCCTAAAAATGCAAAACTCTGCAGCAAAGTCCTTCAGTTAGAATAGCAGACGCATTCAAGCCGTGTCAGTTGATAGTCACTTTTCAGCTGAACCTGCAATTATTTGTCAAGCTATCTCGTCTCATGGTGTGTAGAGCTCTATCCCCACAATTAAAGGTCTATGTTGGGAACAAACACACACAATCACACACATGCACACACTGCAACAGCCTTATTGTTTGTTCAAACAATTTGCTCAACTTTTTTCTTCTCCTGTACTATCTGTGGAAACCATGTGTTTTCTATTACCAAATAATTTAAAAAAAAAGTGTTTCAGTTTTGATTTAATTTGTAAGTTAGCCTGAAGGCAGCATCTTGTTTTTGGAGAGTTTTGGCACGCCTCATCATTATTGCTTACTCAGACTTGCATGAACAAAACATTAGCATGCACAAGGGCTAATGACACTTGACATTTACTGTAGTTCACAAGATGCTCCAGAGAATCTGGCAAATTTCCACAGAGAAACTGAATCAACAGCAATATTCAGACAGCAGATGTGGGTGAAATGATTGGTCTCAACCAATTTAAATACAAAATGGCTTTTTGTTTGTTTCAATATTTGCTCGTTATAATAGTCAAGCATAAATAAAAGATTATTTGAAATTATTTTTAGGACATTTCTGCTCTCCTGATCAAGGTAGATGATTGTTCTTGTTTTTTTTCCCCCAAAATAAAATTACTCACAGTCCACTGTTTGGAACCTGTTTGATTTATTTGGTGTCCTAACTGAAACATGTCTGCTTTACTATTTGTTTCTTCTGCGGTCCTGAAGTGTTTAAAAGGATTGCGATTTAGTAGTCTTAACTGAACAAACAGGCACCAGTGACAAAAGTCAGCATTTCAAATGATTTGCTTTGTTTTAAAAAAAGAAAAGAATTACCCTGAGATAAAACAAGAATGTTGTGCAAGACTGACATGTCCTACTTTTGGAACCTGTTTGCACTGAAATTGCAACCTCCTAAAGACTTGCAGTGAAATTATTGCTTTCTTTGGATGTGTTTATTTGTAAATTACATAATTTATGTACTTGTTGACTTGTTGTTGAAGTGTGAAATTAGAAGATCCGGCTCATTGTTGACAGCAGCCTATTATGGTAAATTGCACAAGTACTGAAACCAAGAGAGAGCTGGTAGCTGAGTTTTAAGATTACAAGATTGTTTAGTTACTTTGTGATCCGTAAATGGATTATCTTTCTGTTGAACTGAACAAGACTCTTTTGGGTCAATAAAATTTTCTCCAGTTACAATCAGCAACAATATGACTGATCAATATTTTATTTTTAGTTTCCTGCTATCAGTTACTTAAATGTCCTCTGTAACATTTAAAGTAGAGACAAAAGGGAGGCTTGATGCAGTTACTGATTCACTGATAGGCAAAAAGAGCAAATTGGGCGTCACCAGTGTTAACGTTTGATCAATACATATGAGCAACCTAGAAGTCAGGAAATCACAACAACCACAGATGGTGCACTGATAAAAATGGCTGACATTCAAATAAAATTTTGTTTCGCCTCTATAATGCTTCAACTTTGGTGACTCAAAGAGCAAAGTCCCATCTACTAGACGAAAGATGTGTATTACTGTTGGTTGTGCAAAGAATAACAGAGTTGAAGTTGAAGTGTTTTTTGCAACATTTCCCAGTTGGCTAATACTCGTTTAAATCTCACAGACTTTTTTTAATGCTTGCTAAATGGTTATTCCTAGTTCTGCATTTCTAAACCAAAGTCAAATCACAAACACGTAGGGTCAAATGATTGCACAAGATCCCTTGACAAAAGCTGTTTTTTTAAATATACTTCTCTTCTCTTCTGCTTTCTGTCTAAAATTTTTCCATCCATGACATTTTTCTGACTTGGAAATCCTGAAATGACATTTTCCACTGTTTAAGTGACATGTTGACAAATCTGAGAAGGTGCACGTGGTTGTACACACAAGGCTATTAAGTTCAGGAGAAATGCCATTATGTCCAAAAGGCAAGTGTACACTGGGGGCTGACTTTAAAACTGCTAACAAAAAAAAAATAATCATAAAACAAAATCTTTTTTTTTTCTCATATTGATGGTTAATATAACCTTAAATAAGCAAAATTTGTGACAGGATGCTAAGCTCCCGTTAGTGTTTGTTTACCCAAAGAAAGTCTAAAAAGTTTGCAACAAATGATGAGCTCTGTTTTAGTTTGTGCTGCTGCCCTTCTTGAGCCACAATATTTATTGTTAACAGCTGTTTTACACCTTTCTCTGTTAGTGTGTGTGTGTGTGTGTGTGTGTGTGTGTGTGTGTGTGTGTGTGTGTGTGTGTGTGTGTGTGTGTGTGTGTGTGTGTGTTTAACAGGACATTTGCTTTTATTTACACCTAAACATCTCTAGATTCTACACTTTTTTGATTCCGCCATATTTGTTTACCTACCCAGACTACAATCAATCAATCTTTATTTATACAGGTAAATCCCATTGAGCCTCGAGGACTCATTTACAAGAGAGACCTGATTTCAACAAAGAAAGATGACAACAATGGACAACAGCAACAAAGCTACAGCAAGCCTAATGCAGATCAGTCACGTGACTCAAGCTTCCTTGTGGTTGTCAGTAAATTCAACAGAGCTCTTTGTTTACGTTGAGTGCGTACCTGCATTCCAAAATTGCACATTAAAACTGCTAAAGTAAACTATTTCAAACCCTTTGATATAGTTCAGAATAAGTTTTTTATTTTATTTTATTTTTTTATGTTTGAATTCATAGTGGCTTTTCTGTTTATTTTGGGATCCAGAATTAAGTACCAGTACTAACTTATTTTGCAGCTGAAGTTTTGCCACTCATACAATTATTAGACGTCTGATTTCATTGCAAAAGAGACACATATTACT
This sequence comes from Nematolebias whitei, assembly GCF_014905685.2. Classification (NCBI taxonomy): domain Eukaryota; kingdom Metazoa; phylum Chordata; class Actinopteri; order Cyprinodontiformes; family Rivulidae; genus Nematolebias; species Nematolebias whitei. The sequence goes on along the minus strand of NC_056519.1, from coordinate 13,102,712 downwards.
GGTGTCTCATGGGCATTTTCTGTTACCTACTGATGGATTGGCAATTACAATTTGTTATACTCAGTACTGGTTTTTGCACGGCACTGACCTGCTCATGGATGTGTTTAAGCGTGCAACTCCTCAACAGCACCGGAGAATCGCAAATAATGCAGTCATTGAGTCCGGAGCAGAGCGAAAGAGAGAGAGAAAAAACGCACTACATCATGGAAACAATGACGTCAGGTTTGATGAGGCGCCGAGGGAAGAGTCTTGTGTTGCTTAGGTAGAGTTCAAGCTATTTGACAGCAGAAATGATACGTTATGTTTCGGTGCGTGCATTTGACTGCATCATATGATCGAGGGGGGAAACTGTTCAATAATCCTTTTATTATAAAGCGACACAGGAGCGAGCAGAGAATACGAGGGGATCATGACGTAACCGTTTCCATAGGCGACTGATATGCTGGCCTGGCCAATGGAAATCCACACCAGCGGCCCGTACCCATCCTCCTTTTGACGTGCATCACATGTCCCCGGCGGTGTTGTGGCTGAAGATTACTAAACGCAACAAGATCGTTCACGCCAATGCACTTCCGCCTTCGACACATTCAGCGAATTAAAATAGGATATTTCTCTTTTAGCAAGAGAAGTTATTTAAACATTAAATTATATTTTAATACGGTGAATCCTCGAAGATATGAGTTACTTTAAAAGAAATATTAATTTATGTGAATAATAATAATTAAAAAAAAAAAAAAGCTTGTGATCTTGTATATCTCCCGGTCAGAGATGAAGATATTTGTAAAGATGAACGCAGGACTCACCAGTCGTCTTATTAATTGTACTAACGCAGATCAGTGACAGTAACAATTAAAAAAAAAAAATGCATGCGTCATGAATTTCCGATGCATTAAACTGGAGTTTCCATGAACACCAAGTGGGGAGTGATTTATCTTGAGGGTGAGTCCAGGCTGAGGATTTGGTCGTGGCTGTGACAGCGCAGTGGGCGGGGCTTTACCTCAGCTCGGCGGAGAGAGTCTAGTCTTCGGTGAGACTGAGGGGGAGTTAAAGACAGAAAGGGACAGGGGTTGCTCTCCAGAGAACGGAGTAAGTATTTCTTGGGTTGTAATTTCTCTGCTAGCGCGACAAAATGCGGCAAGATAAGGATTGCTTCCAGGTGTTTGGGACGTTGCATATAAACCCCACGACCGGTTAAATCCTCGTTTTGGCGTGCAGTGATCAACGAGGGCCAGCCAATGGTGGGTAGCTCTATACGAAGCTAACGTTGTTAGCTAACGTTATATCTTGCTTAGATACTGACATTGGGCGTTTCATTTTTCCAACGCTGGTGGCTAATCTGCCGAGTTGGTGTCAAATTCCCTTTGCTTGTAGATAATTTGCCGAGACTTCTGCTTTGCGCTGGACTGAGTTATTTGACTTGTCATTCAGTTAGAAGCAGTCTTTTTTTCGTATATTCCCGCAATAAGCTAAGACATGGGAGCTAGTCGGCTAACGGTTCACGCTAGCCACAGACGATGGTTTTAATATTATCTTGGGCAGCAATTTGACGTTTAGATTATGCTTCTCACTTAAATTGTGTGCTAATATCGCTATTTAAAAGTTACTTGTATAAAATCTAAAATAATGCCATGTTTGCATGACGACTTCTCGTTTACCACGCTATATTATCACCTGCATAACCGGTCTTATTAAACAGCATAACGGTCCGGATAAATGCTGTTTGACGGAGTGGAAACAGTGGGAGTCCACGCGCTGCGGTTGCTCGCGATGACAGAGCTCGAGGAGTACAGACTAGACTGACAGAGGCACCCGTAAAGGCTCATTATTGAACGTCCTCTCTGGTGTCTGTCACTACACAGCAGAGGCAGTGAACTTGTTTTCATTCATGTACAATTAACGCCTTCTGTCGACCAGCGACGCCTGCTTATGCGGGTATAATTCACCGGTGTACGCCTCAGCCATACACCGGTGAATTACATAATTCCCCAACGATCTGTGTCAAACGTGATTCTGAACACTTTATTTAGCTGTAAACGTCATCTTATCAATACCAAACCTTATGATTAAAGAACACCTTCCCATGAAGGTCCTGTACTGTTACACATACGTTTATTTTATGTTGAATGGCAAGAACAGCAACGAGGCTTTGAAGCAAGTGTGTGTCCCAATACAACCATTCTCTAGTCATTGCAGGCTCTTTAAGATGACCACGTCTGTTTGCCCTACACGCTTAATCACAATGTGGGCGCTGACTGTAATATCATGCACTCAAAAACATTGCAGCTATTCAGACTGATGTGGAGTGCAGCCTCTGTGCACCTTTTGGTGTTTAGTTGAAGGGATCACTTCTTATCCAATTAAAAGGGACCCGGCTTGCTGCGGCACCCATGGTGTCGTCTTGTGTTTTCTGTAGTGATTTGTGATCCGACAGTGAGAGGACTGTAATGACTACTGCAGTTTTCTCAAACTGCATTTTAATGTGGAAATTATTGCATGCCTGGAAGGAATGGACTGTGATTTAATGATACAAGGTGTGCTGGTCATCTTGGCTTGCAGTAGTTATCTGTGGACTTGTTACATAATCTTATGACAGCTAAGCCAATTCAGATATTCTAGAAAGAATGTCTTGCAGCAGAGCATATGATCAATGGTGATCTCTTATGAAACAATAGCGATTCAGTGTGCCTTTTAAAATGGGAATGTTCAAACCGGATTTTATCACATTGTAAAAATATCTCTGAGAGTGATATTTCATTTTAGCCATCTCAGCATCTAGAAATTCAATGCATGTATAATGATTCACCCAAAGTATCTTTGACACAGCTTGTTCTTGCATTTGAGCCCTTTGAACTTACTGTTGCTGTCACTCAAGAATAACAAAAATATCCTTTCTCATTCCTTGCTACACCATTTTTTTATGGCTCACAATGACCAACAGTGCTTAACCTGTCTAAGAAGTCAGCCGTTGTTGCATATGACATTATTCTCTAGCTGTTATTACAGCGGCAAGACCAGTGCCATTTTTTTCATCTATTTTTTTTTTTTTTTCCATCATACATTTGTGTACCAGTCATTTGCTCGGACTTTAATTCCTGCTAATTTAAAAGCTTATTTGCCGAATACTTCTCAAGGAACAGAAGTGTTGAGCAGTCACAGCACCACAATAATTTTGTGCGTATAGTTTACTTCTACTTCTCTTCATCCTAACAGTTGTCTCTTTATTGGGCAGCTGAAGACAGAACAGTCATGATGAGTTTAGGAGAGACCTGACAAATTCACATTATGACGCACACTGCTTTGGAGTAACATGCCATCAACAGTCGTGAAAACTAGTACAGTACTCCTCAAACAACTCTTCAGACGTTTATGCTGGCTGTTAAGAAATAATTAAAAAATCTGGTCAGTGTAGGTCTAAGGTGACATTGACCTGTATGTAAACCAACTTTGAAAGCTAAACATAGTCTGTTGTTGTACCATGACGTACAATGTATTTACGAGTTCATGTTTTCACGATGGAGTTTTGCTTATCTGGCTTCTGTGTGTAGTCTGTACAGCCAAGGTTATTCAAAGCAGTTGTATTAGGTTAATGTGGCATTGAAGTCACAGTTACCTCCCATTCCTTCAAATCTGGCTTAAGAATGTGTACTGGGCAGGTACGCTTTCAATGAATTGGCTTCAGCATCATAGTTGCAGAGATGAATGAGCTGCAGTAATAACAAAAAAGTCCAGACTAATCACAATTTTGCATTCTGAAAGTGGTACCAAAACAAAACTGTGCCTAAAAATGCAGAATTCCTGAAAGTTAAACTTTTTTTAACAACAGTTTGTTGCATTTTAAAAGGTGTGTAGGAGTTTTTGATTCTAAAAAAAATATATAAACTTAAATTGACCGTACTTCCACATGGCAACGCTTTCCCTGCAATAAGCATGAGATGACATGGCAGTATCACCTGTGTCACACAGATAATTGCATACTTTTTTGCACATTTAAACTGTCTTTATTTGTACCAGTTTAGTCAAACGGTTCAAACTTTGCTCCATCAGTGCGGTGCAGGATGTGTTATGACAGTTACAGAAAGCACTCGTTATTTTGAAACGTTTTCCTGAAACTGTAACTGGCTTTAATCCTGTACTACAGTACAAGCTTCTTTTGTAATTCTCAATGGTACAATTTCAATAAACATTTAAAAGTGTCTTAAACATATTTCGCTTAGACTGTCAGGTGAAGCTGGCAGCACTTATCACTGCAGTAGATTATTTGCATATTTTGAAGCTTCAGTAACAGAGTGTAGATGATTATTAGATTTTTTTCACATGAGCAGAGTTGTAGCTGGCATGAATGTACAGTTATTTTATCTATAGAGCAGATGCATAAAATGTTATGTCTCAGTATTTGGAAATTTAAAGCAAGCTAGATTTTTAAATTTAAGTTGTTAGAAATATTTCACTATTCACACCAACAAAATTCTATGTAGATGCTAATATTATTAGGATAATGAGCTCAGACTGTGGTGAAGAAAATGACCGAGCCTGTGACCCTCAAGTTGCTAAGCTGATATCTTGTATCAAACAGCTTTTCATCTTTAAAATAGTTCAGGATAAGGTGAAATGTTTGGAATATTCTAGTTTTTTTGAAAGTAGCTTAAGAATTGAATGTCTTTCAAATTTGTTTAATGCACAATAAATGGCTGACCAACTGTATTTTGCCATTTGTAAGTGAATTATGGCACGTTTAAGAAAAATTTCTACATACCTATCCTTTCCTGGATATATTTTCTTTAATGTCAATCTGATAATTTAGAGGATGCTTAAATTGTAGGGGTTCACCAGTTGCAGTTTTCTGGCCGATCACGATTTCTAAAAAGTCTGACCTGCCGATTCCGATTTTGGCCGGTACCGATTTCGTTTGATAGGCGACACACTCAGGTGTTATAAGGTCACAATGCACCTTCAATTTTCCAATATTATTTTATTGAAAAACATACCTTTGAACCTTGAGTTTAACTCCATCGCAGAACTCTCATCTAGAAACAATACAAACTTTTTTTAACTGGTCATGAGGTAGTGCTCTGAAATATAAAGGAAGTTCAGACAGTTGTTGTTAAAACTAAAAAATCGGTAAAGTTGTTTCTCGTGCAAGTATCGTCCGATTTCCCATAATTAAGGAAATCGTTGCCGATAAATGGGATGGCCGATTTATCTGTGCACCCCTATTAAATTCCACTGTGCTGTCAATTCTAGGGCATTTTTGTTGGCTTCAAAATCAGAGTTAACTATTGTTGACTACAAATTCTGCCCTTCTTTAGAATCGCATGAATTTAAGGTCTTCACATTTTTTATGTCTGTATTCTTCCCACATTGGGGTTTCTTAATTTTTCCGACGTTAATGAATTATGTGATAAAATGTGTAGTTACATGACTATGTTTTTCAAATTACTTATAATCTTTATGGTAGGTTAATAAATTAATTTGTGTAGTGATGTAATTTAACTTGAAAATGTATAAAGTATAATTTAATTGATATATGAGTACACACTTTTATTGCTAACAGCTGTGAGTCTATATAAAAATATAGATTTACTTTAATTTTTGGATCACATTTTTTCATACATGATGAAAAGATGCCTGAGGGGACAAAGTGTTGCTGATGACGCCTCTGACTGTGCGTTTTCATGAACTAGCTGCCTGACAGTGTCAAAGAGCTATCTATGTATGTAGAGGTTCCGGTCTGCAGGGTGAAGTAGCACTTCTAGCCACGAGCAAGGCTACACAAGAATGGCTGGGGTATCTCCGCTTTGCACCCTCCACATTTACATGGCCTGACCCAGTTCAGCTACGACTATCTGTGAGGGGGAGGGGACAGTCTGGGGTAAGCTAAAAATACCACATCTCGTTTTAGGCAGCTCCGCTGCAGAGGGATCCCTAGAATTGCTACCCCTGACTTCCATCTACCGTAGTTGTTGGCACGTGGAGGTGTTCAAACTGCCAGAGGGTTTCCTTAGTATGTATGCAGACATGAGTGTTTGAGATGCAGACGTCTTCTCTTTTATCTGCTTGCTTCTTTTTGCCACAGCCTCTGGTGGAGGGTCTAGTGTACATCTACGGTAATGTGAGATAAAAGCCTTAAATAGCTTAAGGTGAAGACTTGACTTGTGAGTTAGAACTCTTTGCCTTTAGATTAATTAATCACATGTGCATGGTAAGCTGTGGAGTCATTGCTTTAGGGTGGAAAGAGTTAACAGCAGCCTCTGTCATTCAACCATTTGATGCCAGCTGTTGACTTGGAGATCCAATCACAATGATTTTCCACTGTTGTGACATGTGACCTGCTCCGCAACCCTAAACTCAGGCAGCTCAACAAATGTTAGCACTTCTTCATCTTAGTGCTGTTGCTGCTGCTAAGCTTATAAAGTGATAGAATGTCAAAAAAAGGCTGTGAACGTAAGACAAATAAAACCCAAGTTTTATTTTTATTCTGTAGGTTCTTGCTTGTGTGCTTTGCCCATTTGGTTCTCAAATAAAGTGCTCAATTTTATTTATGGAAAGTTCATTTATTCCTGCCTTCAAATCCGTTATAGAAGTTTATTGTAATTTTTGGATACCTTGATCACAAAGGCTACTTTTAAATTTAGATTTTTGTGAAATGTCAAACGAAGTCAAAGATTTTCTGTTTTTTTTGGGTTTTTTTTGGCAGTTTTGTTTAAGTGCATAAAAGTTATTCAGTGTTGCACTCTAGCTCAAAAACGAAAGACACCAACAACTTAGTCTTTAATATTATTTTATTGCTTGAATGTAAACAAGTGCTACATGGTGTAAATATTACATAAAAGGGAATATGAGGAGCTTTTAGGAAAGCGTTGCCCGCAATGTGTTCAGAGCAGTTTTTTGTGGCAAATAATCGAACATATGAACAAAAACAAGCACCTCAGTCTTTGGTTTAGGCACAGTATGTAGAAGGGAAATTATATGGTTGTGGTTTGGGTAGACCACAGGAAGATCAACTGGATTCTATGTAAACTGTACAATGCTTCACCTGAGCTAGGTTATTAAAAACGAACAAACCACAACCGTATCATGCCAAATTTAGTTTTAGCCTGTTTTCTTGTTACTCAAATCACATTGAACTTGCTATGCCATGATAACGTCAGTCTTTTTAGTTGGACCTTATAAGAACACTTTCTCCGTAAAGGTGCAGAAGTAGCAGTTATGCACAGCAACGCTGCATGTATTTTTATCATGGAAGGCTTGACTCCCATAACAGAAAATTAAATTTTTATCTTCTTTGTTCCATTCAATTGCAGATGCTTCATCGCTATCAGTCCCAGTAAATAGAGAATAGTTTATAGAAACATCATGCCAAAGTCACACAAATTAATTAATTTATTTTAACAATTGTGGCCTCAAACATGGAAAAACTGAGTGTTTATTAACATACACACGTCAAAGTTAGATATTTATTTAGAATTTATGGTGATTCTTATTTAATTTAGTACAATTCTACAAAGTTTGGTTAATAACTTTGCATTTAATAACTTCAGTAAATAACAGGCCTGTGTTTCATTCTTTATCACAAAATAATTTTTTTCTGTCTCTTGTGACTGACAGAAGTCATCTACGAATGAACACAATAGTCTACACAAAGACTCGAGTGTTTACATCTATAAGGCAGCACAACAAGCTAATACGTCGGCATATAATGTGTTTCTTTTTCAAACCATAGCCCATATAATTACAATTGGGAGCCACAATTATTCAATTTCAGTTCATTTCAGTTTATTTATATAGTGCCAAGTCACAACAGACGTCATCTCAGGCCATTGAACAGAAACATTTGTATATAAAAATAAATTAACAGAAACATTCATATATAAAAATAATAATTTAACATTATTTATCTGAGGAGCAGACTGCGTTGAGTTTAACTCCATCGCAGAACTCTCATCTTGAACAAGCATGAAGGTGACAGTGGAAATTAAAAACTCTCTCATGAGGAAGAAACCTTTAGCAGAACCAGGCTAAGGACAAGCGGTCATCTCCTTGACCGGCTAGGTTTGGTAGGAACAGATACGCAATGGCAGGTCAAGAATCACATTAAAATATAAATAGTATCAAATGAAAACTATTCGATTTTAGCAAATCATTTTAGGAAACAAGGTTAATTTGTCCGTCAGTAGTCTATGCTTAAGACTTCATGACAAGCCGACCCTAATTATAGGATTTATCAGAAAGGAAAGTCTTAATCCCAGTCTTAAAACTGGACAGTGTGTCAGCCTTACAGACAAAAACTTGAAGTTGGTTCCACAAGAGAGGAGCCTGATATCTGAAAGATCTTCCTCCCATTTTGCTTTTGGAAACTCTAGAGACTGCGAGTAAGTCTGCAGTCTGAGAGTGAAGTGCTCTGTTAGCAAAATATGGAACAATAAGATCTTGAATATAAGATGGAGCTAGGTTGTTGGGAGCTTTGTAGGTTAGAAGTTAGATTTTGAATTCAATTCTGGACTTGACAGGGAGCCAATGGAGAGAAGCTAAAACTGGATAGATATGATTTCTCCCACTAACTCCAGTTAAGACTGGCAGCAGCATTTTGGATTAACTGAAGACGTTTTAAATAAGTAGTTGGACACCAAAATAACAAACCATTGCAGTAGTCCTGTCTAGACATGACAAATGTATGAACCAGTTTTTCTGCATAATTTTTAAACAAGATGTTTCTAGTTTTAGCAATATTACACAGGTGGAAGAAGGTGGTTCTTGTAAGTTTTTAATGTGGGGGGATAAAAGACATGTCCTGATCAAAAATAATGCCAAGATTTTTAACATTAGAGCTGGAGGCCAGATTAATGCCATCCAAGGAGGTCGAAAGACTGAAAAATTTATTCCTAAGATGATCAAGTCCAAAATTTAAAACCTCAGTCTTGTCTGAGTTTTAAAGCTGAAAATTTAGGGTCATCCAGGTTTTTATGTCTTTAAGACATGCTTGTAGTCCATGTAGCTTAATGGATTCATTGGGTTTCATGGACAAATATAACTGTGTATCATCAGCATAACAATGAAAATTTATCCCATGCTGTTTAATAACATTACCTAATGGACACATATACAAGGTAAAGAGTATTTGTCCAAGCACTGAACCTTGAGGAACTCCATGACTAACTTTGGTGTATGATGAAGATTCATTATTTACATTTACAAATTAGAAAATATCAGATAGATATGCTTTAAACCAATTTAGAGCCGTTCTTGTACTTCCAATATCATATTCAAGTCTCTGTAGTAGAATATTATGATCAACTGTATCAAATGCAGCACTGAGGTTTAAGAGGACCAGTGTAGACACCTGTCTATTGTCAGAGGCCATGAGAATATCATTAGTGTCTTACACCAGTGCAGATTCAGTGCTGTGTTGAGCTCTAAAACCTGACTGAAACTCTTCAGATTATTTCTTTGCAGATGATCACGTAATTTACCAGCAACTATTTTTTCTAGAATTTTTGAGATGAAAGTTAGACTAGATATAGGTCTATAATTAGTTAGGATTCTTTAGCCAAGATTATTTTTCTTAAGTAAAGGTTTAATTACAGCAGTCTTAAAGCTCTGTGGTACGTAACCATTATCTGTACAAGTTATAAGGTTAAAGAAGTAATATGGTTTATTGGTCCTGAGGTTGTGTGAAGTATGTACAAACACTTTACTGTCTTTTGTGCACTAAACAGCATTTATTCCAATCTTAGTATTGAGAACTTCACATTATTCCTGACAGAAGAAATGACATAAGAGCCAGAGTAATAATTTGTTAAACCGGAATTGACATAATAATGCAAACCGGATTACAAAAAAGTTGTGACACTAAACAAATTGTGAATAAAAACTGAATGCAATGATGTGGAGGTGCCAACATCTAATATTTTATTCAGAATAGAACACAAATCACAGATCAAAAGTTTAAACTGAGAGAATGTATCATTTTAAGGGAAAAATCTGTTGTTTCCAAATTTCAAGGCATCAACAAATCCCCAAAAAGTTGGGACAAGCCCATTTTTACCACTGTGGGCATCCCCCCTTCTTCTTACAACACTCAACCGACGTCTGGGGACAGAGACCAGTTTCTCAAGTTTAGAAATAGGAATGCTCTCCCATTCATGTCTATTACAGGCCTCTAACTGTTCAATCGTCTTGGGCCTTCTTTGTCGCACCTTCCTCTTTATGATGCGCCAAATGTTCTCTATAGATGAAAGATCTGGACTGCAGGCTGGCCATTTCAGTACCTGGATCCTTCTCCTACGTAGTCATGATGTTGTGATTGCTGCAGAATGTGGTCTGGCATTATCATGTTGAAAAATGCAGGGTCTTCCCTGAAAGAGATGACGTCTAGATGGGAGCATATGTTGTTCTAGAACCTGAACATAGTTCTCTGCATTAATGGTGCCTTTCCAGACATGCAAGCTGCCCATGCCACAAGCGCTCATGCAACCCCATACCATCAGTGATGCAGGCTTCTGAACGGAGCATTGATAACAACTTGGGCTATCCTTGTCCTCTCTGGTCCGGATGACATGGCGTCCCAGTGTTCCATAAAGAACTTCAAATTGTGACTCATCCGACCACAGAACAGTCTTCCATTTTGCCACACTCCATTTTAAATGACCCCTGGCCCAGTGCAAACATCTGAGCTTGTGGAGCTTGCTTAGAAATGGCTTCCTCTTTGCACTGTAGAGTTTCAGCTGGCAATGGCGGATGGCAAGGTGGATTGTGTTTACTGACAATGCTTTCTGGGAGTATTCCTGAGCCCATTCTGTTATTTCCTTGACAGTGGCATTCCTGTTTGAGGTGCAGTGACGTTTAAGGGCCCGGAGATCACGAGCATCCAGTAGAGTTTTACGGCCTTGACCCTTACGCACAGCGATTGTTCCAGATTCTCTGAATCTTTTGATGATGTTATGCACGGTTGATGATGATAACTTAAAAGTCTTTGCTATTTTACGCTGGGTAACACCATTCTGGTATTGCTGCACTATCTTTCTGCGCAACAATGGTGGAATTGGTGATCCTCTTACCATCTTGGCTTCTGACAGACACTGACACTCTGAGAAGCTCTTTTTATTCCCAATCATGTTGTCAATTGACCTAAATAGTGTTAATTGGTCTTCCAGCTGTTCGTTATATGCTCAATTTCCTTTTGCCAGCCACTTATTGCTACTTGTCCCAACTTTTTTGGGATTCTTTGACACTGTGAAAATTTGAATCAACATATTTTTCCTTTAAAATGTTACATTTACTCAGATTAAACTTTTGATCGGTCATCTATGTTATATTACGAATTAAATATTGACATCTGCCATCTCCACATCATTGCATTCAGTTTTTATTCACAATTTGTTTAGTGTCCCAACTTTTTTTGGAATCCGGTTTGTAAATTCTGGTCTTCTAACATGATTCAAAGTTATGACTGTTCTTTTATTTCACCACTGAGATGTTGATGTTCAAGTTTATTGTCATTCGCATCACATGTGATACATGAGGTGGAATGAAATTATGTACTCGGAATCCCAGTTACACCTCAAAATGGAAAAAATATAAAGTTTAAAAAGAAACTGTATTTAAGGATCTAAGATACTGTATATGCTAATCGGTAAGCTAAAAGATCGAAGATATACGCTAAACAGAAATAATGTAAAATAATACGGCGTATCAACAGCCTTCCGAACATGAATAAGGTTGGAATAAGGTCTCTGGTTAAGATTGCTGTCTATCTGTGCAAAGATAAGGATTTACTTTTAGTAGAGTTGACGTTTTAGATCAAACCACATTATCTTAATGAAGTGTTAAATCCCTCTCCCCCATGTGTATATTACATTTATTACATCGTCAAGTGCCTAAAATTAGTTAAAACAAATAAGTTTCCCCATCTTCTATTTCAGTAATAAACATCGACTTCAAATAGAATCTCAAAATGCGTAAAAATAGTCTTACGAAATTAATGAAAGGTTTTTTGTTTTTTTTTACAAATTAAGTTGTATTTATTTCTGTATTTGTTCTTTTTTCCTTTTTCTGAATTCCATTTTTCATGATGCTATGTTTTATATTTTATGTGAGGTTTTTCGAAAGTGTTTAAAATTTGACCTGTAAGTCATAGAGTCCAGTGATTTCCATGATGCTGAAAATGTGGATGAAATCACAAAATTTAATGGTAAATGTAGAATTTACTGCAAAAAGCAAAATGTTGCAGAATCTTGTGAAATTCATCTAATGAATCTGGGTTTTCTTAATAATTTAAGCCTTAAAATGAAAATGACAGTCATATTGAGCAAGACAATATTTTGGCCGCAGCCTCTGTGAGGAATGGACAAGTGAAGGGGAAAAGGGTTCCAAAAGGCTAAAGAGGAAGAAAGTGCACTGCAGCCTTGCAGTCCCATCATTAACAGGGACCCAAAGAAAATGTTGTGACCTGATATCAAAACATTGGCTTAGGACTTCAGCAAACTCTTTCACATGCAAATGGAAGTAGAAGTGAGACATGGGTGACTTTTGCACTGTCATGAGAAAAACATCCAACAGTAAAAGAAATCTAGACAAATCTCACTTTCTTCTGTTGAGAATTGAAGCCACGAGGTCTTGCTTTATGTGCATTGCCAGGTTGTAAAGCTACAAAACCAGCCTAAGCTGGACTTCTGATGGAAAAAAATAGGTTAGCAAAATAAAACAAGTATGAGAGACTAGAATCAAATTAAACACAATTATAATATAATGCACAAGTTTTACACAGTATCTAATCTAACAGTTATATCATGCAAGTTTTAGGTTCATATGTGAAGCACTTGACAATTTTACAAAAAGGACTATTGCTTTACTCCCTATTTAAGATGCATGAATAAAACCTTTTATTTCGCAAAAAGTTTAGAATTTTTATTTAAAAATTAGTTGCAGACAAAATTTTAAACACTTTAATACATCATTGAATGTTTTGTGGGGCAGAAACTATTTTAAGTATCTTGGGTCATTTCTTGGATATTTTCCTATTGATTTGTTGACATTTTATTGGTGAGGAAAAGTGTGGTTACAGTACATCACAAACCAGGAAATTTTATTTTGATATGCAGGACGCTTGGTTCTGTTGAAAGGGCGGGGCGCCCTCCTTGGATAATGATAGGGGAAATACGGCAGATACAAAATCTTTATTAAACCCACGTCTGTTTTCTGGTGACGTTTTTTTCATGTGCATGATTTAGATGAAGGTATACGGTAGCATTGGCTAGCTTCTTGGTTTTGATACGACTTACTGGGTAGTTCAGTCATCCCACCCCACCTTTTTTTTATTTTTGCTGTTTTGCTCAATTATGTTTTGACAAAAGTTAGCAAAAGGTTATTTGTGGGTTTGTTCAGATATTGGTTTGCAATACAATTTGTCCTTAGTGTTAAATGTCATAATTTCTAGATGCCAGCAGCAGACATTTTGCCTTGGCTCCATAGACTGTATCCAAACGATCAATGCTCGGCTCTCCGTTACGTGCCCCCAATCCACTCATCCCTTCTTTCATACTAGGCAATTACAGACCACTTTAGGCAGCAAAGGAATCCCACCTTACAGGATATGTGAAATACTTTCTCTCTTTATTAACAAACCACTTTGCTTAAGGTATGCGATTTCTGTACATTACAATGTTGTAATCTCACCTGAGCTGTTAAAAATTGTTCCCACCTGGCCATCATGAATGAACCAGTCTCATTGTGTTGGACTGTTTAAAACCATTTGAACAGCAGCCTCTGGTCAGAGTAGAAATTTTGCATGTACAGTAAAGCCCTATGGTGCTCCTTCATGCCACAGACAGTTTTAATTCGTATAAAGAGAAGGCTTTTCCTGAGGTAATCAGTCAGTTAGTCCTTTATCACTGTTGCCCCACCAGTTGCATCGAAGCTAGTGACTTTTGTTATTGCAATTGTTATTGACAGACGTGCTAGTTGTGATGGTACATATAGCCTGGGTATGTAAAATTAATTTTTCAAAGTTTCACTCTCATCAGGTTTTCATAAAAATGGAATTGGCTACTGTTTTATCATGCGTGTAGCTTTTTCACATGTTTGAAATTAAGATCCTATTTAGGTGTAAGGTGGGAATGCGCTTTCACACATTTGTAATAATAAAGCAAATTGCTGTGAAATTTAAAATTGTGAGCAATAAAATGGATATGTTAAGGAAAGTTTATTCCCCAACAAAAAAATCGTAAAATATTTAAATAATACTCATCAGTTTTAGCTTGCCTTCATAATCTATGATTTCACATATTCATTATTAAATATGATGTCAAAAATATAAGTCCCCAGATATCCAGTCTGGTTTCAGTGGCAATGCATCACATGCAACAATTTTAGATGCACAGTCTTGGTACCCTTAACTCTCATTTAATTTTACAATTACAATAAATTACTAGGGTAACCATAAGCAGCAACAGATTTGTTTTCTCTTAGCCTACATCAGATTAAAACAAAATGTTTGAACTGTAGACACATCTGTTCTCTTTCTTTCTCTGTCATCTTTTGTGTTTGTTTTATGTTCCTCCATTCTATCAAAGCTTCTAATAGTCATTAGGAAATCAACATGTTCAGTATCTACCCAACTACCTTCTTGTCACTATGATGCACACACCTTATTGTAAGTTAACATAAAATTACAGGTTACAAGTTGTTAATAAATTGTCCTGAGCTGTTCTATGCTGTTGTGGTTGGGTGGTTAGTGTAGCGCTACGTTAGTACCGGCAGTTGTCGATGGAGGAGAGGAAGTGAAGTGCTACGCTTGTCTTGCGTGTAGTTTTCGTGGTTTGGAGTCAGAGCTGAGCTGCTACAATCTCCACTCCCTGTCCAGAAGTGGCAGAGCTGCCTGGGATGTGGGGGATTTGGTAGGCAGGGTGCTTGGTTCTGTTGACAGGGTGGGGTGCCCTCCTTGAATAATGATAGGGGAGACACAGCACTCTTAGTTTGAACCTTCTCTTGAAGCCATGGGGTACGCTACCAGGGGCTGATCCACTGGACAACATAGCCCTCAGGATACTCAGACCACTTCACCACATTAAATGGCTGGTTTGGGAACCTCAGTCTGTGCAAGAGCTGAAATGGGATTCTTTTGTAGGTTGGCAGGGCTCAGTGCTGGAGAAAGTGTGGGAATTTCCATCATTTAGGGGGGAACTCAGAGATAATACTTATCAATATCAAATGGCATCAGCTGATATTGTTCAGGCATCTAATTAGGATGCCTCCTGGACACCCCCCTTCTGAGGTTTCCAGGCATGTCCCACTAGGAGGGGACCCTGGGGAAGACTCAGAACTCGCTGGAGGGATTATATATTTTCTCTAGCCTGGGAACACCTTCGGATTCCCCTGGAGGAGCTGACAAGTGTTGCTGGGGAGAGGGGCATGTCCCCAGGAAGGATGCACAGAGGGGATCTGGGTTTATATCCTAAACCTATTGTCCCTGCAACCCAACCACAGATAAGAAGTAGAAGATGAAGGGATGTGGTGAGGTATTACAAAAAAACATCTTATTGGAAATTGAAAACAGTTCACTTGAGGAACCAGTCTATCAGCCATTAGGACTACTGTTACAGTAATTTTTAATATATTAAATCTAACAGTTTCCTGTTTTGCAAGCATGCACTCCACAAAGTGAAATGATTTATGCCATTTACACCCATGTTGTTAGTAAAACAATAAGGTGTTCTTTGTGAAAAGTCTCCTTATATTTAAAGGTTTTCCAGAAAACCTGATAGAAATTTTGTATAAAGTTTTAAAAGAAGAAGCACTTACACATCACTTAGTGTCTGAAAGAGAGATGTATCTTCTATTTTATCTTTTTAATGGGTTAGGTTTATTTGTCATATGCAAAATCGACACAAGGTCAACAATGCAATGAAATGCTTAGGACGAGAAAAACGGTCTTGACTTGCCCAATAGCCCCCCCCCCCCAAAAAAAAACAAAAAAAACCACAAAAAAAAACCAAGAAGAAATACTAAAGCATGCAGCAGAAATGTTAAAAAACATACTAAAAAATACTACTAAAATACTAAAAAACAAGGTGCCAAAGTTGAAAAAGAAATACATCTACAGTGTGATTCGGTTAGCAGTGAGGTTCTTTCAACATCATGGTTCTGGTCTGTTAGCTGTCGTGGTCTTGTTAGCAGCTTAGCAGGTCCAGTCAGCAGCTTGATGGTAATAACGACCGCAGCAGCTGCCCTCACAGACCGCATTCCAGAACCGGGTCCGGCAGACAGAGAACATCCAAGGTTTCCCCGCGAAACCAAACAGGTCCATAGAGTTCAGTCCGTGCAGGCAGATGGAGGATCTTGTTAGCAGGCCCTACTAGCAGCTTGATGATAATAACGACCGCTAGGGATGGGGCCGATCCGATCCAGTATCAGTATTGGGATCCGATACCAGCATAATTTACGTATCGGACTTTCCGATCCAACCTACCGATATTTCCGATCCATGCATGTCTGTGGTTGCGCTGCACGTTTGCTTCAAACTATAAAATGGATTTCCTGAGCGGAGGCGTGTTTCATGAACCCAGCGTATTAAGACCTGCCTCACATTCAGGAAATCCATTTCATAGTTTGCAGCCAGCTACAACCTGAGGACTGAGTGAGCAGCACTGTAGCTAAGAGCTAACCAACTTTTCATCGAAACATGTCCGCTGTGTGGAAGTATTTTACACTAGAAACACCACAAAACAAGACGGCAACGTGCAATGTCTGCAGAGTCATAGCACCACATTAAACCGCGGTAAAGTTAGTTTTACAATGGACAAACGAGCTCCGGAGCTTCAGCGGTCTGTTATTTTCGTTCAGTCTGGAGAAGGCAGTCTGATTTCGGTCAGTCACGCTCATTCTGACCCACTCAGTCTGTCTGTGTCGGAGGAGGGACAGACTGAGCGCGCCTGACTGAGATCAGACTACTTGCTGCGGATTGAACAAGAAGAAGACATCGCTGAAGCCCCCGAGCTCAAATGTTTACAGAGAAGTTGCTAAACTTCATCGTAATTAATGATCAACTACTATCAGTTGTAGAAAACGAAGGATTTTGCAGCTTGATACTTGCAGCCAATATATAGTATATATATTGGCTGCAATATATATATATAATATATAGTTTACCCTCCAGGAGATATTTATCAGAACAACAGTAGACGATCATAAAAAACATGATTTGAAAATACAAGAAAATTATATATATATGTATATATATATATATATATATATATATATATATATATAGAGAGAGAGAGAGGAAAATAAGTATTTGAACACCCTGCAACTTTGCACGTTCTCCCACTTAGCAATCATGGAGGGGTCTGAAATGTTCATCTTAAGTGCATGTCCACTGTGAGAGACATCATCTAAAAGAAAAATATGGAAATCACAATGTATGATTTTTTTAATAATTTATTTGTGTGTTACTGCTGCAAATAAGTATTTGAACACCTGCCAATCAGCAACAGTTCTGGCCCTCAAAGTCCTGTTAGTCCTCCTCTATAATGTCCACCTCCACTCCACTTATTATTCTAAATTAGAAGCACCTGTTTGAGGTCGTTAGCTGCATAAAGACACCTGTCCACCCCACACAATCAGTAAGACTCCAACTACTAACATGGCTAAGACCAAAGTGCTGTCCAAAGACACCAGATACAAAATTGTAGACCTCCACAAGGCTGGAAAGGGCTACGGGGCAATTGCCAAGCAGCTTGGTGAAAAAAGATCAACTGTTGGAGCAACTATTAGAAAATGGAAGAAGCTAAACATGACTGTCAATCTCCCTCGGACTGGGGCTCCATGCAAGATCTCACCTCGTGGCGTATCAATGATCCTAAGAAAGGTGAGGAATCAGCCCAGAACTACACGGGAGGAGCTGGTCAATGACCTGAAGAGAGCTGGCACCACTGTTTCCAAGGTTACTGTGGGTAATAAACTAAGTCGTCATAGTTTAAAATCACGCATGGCACGGAAGGTTCCCCTGCTTAAATGAGCACACGTCCAGGCCCGTCTTAAGTTTGACCATGACCATTTGGATGATCCAGAGGAGTCATGGGATAAAGTTCTGTGGTCAGATGAGACCAAAATAGAACTTTTTGGTCTTAATTCCACTCGCCGTGTTTGGAGGACGAAGAATGATTAGTACCATCCCAAAAACACCATCCCTACTGTGAAGCATGGGGGTGGAAGCACCATGCTTTGGGGGTGTTTTTCTGCACAAGAGACTGGATGACTGCACTGTATTAAGGAGAGGATGACCGGGGCCATGTAGTGAGAGATTTTGGGGAACAACCTCCTTCCCTCAGTCAGAGCATTGAAGATGAGTCATGGCTAGGTCTTCCAACATGACAATGACCCAAAGCACACAGCCAGGAGAACCAAGGAGTGGCTCCGTAAGAAGCATATCAAGGTTCTGGAGTGGCCTAGTCAGTCTCCAGACCTAAACCCTATAGAAAATATTTGGAGGGAGCTCAAACTCCGTGTTTCTCAGTGACAGCCCAGAAACCTGGCTGATCTAGAGAAGATCTGTGTGGAGGAATGGCCCAAAATCTCTGCTGCAGTGTGTGCACACCTGATGAAAAACTACAGGAAACCTTTGACCTCTGTAACTGCAAACAAAGATACTGTACCAAATATTAACATTCATTTTCACAGGTGTTCAAATACTTATTTTCAGCAGTAACACACAAATAAATTATTAAAAAAATCATACATTGTGATTTCCGGGTTTTTTCTTTTAGATTATGTCTCTCACAGTGGACATGCACTTAAGATGAACATTTCAGACCCCTCCATGATTGCTAAGTGGGAGAACGTGCAAAGTTGCAGGGTGTTCAAATACTTATTTTCCTCACTGTATGTGTGTATGTATATATATATAAACAAAACAAAAACAGCTACATTATAAAGTGATGTAAAATACTAAAAACAGGAACATGTCTGTTGGTTTATGCCATGTACTAGCAGATGTTTAAAGCCATTTACCATTTAATTTAATTCATTTATTCATTCATTTAAAAGAAACAAAACAAATTAATCAAAAAGAAATCATTGAATGAAAAGAGTGCAGAAAGAAGAAAAATCTTATCTGCCTCTTATTTAAAAAATATAAAATAACTTTAAAAAAAATCACTTAAATTAATCACTTTAATATCCACTTTAAAGCTATGAATAAAAATAAACATGTTTTGTGTTAGCAGAATTTAATTCTAACTTTAAAACTTATCCAACATTAATAAAACTTACCTCAAATTGCCTTTTTGGACATGCATGCATATATTTGTACAAATTGTACTTGAGAGGAGATTATTACAGCCTCATATAAAATCAATAATGATGATGGTATCAGAACTGGATCGATATCGGGCGATATGTGGATCGGATCGGAAGTTTAAAAAGTGGATTGTGCATCCCTAACCACCGCAGCAGCTTCCCTCCCAGACTACCCTCCAGAACCGGGTCCAGCAGACAGAGAACATCCAAGGTTTTCCCCATGGAGCCAAACAGGTCCGTAGATTTTGGTCCATGCAGGCAGATGGAGGATCATGGAGACGGCCACCATAACCGGGCAGAGCCTGAGCCCGAGGTTGGAGGGGGCCGGGAACTGAACCACAATGGCATGATGGCATAATGGCAAGGCAGCGACACACAAAACTCCGCAAGTGTGTCGTGGTCATACCCGTAGCGTGCGTGTACGGTGTTGGTGCAAAAAAAAAAGAAGGTTAAAACAAGAACAACAAGAACAAAAACAGATCAAGTTGAAGCGGAGCTCCCATCAGTGTGGCCATATTGCGTTGCTCGTGACATCACTAAATTAAACTTTGTCAATTGTCTTCATAAGAAACTTTGACTTTGAATGCCTTATTTTTTCATCTGAAAAATGCAGTCCAATTTTAAAATAATTGCAGGTGAGATATAAGATAATGTTGCTGTAAGTGTGTTACTATGAAACAACTGAAAGAGTTTGTATTGACTAGATAAACGCTTCACAACAAAAACATACTATATTTTAATGTCTCTGCAAATAAGGTCCTTGTATTGGCTGAGATTAGTGTTCACTAAACGATGTAACCTTGGCTTTTCTCACATAACTGGACTGGAACAGAGCACAAAATAATTTACATGGAGATTAACAGTATTGGCTTAGTTGCTTTTTGTCAAGACTGATGACAAAATTGTGTAATTACCCCTTGAAATGGAAAAAAAAAAATCTGACATTTCTTGGCAGTGTAGAGAGTTCTATTGTCTGCATTTGTTGCAACAACTCTTTTTGTCTGAAGGCTTTTAGTTTCTTTTCCTTTAATACAAATGTAAAAACTTTAATCAAGTGTGTTGGTTTGCTGTAGCTTTTTAAAAGAAAACCAACAACTGCAAAAAAGTGTTTCAAAAATAGCTCACTGACAAATGACTTAAGAGCTGATATGATTTCAATTTAATAAAAAAATATCTTAATGCTTTAATTTTATATCTTAGTTTTTAATGACTAACTGGATTATATACATTAGTTTACATTTAATGCTTTTAGGCATTTGGGAGCTGAAAAAACTGTTGTGATTCTGAAATCATAATCTAATGAACTCGATCAACAAAAATACAGCAAGTGTTTTGGTTTAACAGAACATTTAATGGTGTATTAAAATAATTAAAATCTGCCAATGAGTTATTAATAAAAAGGCATTCATTATTTTGTAAAACAAAGTTCCCCACATCTAATTCAGTTTATTTAAATGGCACCAAATCACAACAGAAGTCATCTCAGGGCACTGTATAGAAACATTCACATACAAATAGTCAGTTAATGTTATTTATCTAAGGAGCCAACAGACTGTTTTGAGTTTTCACTTTATCGCAGTCTCCCATCCTAAGCTAGCACAGAGGCAACAGTGGAAAGGAAAAACTCCCTCATGAGAAAGAAACCTCCAGCAGAACCAGACTCAGGACAAGCGGCCATCTGCTTCGACCAGCTGGGTTTGAGAGAAACAGGAAGGAGAAAATGAACACACAATTACAGGTCCAGGATGGAGGCCATCAGGTTTTCTTTAGGAGGGTTTCATACAAAAGAAAACAAACAAACAAAAAACAGTTCTTCTCTTTGGAAAACAAGTGCTTCAAATTAGGGCTGAACTATTTTGGAAAATATTCAAATCACAATTTTTTTACCTCAATATTGCGATAGCGATTTAATATGTGATTATTTTTCAATGTCTTATGTATTTTTCAACAAACACAAGCAATAAATCAGTCCGTTTCAATTGCAAAGAACTCCACTGTTTTCAGCTTCGCTGCAACTCTGCTTCTTCATTTTTTTTTTGTATAGCTCTGGGATAGCAAGTTGGCTAAAATGTGTGCGTGAGGGCATTCTGTACCACTTATTCATTGTGTTTACCAAAGCTGTAAACCCAGGCTTCTAAACTATATTAATGGGCATCATGTTTTTCGCTATGAACTCCATTATTGCTTGAGTTATTTCCGCATGCAATTTCTAATTGTTTATACGGAGTAATATCTTTGAACAGTTCAGTCTGTGATCCCTATCGGCTGGTACTTTGCGTACTTTAAGGTAAAGCACTGGTCCTTGGCATTCTAGCCATGCAACTTTCGTAAATGGCTTTGTGGTGGTTTTTTAAATGTTGATAAAGATTTGTGGTCTTACCTCAAGAGGTAGCAACAAAAACAAGGCAGGTTCTGCACAATACTTGTCATTGCACAGCATCTTCTTTTTTATAGCTAAAATAATTCTAAACAACGGATGTGCTGCTTTCGCTGAGCGGTTCGCAGCCGAGTGCGACACGGCCGGGATGAGGATCAGTTCCTCCAAAACCGAGGCCATGGTCTTGAGCCGGAAAAGGGTAGAGTGCCCTCTCCGGGTCAGGGAGGAGGTCCTTCCCCAAGTGGAGGAGTTCAAGTATCTCGGGGTCTTGTTCACGAATGAGGGAAAAATGGAACGTGAGATCGATAGGTGGATAGGTGCAGCGTCTTCAGTGAAGCGGGCGCTGTACCGGTCTGTTGTGGTCAAGAGAGAGCTGAGTCAAAAGGCGAAGCTCTCAATTTACCGGTCGATCTATGTTCCTACCCTCATCTATGGTCATGAGCTTTGGGTTGTGACCGAAAGAACGAGATCTCTGATACAAGCGGCCGAAATGAGTTTTCTCCGCAGGGTGTCTGGGCTCTCCCTTAGAGATGGGGTGAGAAGCTCGATCATCCGGGAGGGACTCGGAGTAGAGCCGCTGCTTCTCCACGTCGAGAGGAGCCATTTGAGGTGGCTCGGGCATCTGGTTAGGATGCCTCCTGGACGCCTCCCTGGTGAGGTGTTCCGGACACGACCCACCGGGAGGAGACCCAGAGGAAGACCCAGGACACGCTGGAAGGACTATGTTTCTTGGCTTGCCTGGGAACGCCTCGGGATTCCCCCGGAGGAGCTGGCCCAAGTGGCTGGGGAGAGGGAAGTCTGACCTGACCCCGGATAAGCGGAAGAAAATGGATGGATGAATGTGCTGGCCCTCTTTGGTACCAAACTTTCAGATCTGTCAGCTTCTGTCAAGCCTGATGCCATTGTGCAACTGGTTAAAACGCAGTGTTGACTTCTTCAGCTCCCTGCTTTGCTTTGCTCCGCTCACTCGCAAGTGACTTAACCAGATCATGTGACCAGTCATATTGCAGCCTTTGCGATTAGAAAATCTTGTTTTATCATATCACGATATTATTGCAAATGCAATCAATTGTTCAGCCCTAATTTAAATATGAATATAAAATTCATTCAATAAAAATGGTGCAATTACCTAAACAGCAGATGTAGTTCTTTTTTTTTTTTTAGTAATATGAAAGTCTTTGATTAACTCATGCCTTTTTTCTGCTTCTGTGCTTTCATGTGGAACAATTTGTTGAGTTGATGATTGAGCATGCTTCCTCTTTGTTTTTATCTGACCCTGTTCCAGTCATCACATATTTTCCTGCGGTTCCAGTCAGTCATGTACTGTACTGACAAAACTTAAAGAAAAGTTGTTTTTCCAATAATATACCAGTGCATAGTTTAGGTCAAGAGTGATTCAGAGGGCTCTTTTTGGGCTGTGATGCTATTATAAAACAAATAGTGATGTATCTTGATGCATCCAAAATTGCACAAAATCCTCAGCAAATAAATTCTGACATAAATGAAGAAAAACAGTTTGTTCCGCATTGCAATATAAAATATTTTTATTCAAATAAAATTTGAAGAACTAAGTAAATATAAAAATTATTTAATTGTACATTTTTGCAGTCATTTTTCCCTATATCCTGACTATTCTGAATCCAACAGTCTCCCATTTCCTGGTACTGAAAAACATCCCCAAAGTATGATGCTGTCTCCACCGTGCTTCACTGTGGGGAATGTATTGGCCTGGGGATGAGCAGTGCCTGGGTTCCTCTAAACATGAGTTTTGTTCTTATGGTCCTAAAGTCCACCATGTGGGCTGCTATTTGCCTTTTACTTAGGAGTGGCTTTTGTCTGGCCAGTCTACCATACAGACCTGATTGGTGAATTGCTGCAGAGATGGTTGTCCTTCTAGAAGATCCTCTTCCCTCCACAGAGGAATGCTGGAGCTCTGAAACGGTGACCATCAGGTTCTTGGTCACGTCTCTAAGGCTCTGATCCTCAATCCCTAGGTTTAGACAATCGTCCAGTTTTAGGGAGAGTCCTGGTGGTTTTGAACTGCTTCCATTTAGGATGATGGAGGCCACTGTGCTCATTGGGATTTTCAAGGCAGCAGAACATTTTCTGTACCATTACCCAGATTTATGCCTAGAGACAATCCTGTCTTAGAGGTCTACAGGCAATTCATTTTACTTCATTCTTGGATTGTGCTCTTATATGCAGTTTTAACTGTGGAAGCTTGTATAGAAAGGTGTGTACCTTTCCTAATTATATCCAATAAACTCAATTTAACGCAGGTGGACTCCAATTAAGCTGAACAAACATATCAAGAATGATAAGTGGAAGCAGGATGCTTCAGAGCTGAATTTTGAGCCTCATGGCAAAGGCTGTGACTACTTATGTACATGTGATATGTTAAATGTTTAATAAATTTGCAAACATTTAAAACTTTTTCACATTGTCAGTGTTGGGTATAGAATTTTGAGGGGGATTTATTTTTTTATTTTTTTTTGATTTTGGAATAAAGCTGTAACATAAAAAATGTAAAAAAAAAAGTGACGCATTTTGAATACTTTCCAGATGCACTATGAGGTAGTTTTTCACTGGCTGCAACTGTTGGAGAGTAGTTGGTAACATAAAACTGAAAATTCTGTTGGATTCTCACTTTAAGTGTTTCTGACCAATCAGTTGTTTTTTTTTTTCCTGTGTGCACAGCTTGCAAAACTCAAGTAACAAGACCACATGCCTCTGCGAAGAAATTGAGGACTCCTGCTGCAAAGGCTTTACGACATTCTAGAGACACTCTCGTGAATGTCATTTGCCATCTAGCAAATAACGCAGGCAGCACGATGGCTCAGTGGTTAACGCTGTTACCTCACAGCAAGAAGGTCCTGGGTTCAATCACCAGTTGGACCTGGGGTCTTTCTGTGTGGCGTTTGCATGTTCTTCTCAAGCTTGCGTGGGTTTTCTCCAGGTATTCCGGTTTCCTCCCACAGACCAAAAACATGCATGTTAGACTGATTGGTAACTCTAAATTGTCCCTAGGTGTGAATGAGAGAGCGAATGGTTGTTTGTCTCTGTGTGGCCCTGTGATGGACTTGCGACCCATCCAGGGTGTACCCCGCCCCTCGCACAGTGATTGCTGGACATGGGCACCGGCGACCCCAGTGACGCAAAATGGAAGAAGCGGGTAAAAGATAGTGGATGGATGGATGAAATTAAGGTTAATAAATAAATAATAACATCATATATTATATTATATTATGCCTTTACTGATTCAAGGATTCAAGGTTCTTTATTTGTGCATCACATGTACCACATGTGGTGTGAATACACCACATGTGGTACATGTGATGGAACGAAATTGTGTACACAGGGTCCCATTTACGTCCAAAAAAAGTATAAAATGTAAAAGAAAAACGGTAATAAGATCTAAGATATGAACTAAGAAAAACATGAACTAAAAATAATCTAAGCACTAGTAGGATAAAAACATTATGAACACGAACATGAGTCTGTGAGCAGATGAGAACGAATGAACACAGCAGCATGAAACAAATCAGCAGAATTTGATCAACAGCATCCTTATGTGATTTTCACAGTGATTATCCTGGTTAGAGATTCATGAGTCTAACCACATCAGGGTAGAAGCTGTTCCTCAATCTAGTGGTTCTACACTTAATGCTCCTTAACCTCCTGCCTGAGGGGAGCGGGGCAAAAAGTGTGTGTGCTGGGTGAATGGGGTCCTTCATGATGCAGGTGGCCCTCTTCCTGCATCTGGAGGTGTAGATGTATGTGATGGTGGGGAAGCTGACTCCAACAGACTTTTGTGCAGCCTTCACCACTCTCTGTAAAGCTTTTCTTTCTGCATCTGTGCAGCCTCCATGCCACACGTTGATGCTGGAGCACAGGATGCTCTCCACTGCACACCTGTAGAAGGAGGCGAGGACTGAGCTTCCCAGACCAGCTCGCCTCAGCCACCTGAGGAAGTAGAGTCTGATGAGCTTTCTTGATCAGGCTGGTGGTGGTGTTGTTCCAGCTGAAGTCGTCATTCAGGTGCAAACCCAAGTACTTGTAGCTGGAGACCACTTCCACTGCAGATCCTCCTATGTTCGGGCGTGTAGGTGTGTTTGTTCCTTCTGAAGTCCACAACCATCTCCTTCGTCTTCTTTACTTTACTTCTTTCTTCTTTATTTACTGATGTGCAAGTTACCACATCTTGTGCAATAATGCAGCCACCGACCATCACAGAACTGGAGTTTAAACTGTGTGTAGAAAAAAAAAAACAGATGGCCAAAGGACCATTTTCTACTTCATTTTAGTCAAATCTGAATGGACTGTTAATGCAGAAAAGGTTTCAGCAATGATTGTTGTTTAATGGTAGAACTCATGGTAGAAATTTAACCTACTTTTGTGTTTCCAACCAAAAGATGTGCTCAAAGATGTCTGGATATGGTATGTTTATAGGTTGACTTATTCTGATTCTTCTGATTCAGCAGAGGGCTGCTATCTAGGGTGTCTGGGGGAGCAGATGATGGGGGTTAAGGGCCTTGTTCAGGAGCCCAGAGCAGGGCAAATGAGGGTGGAGTCAGGTGTGGGTGTTTCACCTATCCCACTCACGTTTTGATGATGTCGCTACCGGGAGTTGAACCGTCAATCTTCCGATCACAAGCCCACATTCTCTAACCTCTGTGCCATGACTCCCACTACAGAATACTCTGTTTAAAGATTCCTTTTAGTTGAAGCGTTTGAACATGCAG
Source organism: Nematolebias whitei (assembly GCF_014905685.2). NCBI lineage: Eukaryota > Metazoa > Chordata > Actinopteri > Cyprinodontiformes > Rivulidae > Nematolebias > Nematolebias whitei. Next base: position 13,076,303 of record NC_056519.1, on the reverse strand, counting down.
TCTTTTTCATCTGTATTGTTGGTCAAAAATATATACAGTAGTCCCTCGTTTATCGCAGGGGGGATCCGTACCCTGAAGCCCCGCAATAAGTGAAAAACCACTAAGTTGGAACAGTAGTACAAGTAGTAGTTTTATTTTAGTATATATATATATATATATATATGTATATATATATATATATACACACACATATATACACACACACACACACCTCTGGGCTGCATAAATGTGTGTAGCGGGTGCTAAAAAATTAAAAATAATTTATTTTAAATAAAAATTCCATGCCGATTGTGCGGCTCATCCCTCAGTCAGCCAGCTGTGTGTCATGTCCAATCTTATTTTGAAAAACCGCGATAGAGCAAGTCAGTGAAAAACGAACCGCGAAGTAGCGAGGGACTACTGTATTGACCTCTTCGTAATTGGCATGGTACAATGAAACTTTGTCATATTAAGGTATTTTATGGAAGGCTATTTTTTTTCAGTCAAACAGGAGCAAATAAAGAGGAACAAAAATAAATGCAATCATCATGTGCTATTTTTTTTCTTCTTTTTTTAATCAGAACACCTGCTAATACATTAGATCAGTTTTAGGCTTTTTAAAGAACTTTTGTGACAGCCTTATATGACAAAATTGCAGTGTTTCAATCTTTAAGTAACAACGAGCTTTACCTTTTTCATACTGCTTTAAAGGCTCCTTCCTTTTTGGAAGTTTGCATTGGTTAAAGAATGAACATTACTTTTCGAGAGATCTATATTTATATATTATTTATATTAAAGAGCACTGTTTTATAATCTATTTTTTTACCTGCTTTGTTCTATACTGCCATATCCCAATCATTAGCAAGAAACGGATTAAACTCTAGATAGGTTGCCATTCTGATATATATAATGAAGCCAAATCGTCAAACATAACTGATTCTAATGTTTGTATTCAGACTTCTGTTATGATCAGGTACTTTTTCTATGCGTTTTATGTCAAGTGCAGTTTCTGTCTTGGTGTGCTTGCAGTTTTATTAATCCACTTTTTCAGTTAGCTCAACAAATGAATATATAATGCAGTACAATCAGCATGGCAGTAAAAAAATCCAAGTGTCTCCCTATGACAATATTGGTCAACGGAAGCATGTACAGTGAAAAGTATGGTTCCTGCCATATAACCCTATGAAAAATCCATTATAAACTCAATATTTTGCAGAAGACTTCGTCATTAGCCAAAGCAGATTAATGTATGTTGTTTTTTTTAGACTGTGGTACAAGTATCATTGGTGGTAGTCTGTATACCTGTTAGTGGTGCTCGGAAGAAACTTTGGTATCAAGTTAAATAACTAGATAGCTCATTAACTATCCTAAGCTTAACTGTGATTTAAAACTAAAATATAGAGAAGACCACAAAAGATGAGACGTTTTAGCAAATAATATAAATAAATCACAATTTAGGCTCCAAATGGACACTGCTCAAAACAAAAAGACAATTATAAATATTTTGAGAAGGAAACTTGAGTACCCAGAGAACAACAAATGTTCAATTTCTCATATTTGTGTTGCTGGACAGAAGTAAAGCCAAGACTGCAATGTATGAGGTGTTATTTTTAGGAAATAATGCTTTTGTCATATCTTTAACTACATTGTGCAACCACTTTTGTTATTATTTTGTTTATGAATGTTTAGTTAACTTATGAATATATTTAAATGAGAGATGCATCAAGATTCTCTTTATTTACATATATTTTCTTCTTTTTCAGATCTTCATGCATGGTGATCTCTGGCTCTGCAGGTGATCCTCAGTCACCATGAATGACTAGGCTCAGCTCTCCAAGGGAAATAATGGCCTGTTTTGTAATTTCCCTACCCTACCACCTGGCATGTGACTCCAGCTGCCTTTGAAGGGCCTGTCAGCTGTTTATGGGAACCATCACTGTGTTTGAACTCTTGGGGATTTAAGTTTTTTTTAAGACACAACTTTCTTTTTTCTAACCCCACTGT
>NC_056519.1:13017761-13073920 GCF_014905685.2 Nematolebias whitei | reverse complement strand
ATATATATATATATATAAACTATTCTGGTATAGGGTCAGCAGAGGAACCTACTGAAAAGTTAACCACAAAGTTAAAGGACTGTATAAGATTTAAAACTCCTGAGCCAAGGGCTTTTCAGGACAACACACGAACATTAAAATTCCAGATAATTAAAACCTGGTCATATCTGAGAAAAAGTCTAGCTAAAAAGTCAGAGGGTTCATAAAATCTTTGTTGTACTTCTGTGGTCTGTAGATGGGTCGACCCAGCTCAAAAAGAAGCAGTTCAAAGCTGGAATAAAGCGCTAGTACTTGAAGCTGTTTTCAGTTCAAATTTTCTTAAAAACAGTCAAGATTCCTCCACCTCTACCAGATATTCTTGGAGCATTAAACACAAAGCAAAAGGCGGAAAAGCAAGAGCAGAAGGCAAAAAGTTCTGAAAAGACACTGAACTCACCAGTGTGCAGTCAGGTCTAAAGAGAAAGTCAAATCTGCTGGAACAGAAAAAGTCATTTAAGATAAAAGTGTTATTAGCTAGGGACCTGGCATTGTGCAGGGCCATCCTTTGTAGGAATCACAGCTTGTGGAGAAGATGACAGCAGAGCCCAAATCAGTGGTCTCAAATTTAAAGAATTTGTCCTGTGACTCGCAAGACAGGAAAAACAGCGGCAAACAGGCACACTGTAAGAACCGGACCCCACCAATAGAACCAGACAAGGCATGACAGGATCCACAAAGCACCAGGTCAGGCAATGGACCAGTTGATGATCAGCTGAAGGAGACATTGTAAAAAGTGCAAGGCAGGCTTTAAGCTTCACCAGCCGCACGCCGTCTGAGGCATTGTCTCCAGGCAGGCAGGTGTGCAATGTGGAGCAGGTACACAGATACATCAGCCAGGAGAGGAGGATGCCCAGTGCTCTGTTCATTGTGATCAAAATATGTGACCTTGGTGGCACATGATCGAAGATCTAAAAGTGATTGACGTTCATATACCAGTATCGAGTTGATGTCACTGATGAGAAGGGACAGAAACAGAACACAAACATGGCAGAGGCAGACGTCAAACCATGTACACCATACCATCTTGGTCTGTGCAGTGTGGGGGAAAACATTCTAAAATAAATAATTAATCTATTTAAATCTTGACCTTTAATTTTGAATAGTATAATTAAGTGGAACACCATGTTGTCAGTTTGCTGTCCTTAGCAGTGTTTGTGTCATTGTCTAATCTACAGGAGAAGTAGGAATTTACTAGTTGAGAGGCTTTGAGTTGTCTAAACATGCATGCAACTCTGCTTAGTTGGTGTGTGTAGAATCCTGTCATACTTGTTGCATAAATGACATTGAACTTTCCTGTTTAGTCTACAAAGTGTACACTCCAAAGCAGAATGTAGTTTATCAAAGCCCAAAAGCTTCTTTTTTTTTTTTTGCATTGTTTGTCATAAAGCTTAAAGTTTTGACAACATTTAGCTCTTTTGCAACTGTACAAAGTTGCACATTAATAGAATAAAAATGTTTGGAGTTTCAATCATAGTTTTAGGTATCTTTGTTTTCCTGTGCTCATTTTTATCCTATCCACAGTATTGCTTCTGAAATTTCCAAATGATTTCGCTGTCCTGCAAATCAACTCTGTTAATTTGTTGAAGCTTTTAAAATTTTAATTTGTTGAATCCTTTTATTTTCTTGTGCAATTCGAGACTGTTCTGCAATGAAGTTTGACTAGTTCAACTAGTTCAAAACAGAGCTGTTCCAGTTTGTATGCATACACTGACTTTTGATACTTCAGAGTTTAAGTAAGTTCAACATGCATAAGTTAATAGCCTTCATGTAGGATTACGAGGGCCTGACAATTAAAATGTATTTCTGATCACTTGTCAGACATTTCCAAAATCTTCTAAACTAATGCTTTACATTTTTGAGCTCTTTAATTTTTAATCAAATGTATATCTGAAGGACTGGGACATTGTGTCAATCTGTCTATGCACGTGCACTTAGTTTCCTAAGCTTATAGATATGGACTTTTTGAACAAAGCAAATTATAGACTGTTGTAATTCTGCAAATTAACATGTTGCGGTGAAAAGCTGGATTCCACAGATCATTCTGTTAGATTTCATTTCACTTTGATTCAAGTTGAATGGATAATTTCACACCGATGCCTTGAATTTTATTATTCTTGTTGCTTTTGAAATTATTTTAGTGAGCACTGCCAAAAATGTATTAAACTATTACACATATCTGTTAAAAGAAACCGACAGTATCAAGAAATGAAGAGCTTGCCAACACATGCAGTACTGCCAGCTGGTCTGGTGTAAACATGTTTACTTCCTCTGTTTGCACATACCCATCAGTCAGTCTCAGTTTTACAGCTTTAAGTTTTATTTTTTTCAGGTGTTACATGGTTAAATGGACATCAAAGCCATGTAAAGGTGAACTAATATGTTTGTGTTGCAACATGTGATGCTACTTAAACATGTGGTAGTTCAATATGAGAGCTGTAAATTCTTTCTCGTGGCACTTCTGTGAACTTTTTCATATCAGGGACAATTACATTTATGGTGTCCTCAGGTTCATTTCAGCTTAAAGGTAATTTGTAATCAGAGCACAGTTCATTAATACATTTTTTAGTCTTTGCCCTGCATCAGCAGTGAAATGTCTGTGTGCTGGGATGAACTTGTTCACATATAAGGCATTTATACTGTATTATTTCTAGGGATGGGGCCGATCCGATCCAGTATCGGTATCGGCCTCCGATACCAGCATAATTTACGTATCGGATTTTTCCGATCCACCTGCCGATATTTCCGATCCATGATGCATGTTGGCTTCAAACTATGGAATGGATTTCCTGAAAGGCGGCTTGTCTCATGAATCCAGAGTAATAAGACCGCCTCATATTTAGGAAATCCATTTCATAGTTTGCAGCCAGCTACAACATGAGGACTGAGTTAGCAGCACTGTGGCTAACAGCTAACCAACTTTTCATCTAAATATGTCCGCTGTGTGGAAGTATTTTACACTAAACACCACAAGACAGCATCGTGCAATGTCTACAGAGCCATAGCGCCACATTAAACCACGGTAAAGTTAGTTTTACGATGGACATTCGAGCTCCGTGGCTTCAGCACGGTACTACTCTTTGCTCAACCCACAACAGGCAACTCGACCCTGGCCACCCGCGTCCAATCTGCCCCGCTCAGTCTGCCCATCTCTGAGGAGGGACAGACTGGGCGCGGCTGACTGAAATCAGGCTGCCTGCTTCGGATTGAACAAGAAGAAGACATCGCTGAAACCATGGAGCTCTAATGTTTACAGAGAAGTTGCTAGACTTCATCATAATTAATGACCAACCACTGTCAGTTGTAGAAAACAAAAGATTTCTCAGCTTGATACTTGCAGTCAAGATATAGTTTACCCTCCAGGAGATATTTATTAGTACAACAGTAGACAATCATAAAAAAACACATGATTTGAAAATTATATTAAAAACAAAACAGCTACATTATAAAGTGATGTAAAATACTAAAAACAGGAACATGTCTGTTGGTTTATGCCATGAACTTAGCAGATGCTTGAAGCCATTTAACATTTTATTGTATTTTATTTTATTCATTCATTTAAAAGATACAAAATTTAAAAGAAAATCATCAAAAAGAAAACATTGAATGAAAAGAGTGCAGAAAGAAGAAAAATAATTCTTATATCTGCCCCTTATTTAAAAAAATATAAAATAACTTTAAACAATCACTTAATTTAATCACTTTAATATCCACTTTAAAACTAGGAATAAAAATAAACATGTTTTGTCCTGATGCATGCTCAATAATCCAGGTAGAAAACATGTTTTGTGTTAGCAGAATTTAATTCTAACTTTAAAACTTATCCAACATTAATAAAACTTACCTCAAGTTGCCTTTTTGGACATGCATGCATATATTTGTACAAATTGTACTTGAGAGGAGATTATTACAGCCTCATATAAAATCAATGATGATCATGATGTCGTAACTGGATCGATATCGGCCGATATTTAGATTTAGTTTTCGAGATCGGATCGGAAGTAAAAAAAAGTGGATCGGTGCATCCCTAATTATTTCTTTATTCTAATATAAGAAAAAATATTTCTTCAAGTTTAATTGCATAATTAGATGTTTCAAACAAGTAAATCAACTTTGACCTATTTTTCTTTTGACTCTGCTCTTTGTTTTATTTGTGACCAAATAACTGTCAACTATTCACTGATTTATGGTAATCATGGTTTTAGAAAACATTGATTTGGGAGCGACATTATTTTTTGGTTTAGGTATATTAGTTGCGTATTGACAAGGTTTGGTCTATATTAAGTATTTCTATACATTGAACCCTTATCTAAAACTGCCTTTCATACTGTCTTCTGTATAAGGCCGTTTAAGGGCTTTCAATCAATTCTTTATTATAATTTCTTTAAAGATCTACCGGCAACATTTTTTTTCCTAACCTTCTCTCTTACTGCTAGCATGAGTTTTGTAATGCATGCATTAGTGCATGCTTATACATCATGGAGCGTATGTATCACTGTGTTCAGTACACATTTTGTACAATGTTAAACTTTAAATACAACAGTCCCAAGGAGGTCATGGACCTATAGGAGGGGCTTGGTAGTGGGGGGATTTTGGGTGTTTTCTTCAGTAACAGTGAATTAGTAACGTGAACACGTGCAGACATTTATTTATTATATGCGATGAGCTTCATTAAGGGGCCAGTGGTCCCATTGGAGGGGCAGGGCCCCTATCATTGGATAATGTTAGGGAAAACTCTGGGTTTAGATCAAACAAACATTGACAATATTGATATGATCTGTTTTCTTCAATGGTTGTATTTATACAAATCAGTTTGTCTGATAGTTTGAAGAATAAAATTTTGTAAGTTTTCAGTGATGGAAAGAAAACATCAGTAACCTGGTGCTGTTTTGGGGAAAATGTCAAATTTTCAATTTAATCAGGAAAATATACAACTAACATGTTTCATAAAGCACTAAGGCTGAAAGGTCTATCTTCAGAATATCAAGAGAAATTTTAACTGTGAATATTTTTTGACACACTTCTTTAAACTACACCTGTTTCCAACTGACCGAAGGAAAACGTGTTTCTGCATTTTATAAAGGTTCAAAACTAATTTGTGTTATCCCTTGCTAATTAAAGAATAACTTATCCCAGAGGAAGAGTTGATTAACTGATTAGATTTTTTTTAATTTGACAAACTTTTCCTAGATTTTTTAAAATTTTTTATTAATTACCTGAACAGACTAAACTGAATAAAAGACAGGCATATGTGTAAATAGCACATTATTATGATGGAGATGCTTTTTATGACGGTGTTGCTTTTTTCAGTACAACATTGGAAGAATTCCAAAGTTGACTAAAATTGTTTCTCTAACTTAGATAGAAAATGTTACTTTTGGAGTAACTTTACTCTTGGAACTATTCATAGGAAGCTGTGAATAAACTGAGGATCAATAATATTTAATATTTTAACTCATATATGTACATTAGAGTATATTTTCTTGTACAGCTTTTTTTACCGTGGATGTACTAATTTTCTTGTTTGACTTGTACATTGAAGTAAGTGTCATGTAATGTACAATGTACTGGCACATATTTATGTAGTAATGCAAAGGTTAAAAAAAACCTCTAGCTCCATTTCATTTCAGTATGACAGGTTCAGAGTGAAGGTTTACCTTAACCCCTCATTGTTGACTACAAAGACTGTTACCTGTTGGGTCAAATAAGAGCAAGCATCCAAATTAAACGGTTCATAATTAGGTGCTGGACTTGAGTGCTACAAAGAAGAGCCAAGGCCAGCCCATTTTATTTTTTATTTTTGTATGTGTATTCAATGGAGTGAAAGCACCTTGATCGCCCTGTCACTTGTATTTAATGCTCTAATTCAAAGGGAAAATGTGGTGTAAAATTAAACAGGGTATTAGCTGTCAGCGTGTTTTCATTAGAGGCAAACAGAATTAAAAGAGACGGTGAGAGACAGCCAGGGAGCAGCAACAGGCAGCTAAACCTCCCAGCTCTTTTAATGTGCTGATGAGTCATCCCTCTTTTAACCTCTTTTAGAAAGTATGTTACCATTGGTTATATTTTAGTAAAACATGTAACTAATGATGTAGATTTATTTTAAGTTTTAGAGGCATCATGGGAATGAACGGTTTACTCAGAAGTACATAAAAGGCAAAAACATGCTAATGTCACTTCAGGTCAAAAGTGAAATGCTGCTTTCACATAGGATGCAGCAGGAACTTTCTGCTGGCATGAGGCGCAGAGCAAGAGAGGAGAACGGGCAGTGAAAATTGTATTAAAGTTAGCGTTAGGTGCTCCTTATCAAAAAAGGAAAAAGAATTAACTTTTTTTTCAGCTGCAGACTAAAATGCAGGATCTTTCTGTAAAGCTGTGAGAGGAAAGTCCTGACATGGGGGAGGTGGAGACGAGCAGCAGCAGGTGCAGGTTCACAATGTCCCTAGAACAAGAAAGGAGCTTTGACTGTTGAAGCTTGTTCAAGAACTGAATGTGTACAGTGGCTTCTTCCAGGCCTGTTTCAAACATTGTTGGAAGCAGTTTAATAGCTCGTTATCATGCTAGTGAAGAACACACTGAAACAAAAAAAAAAAGGTTAACCAACTTTGATTTAATTACACTAAAAAAACGTAAGCAGGGCCTACACTAACTCAAATATGGCTGTAGATGTATGGTAAATTTTTACTTATTGGGTGTGTTGAGATGTTACAGACTCCAGCACCCATGTTGAACTTGTTTTAACCAGTATTGCACAAGTGAATGGCATGCAGAAGCCATCCTTCTGTTGGGGACATGAATGGATTTAGAAGCAGAGTGAAGGAACTGCATTTTTTGTAAAAGTAGCTCTATGTTAAAAATGTCTTATTTGATAAGTATGACTTTTAAGGAATGTTTCAAAATGGCTCAAGCAGTATTATATACCTAGAAAAACAAAACGGCTGCCTGTTTTTAAGCAATAGTAAATTATTGTATTTCTCTATAATAAATAAATCACTTACTACCACCAACATTTATGCTGAAGAATAAGGTTTGATAGTTGGATAGATTTTTGATTTATCAAAGGGAAACATATTCCCTTGAATCAGGTGTGCTGGAACAGAGAAACATCTAAAATGTGCAGGACAAGTTGCCCCAAAGACCAGACTTGGATGGATGCTGGTGTAGATTGTGCCACATGATTTAATGACATGACTTATTGATTGGCATGCATATTATAATTACAATAAGAATCAGAAAAGGTCTGAAATTAACCTTAAACTAATGGTTTTATGTGTTGAAGTATCTGTTTATTTAGCAAGAGCTCATAGATTAGTCAAGTATAAGCTAACACATTTGCAGTTGTAATAAAAAAAAGCCATGCTCAGTATTTTATTTATTTATTCACCTATACTTTGAGACACTCTGAGTTTTTATTTTTAATCACGTTGTCTTTACAAAGCAAAACTTTGGGTTGTTGGAGTGATTGGAAGTCAGTGCAAACAATGAAAAGTGTGTCCAAAAATGAAATGCTTTGGGGATTTCAGATTTCTGATGCTCATGTTGGGTAACTACAAATCAGATTTAGGTTAGATTCACAAGTAAGAAACACATTTAAGATCAAAAGGGAGGGAGGGAGGGATGGATGGATGTTAAATACTTCAGAAGTCATTGTTGGGCATGTCCCAGTGGTAATGAATTACCACAGGAAGTCTTGTCAGCTCTCTTTTAAGACTATGGTAGTTGTTATTCTCTTGCAAATCTGTGCATACTTATTGCTGTAAAATGATCATTGCAGAAGCCAGTCTTTGTGGTTCTCTGTGTATTTGCAGTTATTTTAATACAATGTATGCATGCATAATTTACAAAAACAGTACAAGCTCTAAAATGTAAACTACTAAGTCATACCAAGTTCAAGTCATAATTCTTCAAATTTTATATCACAAGCTGTTTTACAAGTTCAGAAATCTGCACTTTCCTGAATTGGGTGGTTTAGCTACTAAAATATGTGGCACAAGGCTGCACTGTATTGTTTGAAAAATGTTAATGTACTCTAGTTTTATATTCCAGAGCTATAAGGGAGGCTTGTTACACTTGGCATGATACTGACATCAAGCCATATTTTTAGGCCCGTCAGAAAACCTTGAACAAAAAGATGAACAGTTGAAAGGATCTTTCTACACAATTAAATGCTAATTATATAAGTCTGTGCTGTCAGTATTTTTTATTTTATATTTAATGAGTAACAGTTTAACATTTCTTGACACGTTGTCATTGTAAGAGTTAGGATATTTTGACATTTCTTTACAAACTGTATAAAATGACTTGTTTTGTTTTTCACAGAAGAGTGGTGAATTCTCGATTGTTTACGCACACTTAGTCTTATGTATATATTTAAAATTGCATATGTAATCTGTGTGTCTGCCCAATCCTTTGTCTGACACAGCTGTATCTTGTGCAGCTTTTGTTTCTCAGTCATATCTCAACTCTTTCGTAGCCTCAGTCATTTCAGTAATCATCATCGGCCACAACCCACCCCCATCTGCCTGTCAGTAGCAGTTTCATAGTCACTCCTCCCATGGTCCCAATTCTACTCCACCTCATCTCTTCCACCCTCTCTCTCACACACACAGACCTCCATCCAGTCTGTACAGGCACCCACACACATTCGGCATGAATAGGACTAAAAACCTGTCATCTATCATCAAATGTTTGAAGTCTTATTTGAATATATAATTGTACTTTGAATGTGGAGGCATTTCAATGAGTTGTTCCAGAAAGCTTTCTGAGCACATGGATGAATGGTTCATGGGCCAAGCAGACGTTTAATGTGTCAGAGGTTGAGGCTGTAAAGGAACTGCAGAGCACAAAATCACCTGCGAGCTTAAATCTGATTCAGCCTTTTAGTCACTTGATCGTGTCATTGAAAAAGCAGATGCAGGATTACATCTGACCTTTCTGGACCTCTGCAGTCTCTGTTTTGCCTGAAAGAGTGAAAATGTTTTACGAGCCCCACAGAACATGTCATTGTTGTCGTGCATTGTCTCTGTCACAAGGTCCTGTTAGAAATGCTCATTCATTTTGGAAATTAGGCTGACATCCAGTGTGGAGTACAGCTCACTGACAGTTTTTGTGGAGAAAAACGTGCAGTAACTTATCAGAGCTCATATTGTGTAATTAATTAATTTATTCATTCATTCAGTTGTAATTTGATATTTGTCATATAATTAAATTTGATAAAGACTGTAGAATTACAGTGTATTTTTCTTTTTTTTTTCTTGTTCTTGCAGGTCTAAGTGGACAGCCAGCTGACCTCGAGAAACGGAAAACAGTGTTTGGGCAAAACTTTATCCCACCCAAAAAACCCAAAACCTTCTTGCAGTTAGTGTGGGAAGCACTACAGGACGTCACACTCATTATCCTTGAAGTGGCAGCCGTAATTTCACTAGGCCTTTCTTTTTATAGACCACCAGATGCCGAAAGAGATCGTAAGAAACTAAATATGAATATTTCTTCATCCTTTTTGTGATTTTTTTTTTTATTTATTTTTATTTTTACATTTGCATTTACAGTATAGTACATATATCTTTGACATGGTGTTTTGTTATAGTATTATGCAACATGTCATGACGATTTTGAGACATTCGCCAGTGATTTTTAAGTCTTACTGTATGGCCTATCCCTTTATAGATTGTGGAAAAGCTGCTGGTGGTGTGGAGGATGAAAATGAATCGGAAGCTGGCTGGATCGAGGGTGCCGCCATTCTTCTGTCTGTTATCTGTGTCGTGCTGGTGACGGCATTCAATGACTGGAGTAAAGAGAAGCAGTTTAGGGGTCTCCAGAGCCGCATTGAGCAAGAACAGAGATTTTCTGTTGTCCGTGGAGGACAAGTTATTCAAATTCCAGTAGCTGAGATTGTGGTTGGCGACATAGCACAAATAAAATACGGTAAGTTGAAATTATTTTTTGCATTCTTTGCATAACCTAAAATGAATGTTTGCTTTATAGATAAAGCTAGAAAAGAAATCTGTTTGGATTTTGTTGTTGTTTGTCTAAGCCAAAGGAAAGAAACCTGAATAAAAGAAGGGTAATTAATGCTATAACTAAAACAAAATTACTTGAGACAGAGATATGTTTGTGTATTTAGGTGACCTCTTACCGGCTGATGGAGTTCTTATACAAGGGAATGATCTAAAAATCGACGAGAGCTCACTCACAGGGGAGTCTGACCATGTGAAGAAAAACCTAGAAAAAGATCCAATGCTGTTATCAGGTAACTTTAAGTCTAAAATTGATAAATATTAAAAGTTTTTGCCCCTTGTAATTTCATTGTAAGTTGCAATATTTAAAAAAACAAATGTAAATAATATTTAATGTGGTGGTTTGAGATGCAGAAATGTCTCAAACTAGCAACTGTCTTATCCAAATGTCTTTAATTAAATAATATGCAATACTTTGACACCAAGATCTGCAAAGCTTGTTGGGTTATTTTAATATTATGTCAGTATTTTACGCACTACTATGAAGACTTGCTGTATTCAAGTTTGGTCATTTTATTCAGGCAAGGAAGACCACAGAACGTTCATGGATGCAGTGAAGGAGGATATGCAGAGGGTTGGTGTGACAGAAGAAGGCTAGGGATAGGGTGAGATGAAGGCAGATGATTTCTTGTGGTGACCCCTAATGAAAACAGCCAAAAGAATAAGATGATGATTTTAAAATGAATAATATTTCAATTTTTTTTTTTTTTCTTTTCATTTTATAGCATAAATATATTTCAAAATAACACCAGGATTTAAAGTGCTCATATTGTAAAAGAGTGGTTTAGGGACTATGAACCATGGTTTTCACACATAGAATAACCACTGCTGAGTTCAGACTATTAACGGCATAGAGAAATTTTAAATGTGCCAAAGAAGACATTACGTAGCTCTCCCATATTAATGTAGCTCTGCCAGCTCCAACTCAACCATTGTCTTGGGTAAAATTGTTGTAAATCTAACAAACGTCATTACTGTGACACTTCTCAAAATGATAAGTTGGCAACTGTGTGCTGTAATCAAAGTTAAAGATGTTCCACTACTATTATAGTGAGGGAACATTTTGTGGCCAGGCCGTGTATGTTCTGCTGTTAGGTTATCTCTGATTTCAGTAGGAATTGGTGTTCTTGTCATCTTATAGATGAAAAATATTTTGTGTAGTTCGTCTATCTCGCGTGTGTCTGTGTGTGTGCGTGCGTGCGTGTGTCTGTGTGTGTGCGTGCGTGTGTCTGTGTGTGTGTATGTATTCAACTTTCCAGAAGTCTGTTTTAAGTACAGGCCATATCTTTTTTAAACAAAAGTAAGAAAACCGTCTTTAAGTAGCACAGTAAAAAAAATGTTTTCCACTTTTTTTTCATGATTTCTTTTATCAGACCATGATTGTTGCTTCTGTTTTCCTCTGTTGTGTATTTATTATTTAAATATATTGTCAAGAGTTGGCCTAAGTGGAATGGAGAGCTGGAGCTGCAGCAGTGTCATTACTTCTCAGCGTTTCTTGCAATAAATCTCCAAGAATAAAAATAGGCCTTTGATTAAAGACAGTTGATTAAAGGTTTGGTGGGTCTATGCATTAGTGACTGTTTCTTTCTTCCTTTCACTGCATCATTATTTGTATTTATTGCTTCTTTCTGAGAACTTGCTCTTTTTTTTTTCTCTCGTGTGTAGCTTAACACACCACTTTAAAGCCTCATTAAACTACCGTTTGTATATAAAAAAAAATCTAGCTCTGATTTTTCATCTACATTAAAAGAAAAGCAATTAATCAAGTGTATATTTTGTTTCAGTGTCTGTACAAAATTACAATGCAAGCTGGAAACGGTGAAATCTAGTATGCCATTTAACTAGGAGCTGTTTTAACACTTTATTCTTTTATTTATGTTTTATTTCCCTCCTGTTTTAATAGGCACCCATGTAATGGAAGGCTCAGGGAAAATGTTGGTCACTGCTGTGGGTGTCAACTCACAAACTGGAATTATCTTCACTTTACTCGGGGCTGGGGAAGATGACGACGACGATGAAGAGGAAAAGAAAAAGGAGAAAGAGGAGAAGAAAAAGCAGAAAAAAAGTTAGTATGTTCACTAGATATGTTTTATCAGTTTTCCATTTTCATACGTTACATTTAAGTACCTTAAATGTATTTATTAAATGGCAACCCATGTTTGTGTTATGTATGAGTGATCACTTTAGTAGCACTGAAGTGGCATTGAATAGTTGTTTTCTGTTTAACAAAATGAACAGGCAATATTGAAGTTTTTGAATTGCAGCAGAAATGTCTATTTTGTCTGACTGTCCTCATTCAGCTGCTTTCATCCATCTTGTTTAATACAGTGTACGCCACATTCAAAGAACATTATTGCTCTCTTTCAGTATTTAGCTTTATGTGCTCGCACTTTTTTTTACATCAAGCGAAGGCAATTAAATAATTTCCTTGGATAAAATATTAGATTCTTGAGTGTCCATCTATGCTATTAACATCAGTGCATTTAAATACTCACAAATAAGAGCCCAATTGGATATTTATTGTTCATATAACACAACTGTTCAGTAAGTTTAGTTGTAGAAAATTTTCATTTTCAGCAGTTTCTAACCATATCTAGCATATTTTAGACAGGCACTGTCAATGGCAAACATTGTGCAGGCAACATGGCTCTGTCACTTTCAAGGCATGTTTTTCAGGAGGCTGTAAGGAATGATATTACATTTGAATTATTTTTACTAGACCCTTAACAGATAAGATTTCATTTATTTTTGAAGTCTCGTGTCTAAGGACCATAAGATTTCATTATATTCTAAACTTTTTAACTTGCTAACTTTTTTAGAAGTGTAGTTTGTAGCTTATTGTTGACCAAGTTGACATACCGGTAATTTTATCATAATTGGTTTGTAATAATAAACATTTGTTTTTTGTATGTGTAGACAAAAAGCAAGACGGATCGGTGGAGAATCGTAAAAAAGGTAAGTTTTGAGCACTTGTGGATACACAACTACATAGAATTTGCCTTGGTGTCTACCTTTAATGTCTTTAGTGTAATCTTCACAATTCACTGTTGCTGAAAGTTAATCAATGCCACTATATGTTATGTGGTTTTTAGTAAAGTTATTGGTGAGACCCTTATTATTTATAATCGTATGTCAGTTTATACTTTACATGAGTTGTTCTTAGCTGTCCAGTGTACTGTCTGGCTCTTTTGTGTCTTTCCTCTTTTCTCGTCCTTGTCTGGCACATTGTGCTTTGAGCAGCAGGTGCTATTGAATCCAGTTATAGCGATTAGTGATGAGGAGATTAAAGCCATGCAACAATTTTGAGGCCAGAACATCTGCTTTCCCACCCATCTCTCTTTGACTCACCCTCAGGTCCCCATAGTTTGATTTTCTCTTGATGTCACAAGCTAAACTATTCACAGTTAAACTCTAAAATATGCACAGGTGCTGGTTCAGACTGATGACGCTCTTAATGAGGCTTTTTAGTGCTAATTCAGCCAGCTACCCAGACTTGCAATCCAGCTGGGATTTTATGATCAGTGGTGCTTCAGTCTGTGACCACAACCCTGGCGCTGGTCCCTAGTGCACAGATTCCCTCTGCCTGCCTGGAATCAACAATAATCCTTTAGACTGAGATTACAGCAACTGTGTAAGTGCAGAGGAAGCTGCAGTCCACAGCAGCTTCAGTAGCCCAGTACTCAATGCAATGCCATACTATTAAACATAGCATGGTACAAAACTAGTCCCTATATAAAATATATTCCATTATTATTTTTATTTTTATTTTATTTACAAGGTTATATTTTATAACCTTTTTTGGGGTAATATGCATTAACATCCTAGAAAATTACTTGATCAAAAAAAATCTACTTTTGACTGATGAAATGTAAAATATTTTCCAAAATTTTGATGTCCACTTTTGTTAGCATTTATTGCAGTAAGTAATCATTTCCCTGCTCTTTTTATCTGACTTACAACCTCATATACTCAACAAAAATATAAACGCAGCACTTTTGTTTTTGCTGCCATTTTTCATGAACGGAACTCATAGATCTTAGACTCTTTCTATGTATGCAGTAGGCCTTTTTCTCACACATATTTTTCACAAATTTATGTAAATCTGTATTAGTAAGAACTTCTCCTTTGCTGTGATAATCCATCCATCTCACAGGTGTGGCATATCAAGATGCTGCTCAAACAGCATCTTGACATGATTGCACAGGTGTACTTTAGGCTGGCCACAATAAAAAGCCACTCTAAAATGGACAGTTTTACTGTAATGGGGGGTCAGAAAACCAGTCAGTATCTGGTTGTGACCACCATTTGCCTCACACAGTGCAACACATGTCCTTCACATTGAGTTGATCAGATTGTTGATTGTAGCCTGTGAAATGTTGGTCCACTCCTCTTCAATGGCTGTGCGAAGTTGTTGGATATTGTCAGGAACTGGAACACGCTGTTGTATATGCCGATCCAGAGCATCCCAAACATGCTCAATGGGTGACATGTCTGGTGAGTATGCTGGCCATGCAAGAACTGGGATGATTTCAGCTTCCAGGAATTGTGTACAGATCCTTGCAACATGGAACCATGCGTTATCATGCTGCAGCATGAGGTGACGGTTGTGGATGAATGGCACAACATTGGGCCTCAGGATCTCATCACGGTAT
This sequence comes from Nematolebias whitei, assembly GCF_014905685.2. NCBI lineage: Eukaryota > Metazoa > Chordata > Actinopteri > Cyprinodontiformes > Rivulidae > Nematolebias > Nematolebias whitei. The sequence goes on along the minus strand of NC_056519.1, from coordinate 13,059,216 downwards.
CTTTGTTGCTTTCAACATGCCATCAATAAAATGCACCTTTGTTCGTTGTTCATAACATACACCTGCCCATACCATAATCCCATCACCCCCATTGGCCACTTGATTCACAACGTTGACATCGGCAAACCGTTCACCCACACGCTGCCATCTGCCCTGTACAGTTAAAACCAAGATTCATCCATGAAGAGAACACCTCTCCAACGTGCCATATGCCATGGAATGTGAGCATTTGCCTACTCAAGTCAGTTACGACGATGATCTGCAGTCAGGTGGAGACCCATTGAGGACAACGAGCATGCAGATGACCTTTCCTGAGACAGTTTCTGACAGTTTGTGCAGAAATGTTTATGCAAACGGATTGTTGCGACAGCTGTCCAGGTTGATGGTCTCAAGCAATCTTGGAGGTGAAGATGCTGGATGTGGGGGGTCCTGGGCAGGTGTGGTTATAGGTGGTCTGCGGTTGTGAGGCTGCTTGATTGTTCTGCCAAATTCTCTGAAATACCTTTGGAGACAGCTTCTGGTAGAGAAATGAACATTCAATTCACGGACAACAGCTCTGGTGTATATTCCTGCTGTCAGCATGCCAATTGAATGCTCCTTTAAAACTTGCAGCATCTGTGACATTGTGCTGTGTGATAAGACTGCACATTTTAGAGTGACCTTTTATTGTGGTCAACCTAAGGCATACCTGTACAATAATCCTGCTGTCTAATCAGCAACTTCACATACCACATCTGTGAGGTGGATGGATTATTTTGGCAAAAAAGTGATCTGTAACAGATTTTCACAAATGTGTGAGCAAAATGTGAGAGAATAAGGCCTTTTGTGTACAGTACATAGAAAAAAGTCAGGTCTTTGAATTCAGCTCTTGAAAAATGGGAGCAAAAGCAAAAGTGTTGCATTTATATTTTTGTTCGGTGCATTATCAGTTTAAAACTTGTTTTCTCTAGCAAGTAGTCATTATTATCCCTGCTGGAAATAAATGTTCCAGCTTTATTTTATTTATTTATTTTTCAATAACAATGGTTCATTTATGGAACATATTCAGCCACGCACATTACATGACTACTTTTTTTAGTCCACTGTGACCCTGTTTTTCTTTTTAAGCAGTATTGAGGATTTGTTTGGATTTTTTGTATGTAAATCATTAGACACTGAGTTCAGTTTGTTTCCTGTTTTATTTTGTTTATATTCTGGTTTAAAGACTTATTGTTTTCAGTTTCCTGTTCACTGACATTTGTTCCATATATTTGTTACCTTTTGCCTTCCTGTTTGGTTTGTACTAGGTCAAAACTTTGACCAAGTTAACAGGAAACATTTGCCATGTTTCATTTTGGACTACCTTCTTGAAGGAGTTTTACGATTCTTTTTCATTGTTTCACCTGCCATCTCTGTTGTTGCTACATTTCTGTCAGCAAGGTGCAAGAAATTCTGTTCTATTAGAACTGTACGAAACCTCTATCTTGTACGAATTTGGGTTTTTGAGGTACTGGTTTTCAAATTCATCGAATTTCCTTGGATAAAAGTGAAGCAATGAGGCATTTGTACATTTAAGGGAATTGACATCTTGTCTTTTTGTTTTCTTCAATCACTGTTTTTTTTTTTTTTTTTTTTTTTTTTTAGATTAAACTTGAAGCATTTCTATTATGCACCATTATTCATTTCATCCATCCATTTTCTTTACCCGCTTGTTCCATTTTGGGTCACGGGGGTCGCTGGTGCCCATGTCCAGCAATCACTGTGCGAGGGGCGGGGTACACCCTGGACGGGTCGCAAGTCCATCACAGGGACACATAGAGACAAACGAGACAAACAACCATTCACTCTCTCACTCACTCACACCTAGGGACAATTTAGAGTTACCAATCAGCCTAACATGCATGTTTTTGGTCTGTGGGAGGAAACCGGAGCACCCGGAGAAAACCCACGCATGCACGGAGAGAACATGCAAACTCCACCCAGAAGGCCCCTGGACCGGGGTTTGAACCAAGGACCTGCTCGCTGAGAGGCAGCAGCTCTACCAGTTGCGCCACCGTGCTGCCCGTTATTCATTTCAATTCAGTTTATTTATATAGCACCAAATCACAACAAAGTTGTCTCAGGACACTTTACAGAAACATTCACATACATAAAAGCCAATTAGTAAAGTTCTCTATCTAAGGAGGCCAGCAGACAAGTTGAATCTTGGCTTTGTTACAGTCTCCCATCCTGAGCAAGCGCAGTGGCAACAGTGGAAAGGAAAATTCCCTTTTTAAAAGGAAGAAACCTCCAACAGAACCAGGCTCAGGAAAAGTGTCCGTCTGCTGGTTTTTTTTTTTTTTTTTTTTGGATTAAACTTGAAGCATTTATATTATACATCATTATTCAGCTAAACAACTTATTTGTTTGTTTTATTTTGTAACCTTTTTTTTATTTTTATGAAACAAAAAAATGCATTATGTAATATTGGTCCTTGATACAACTGGTATCAAAGACCAAGGAGTTCAGTCCTTAGTACAATTCTTGAGTAATCCCTTCTTTTACTGTATAGTTTTTGTCAAATACATCAAACATTTTTGTTATTCTTAATTGGGTTTTGAGCAGTGGCTCCTCTGGCTTTTCAGGTCTGGAGTGAGTCAGAATATTTCAAATGGGAACAAGCAGTTAACTAAATGTCAGTTTGACACTTAACAAATTTAGCAAACGTCTTTATGTAAAATGCCTTTTCTATATTTTTGTCTATCAAATGGTACTTTTGTCTTTAACTTTACAGCAGTTCCGTTCAGTGCAGTATTTTATATAATTGCCTTCTGTTTTCTGTAGCTAAAGCACAGGATGGTGCTGCAATGGAAATGCAGCCTTTGAACAGTGATGAGGGAGCGGAGGCAGAGGAGAAAAAGAAAGCAAACCTGCCAAAGAAAGAAAAGTCTGTTCTCCAAGGCAAACTGACCAAACTAGCGGTACAAATTGGCAAAGCAGGTGAGTCAGACAAATACACTTGTTTCTGGCATGGATTAATACTATAAACTGCTCTTTATTTTATGTGCTTGTAGTATTAAATCCTTACATTCACTGTGGTTTTATAGTGTGCTTTTTCAGCTTTTTATTGAAAAAGAGATTCTGTATAAAAATAGTTTGATTGTACCTTGGGATTATACTAGTATGTTTGGCTTGTGTGTAATTTGACACCTTTTTGTTCCCCCTTATCTCTTAATTTTTCCAGGACTGGTTATGTCAGCCATCACTGTTATCATTCTGGTGGTGCGGTTTGTAATAGACACCTTTTGGATCCAGAATTTGCCCTGGATCCAAGACTGCACACCAGTTTACATTCAGTTCTTTGTGAAATTCTTCATCATTGGCGTCACTGTTCTTGTGGTCGCTGTTCCTGAAGGCTTACCACTTGCTGTAACAATCTCCCTGGCGTACTCCGTTAAGGTAAAGCCTGCTAAGCCTGCCATATGATCTGTGCCATGACTGACCGGCTTACATTTATGCTTATTAAAAGTAGCATGCCAGGCTGTTAAGACGTTGCTAACTGATACGCTTAAGCCTTGCAATGATCCCCTTTGTTGTTCTATTCGTTCCCAACACAGAACTTTCTAAGTAGTTATGAGCTCAAAAAATATCAAGTTGAATTTCAGTGATCAAAATACATTTTTTCTCCTTCTGCAGAAAATGATGAACGATAACAACCTCGTGCGTCACTTGGATGCCTGTGAGACCATGGGCAATGCTACAGCTATCTGCTCTGACAAGACAGGAACTCTCACCATGAACCGCATGACAGTGGTACAGGCCTTCATTGCTGAAAAGTACTACAAGAAGGTCCCAGAACCAGAAAACATTCCCTCCTCCTCTTTAGACATCCTGATTCTGGGCATTGCTGTTAACTGCGCCTACACTACTAAGATTATGGTATGAAAGAAAATAACAGTGTACTTGTAAATTGCACAGTGTTACAAGTTTATTTGGATAAATCTGATCTTTATGCTTTTTTCTCCAGCCTCCAGAAAAAGAAGGGGGTCTGCCTAATCAAGTGGGTAACAAAACCGAATGTGCCTTGCTTGGCTTTTCTCTTGACTTGAAACGTGACTACCAGGCTATTCGTAATGAGATCACTGAGGAAAAACTCTACAAAGTCTACACCTTCAACTCTGTCCGTAAATCTATGAGCACAGTGTTGAAGATGGCTGATGGCAGCTATCGGATGTTCAGCAAAGGAGCCTCAGAAATTCTCTTAAAAAAGTAAGAACTGTTTAGATTTTTTGTGCTTTTGGATTTGTTTTATTTGCTCCTGCTGGCCAGACTTTGCAGTAAATGATATGTGTAATAGCTTAATCAGCTAAGAAGTTCAAGTGCATCCCACCCAAGCCCCTTACGTTGAGACTTAAAAACAGGCGCTGAGAAAAGGAGCCAGTTACAGCTCTGTAAGCCTCTTAACCAAGCAGACTTTTTTTAACCCACAGAGGGCTTAGTGTTATTACTTATCGAATCACACTCTTTTAAATGTTTTTTTTAATTTCCTTACCTTTTTTTTAATCTAAAATTAGTTTTTTGACTTTGAGTTTGTACCCATTTGTTATTTCATCCATGTTTCTAAATTTTACACTAATTGTCTTCTTTATTCAAATATTTGGTCTTCTACACATATTTGCCTTTTATGTAGTTATATATATATATATATATATATATATATATATATATATATATATATATATATATATATAAAATTATTTTATTTTTTTTTTATTTTTTTTTTAATATGACCTTCACTTTCTTTCCAGGTGCTATAAAGTCCTGACTGCAAATGGTGAGCCAAAGGTGTTCCGCCCACGGGACAGAGATGACATGGTGAAGAAAGTGATTGAACCCATGGCCTCAGAGGGCCTGAGGACCATCTGCCTTGCATACAGAGATTTTCCTGCCTCTGATGGTGAACCTGACTGGGACAATGAAAATGATATCCTAACTGGATTGACTTGCATCTGTGTGGTGGGCATTGAGGACCCTGTTAGACTAGAGGTGTGTAGTTTCACATGGACACAAGAAAACAAGTTGAGAATTTGTCATACATAAACATCTGTTGTGTATACTAGGGCTTGTACGTTCACCAAAATACATGAATATTGTACATTCATCAATGTGGGTGCTTCCTACTGGTTAAAAAATAAGAACTTTTGTCTAAACTAGATTCACAAGTTTAGATGTCAACATCCAACAAATCTAAACCATATGGTGAGGGAAACACTTTTAAGCATTGGATATTTTAAATGTTTTAGCTCATCAAGTTGTTAAAATCACGTAGGGCTTTGCCTTTGAAATATGCTGCCAACATGTCAGAACATAGACTGCCTAGTGTCTGGTTGTGCTAAAATAGTTGGCTATATGATGTGTTTATATCTGAAGGAGAAATGGTCGCATGGAAAAAGGAATAAAAAATCCATCTGCATGACATCCTGAAAATACAGGCCAAACACATTTACAAAAACTTGAAAGTGTTCATGGAAACAGTTCACAAGATCAGGGATGAAAATAATTGTCTTGAATAAAAGGAAATGCTATCTTCTTATCTACACATCCGGCCAGGCACTGTGGGATCTAGGTGTGAATGGTAAATTGTCAGATTTTGAAGTTAGTGAAGTGGTGGCACATGGTCCCATGTCTTCAGATTACTTTTGGACAGGCAGCTGAAGAGGTTCTCTTAAGTTACTATACTGTTTGATGAGCACTTCCTACTAGGAATACTGGCAGCTCAAGGGGAGCTTCTTTCACCAGCCACACAAGCTTTTTGAACAAAGCAAGATTTGGGTGATGCACTGTCAGCCATTTTTTATCATAGTTTGAAAGTACTGGAGTATACACTTACATATTGAGTCATAAGAGGAAGTGGTCTCAGTGACACAAAAACATATTGTGTGAACGAGAAGTTGGTGATTGTTGTTGCGGTTTAACTGTCACTTTGAATTTAGATGTCCACACATTTGTGCTGTCTTTTAAGCTTGCTAGCATTGCATTAAGTTAAGAACCTTGACAATGGTGAGAGTTACAAAATTTGTCATTTTTAATTACAACTTTTTTTTGTGAAAATACAAAGTTAAGTTTTGTTTTGTCCTTGAAATCACAAATCTTGTGCAAAAATAGCATTTTCCTCTTGTGATTCCTTCAGGTCCCAGATGCCATCAGGAAGTGCCAGCATGCTGGGATCACAGTACGGATGGTGACTGGGGATAACATTAACACAGCTCGCGCCATCGCCACCAAGTGTGGCATTCTACAGCCTGGAGATGACTTCCTCTGCCTGGAGGGAAAAGAGTTCAATCGAAGGATTCGCAATGAAAAGGGAGAGGTGGGCCACAGCAAAAATCCTACTTTAGACGTGAATCCAAACTTCTCTGTTTGGATTCTATTAGAGTTTTGTTTTTTTCCATGATTTTAGATTGAACAAGAACGCATTGACAAGATTTGGCCCAAACTACGAGTACTGGCTAGGTCGTCCCCCACAGACAAACACACCTTAGTAAAAGGTACCATGTAAAACATTTAAAATTAAAAATTGTCTTAAACTTTAAAAACTTACATTTAAAAGAAGGATTTTTTCTGTTTTAGGCATTATTGACAGCACAGTAGCTGAACAGAGACAAGTGGTTGCAGTGACAGGAGATGGTACAAATGATGGTCCTGCCTTGAAGAAAGCTGACGTTGGCTTTGCAATGGTGAGTTTTATTTTCTTTAAGACTAGAAATAAACAACCTTTTGTTTTTTTTACTTTAAACATTCAGTACCATTTAGAATATCATATTAAGCTAACAGTTCAGCTAGAACATAAACAATCCCAGTAGTTAATTCTAAAAAATAATTATAAGAAATTCAGGTTGTTAGATATTTCTTCTTTTTTTTTTTACTCAGGGTATTGCTGGGACTGATGTTGCCAAGGAAGCATCTGACATCATTCTGACAGATGACAACTTCTCCAGCATTGTAAAAGCAGTAATGTGGGGCCGAAATGTTTACGACAGCATCTCCAAGTTCTTGCAGTTTCAGCTAACGGTCAATGTGGTGGCTGTCATTGTAGCGTTTACAGGAGCCTGCATCACACAGGTTAGCAGAAAAAACGAGACTAATTTGTCTTAAACTACAATGAGTTGTGTTTATGAAACTCAAACAAATAGGACAAAAGTCAAAATATTTCTCTACTTTATACTACATGAAGATTTTTGGCCATTAAGTCGTCATATCTTAGTATTTTTGTATTAAAAATGTCTGTAATGCTTACACCTTCACAGCTCAGTTTTCCAGTGACACAGAATGTTCCCACATTCTATTTGCTTCATTTCAGTTTGAATATTTGTACTAAACGCTCTGAATGTGCACAATGTTAAATATGTACTTTTCGTATGATGTTCCCTGCTACCAGGACTCTCCACTGAAAGCGGTTCAGATGTTATGGGTCAACCTCATTATGGACACGTTTGCCTCATTAGCTTTGGCCACAGAGCCCCCCACAGAATCCCTACTTCTGAGGAAGCCGTATGGCCGCAACAAGCCTCTTATATCCCGCACCATGATGAAGAATATTCTGGGTCATGGCGTGTACCAGCTAATCATCATCTTTACTCTGCTTTTTGCTGGTAGGAACATTTTTACACATCCAAAGATGTTCTTTATGTACACTGGCAGTATTGTGCTGTGATTTGTATGTCTTGTGCATTTATTAAAATTGTGACCATTGTTTAATCTTTTTTTTTTTCCTCCTGCAGGGGAGAAGATGTTTGACATTGACAACGGCAGGGACGCACCCCTCAATGCTCCACCTTCTGAACACTACACAATAGTTTTTAATACCTTTGTAATGATGCAGCTTTTTAACGAGATCAACGCCCGCAAGATCCACGGTGAAAGAAATGTTTTTGAGGGCATTTTCAACAACCCTATCTTTTGCAGTATAGTCTTTGGTACCTTTGTTATTCAGGTAAAATTATTCTTAAGACTTTTGTGGCTAGACTGTTTCTTGGTGTACAATTGGGACTTTTTTTTTTTTACCCCAAATCAAATGCTAAGAGTGGAAATTTGCTCTAAATGATTTTGACTATTTTCTCTTTCTTTTTAGATAGTTATAGTGCAGTTTGGAGGAAAACCTTTCAGCTGCGTGGCTCTGACCATTGACCAGTGGTTATGGTGCACTTTTCTAGGCTTTGGCTCCCTTTTATGGGGACAGGTATGATAAAACCGCTGTTTTTTTGTCTTTTATTTAGTGAGCTATAAAAGCATGGTGTGACACTGCCCCCCTGTGGTGGATTTTTACAGAGACAGTTTGATTACCACTGATGATAAAAGTATTTTAACCTTTATAGTTGATAAATCCTTTATTTAAATGTATTTTTAGAATTTACACTTTTAATACATATTTTTATTGTATGGTTTGATAAGTTCATTTGTATCAAAATATGTTATTTTAGAGTTATTAGAATATTATTCTCTCTTAATTCTTTTTGTTTTGGAAATTGTTTTTTTTTTTTTTAAGTTTTGCTGAAGAGTCATATTAGATTTTTGATGTGATTCTAATTTTCACCAACATTCACCACACCACAGCTGAGCTCATTATGTTCTTGTTCACTGGTTGAGTTCAGGAGGATAGACACTGACAGCATTGCTTAACAGAACACATAAACAGGCAGCACTGAGTGAAAGTTCAGGAAGCCAATGTTTGTAAAGCTAACCACTGTATATTAGTAGTTCTGATCCAGAGCCCTTAAAGTTCAGGTCTTAAATTTATACAGAAAGAAGTGGCTCACACGTAGTGTGTAGTTAGTGACTTTTTCTGTGTTGCGTGTATTTATTTTAGGATGTGGTGCATAATTTAGGCTTGAACTAGAACCTTATTCCAAGTACTTTGTTGTACTTTCAAAAGTTATTTTGAGTTAAAACAACGAATGTCCTTTTCAAACCATTTACAGATAAGTTTATCTTAATTTGTGATGTTTTAACTTAGATTTAATAAAAAAAAAAGTGTAACATCTTTTTATTTAATTAAAAAAATAATAATAATAATGTTTTTTTTGGGGGGTGGTACAATCCTTTACAATTTAATTTGATGGTTTTACTGTAAGTGGAGTCTCGCTTAAAAAAAGAAAAGTTTCCAGACACCTGAAGATGCGTTTTCAGTGTTCCACTTCGTAATGGAGACATGTCTGTTTTAAATATTCATTCACCTAAACAGGCTGCTGTGTTTCAGTTGCAATTCCTTCAAGCTTTCATTAGCCACACTTTTAAATGTTTTTCTCTTACTTTACATACAGTATGTTATTAAAATGATCTTAGTGCAGTGTGAACAGGTCCCCCCCCCCTCAAATATTGGTTAATGAGGTCAAGATCTAAAGGTTAATGTAAATGTCTTGCATCTACTGTTTAAAGAATAAAACAAAATATTTAGTCAGTTTATCTTATGTGGGCACTCGTGTCTTCCAGGTCATTTCCTCCATACCTACCAGTCGCTTAAAATTCCTGAAAACGGCAGGCCATGGCACCCAGAAGGAGGAGATCCCAGACGATGAATTGGAGGAGCTGGAAGACATGGACGAGATCGATCATGCTGAGCGGGAGCTCCGCCGAGGCCAGATTCTCTGGTTCCGAGGTCTTAATCGCATCCAAACTCAGGTAACATGCCACAGAGTTTTCTGGGTAGCACATGAAACCACACCCTCGACGCCAAGGGAATCAAAAGCCATAAACCCTTTTACTCTTTATTACTCTTCCAGATTAAAATCTGTTCTGGTTCTTCTTTCGGTATCCTTAAAAGAGCGGACTGTGCCCTAAAAGGCATTTTCTTCAATTTCTGTGCTCTGCTTCTGAGCTAAAGCAAGCCTATTTTCTGTCTGTTTTTCTGCTGTAAACCCAACTAGTTTAAAGGTACTTCATTAAAGTGAATTAGATTAAACAAATAGTCTGATAGAGTAGCTGGCTATTCAATAAGTATTAGTTTGGCTGCATAAACCTTCCATTCTTCCAGCTACACAGAAAAGAGTGAGAGGTTAGACTAAGCTCCATTCGATCAGTGCCTTTGAACCCAATCTTTTTTCTTCTCTCTCTTTTGACTTTATCAAAGTCCATTTACAAAGTGTCATTTTCTCTATGGTTACTGGTGCCTTTTCTTTATTTTTTCTCTTTTTTTTTTTTCTCTCTTGCTGTGTTTGATTTCCTCTGGGCTTTCTCCTGTCATGCTGTCTGACTCTTTGCAGATGGATGTAGTGAGTGCGTTCCAGAGTGGAACTTCCTTTCAGGGGGCTCTAAGGCGGCAAGCCTCCAACTCCAGCCAACAACAGCACGATGTAACCAATGTTTCTAGCCCTACACATGTAGCCTTTACTACTACCACTACTGCTGCCAACACCGCTTCTGCCACTGTGGGGTGTGAGTGCGTGTTCTCCTTAAGTGCATGAGACTTTTATTTTTCTTCCTCTAACATCTTTCTCTTCCACTCTTCTTCTCGCCTAACGTTTTTCAACTTTTACACTCTCATGCTTCCCTAATGTTCCCCCTTGTTTCCTTGAAGAAAAAAATAAATAAATCAGAAACGCATCTTCCATACTGCTTTTATAACTCTGCTGTATATATAAATGTACCCTGTAACCAGGTCGCTTCAAACGTCAAGGTGTTTTATCTGTGTCATCATGTTTTTTGTTCTGCTTCTGCTTCGGTCTAAGAAATGGAAATTGTTTACTGTTACCTGGGGGGGGGGATCATGTATGTTTTTGTATCTGATAAAGATTATATTCTGGATTATTGTTTACCAGGTTTGTCTGCAGCTGCCTCAGTATGCTCTGTGCCTTTGTAGGTCTTTGTCACAGCTCTCTAGTCCCTGGTCAGGTAAATGTTTTGAGTATATGCCCATGATCACGGTCCAAAGAATAAAGATTACCCATGACAAGAACTTCTGTGATGTGTCAGTGGTGAAATAACACTTTTCTTCCTGTGACTCTCTGTGGCAATTTTATGGATAATAAAATATACTGTATATGTAAGCTGCAATTGCCAAGACACAAATTTGTTATGTTTGGTTGAAAATTTGACCGTACTCTTATAAAGCCTCACAGCCTTTTTCCATTTAGGCCTTCACAGTGTCGAAAGTGGACCCGGATCATTTGTCAATGGACATTTCAAAGGCCGTTTTCTTTTCTGTGCCCCTACAAAGAATCTGTTCTTGCCGATTCCGACTCTGTTTCTCTTTTAGGTCCAACCTGAGAGTCCACCTCACCAGCAGGGGATTTTAAATGTCTTACAGATGTCACACAAACGACTAAGGAATGGATGATTGCGCTCTTGAATGTATAAACACAAGACATACTCTAAAAGTATGTCTTTAGATTTCTGTTTCAGGGTGGACCCTTTCAGTTTCTACCACGTTAATCTGTCGTCATTTTTTTCAGGTGCTTTGTAACAGTATCTTTACGCAAATACTTGTTGTTTGGCAGAACGTGTCTGTATGGTAGAACAACCAAAAAAATAAATAAAAACCACTGACTCCTCCCCACATATTCTTCTTTAGATTCTGTGAAATGTATCATGGGCTATACTCAAAGGTTTACTACCATTGAACAGAAGGTAGCGCTGCGCTCTGCATGGGTTCAAAGTCTCTGGTCTCGTTTGTGAGTTTTCTCCTCTTTGTGCTGTTTCTGACTTGTATACCAGCTTGTAGACATGCTTGGCTGCCACAGCATTTTTGTTTCTCCTCCACAAACATGAGCTGTAACTGACCACCTCTTCCTTCCTTTTCTGTCTTTTACTTGTTTCTTTCTACCTTTCTTTTCTTCCTGTTTTCCCTCTTCTCTCCTCCTGTCTCACTCTTTGTTCTTTAAGAAGCATGTCCAACGACGACGGTAAACTCTCATCCAGCTGCTGCCCTTTCTCAGTGGATTAGTTGGTTTATAAAGAACAGTCTTCTCCCAGTTGGTCCCATTTTCTTTTAAATTTGGATAATCAAATGCAGGCCTTTAGAAAATGATCCAAATAAAAAATTAATAAACATGAGATTTGTCCCTTCCCTTTTAATCTGATTTCTAAAATTGCTACATGACTTTTTTTTAAAGTTTCTATTAGATGGAAACCATTTTGAATTTGGACTAGCTCTCCAGAGGTATGCAGTTTTAGTCTCGGACATTATTGCAAACATTAAACATTGTATGTCCAGTTTTTGTTTTTCCTAATAATTAGAAGGAAGTATCTAGTACTTAAAGAAGAATCGACCAAATGCTGCAATAAAAACTGGTAATAGAAGAACTTGTATTTTGTGACGCAATGGAAACAAACAAAAAAAAAGTCAATTCCACTAAATATTTCTTCTGTTCTAATTAAAAAAAACCAACCTACAACCAGTTTTTTTTCCACTAACGGTCTTGGGTGAGAAGAACTAAACAATGGATCACTTATAGCGTTGAATTTTGCTAGAAGTGCAAGCTCACATGCACGTGTTTGAGAATATCTTCTGTCCGATTGTTGGTTTTGAAGCCACTAAAACCCTCCTGGCACTGACCTGATAAAACCTGAGTTTGAATTTGTGGCTTGATCTGATCGTTGGCTTGAAGTGTGTGTCATTACCTAACGTGATTAAAGATGTCCTTGTCCCCGTTTCTCCATCCTTTCAGATCCGGGTGGTGAAAGCATTCCGCAGCTCCATCTCCCTCTATGAGGGGCTGGAGAAACCCGAGTCGAGATCATCCATTCACAACTTCATGACCCACCCCGAGTTTCGAATAGAGGACTCTGAGCCCCAGATTCCCCTCATAGACGACACCGACGCTGAGGACGATGCTCCCACCAAGCGCAACTCCGCCAGCCCACGCAACACCACACCCACTCCACCCTCGCCCACGCCGTCGCCAGCCACCACCGTTGCCCCCAACACACCGGTGTCCCTCTCCCCAAACCAGAACAATAATGCTGTGGAGAGCAGCAACCACCTTCTTCCAGAGGGCCCCAAATCAGGAACACTTTCGGCTCCGGGGAGCCCGCTACACAGTCTGGAGACCTCCCTTTGATCCAACACTGCTTTACACGTCAACACCTCCTTTCTACCCGCCACCAAGGAGTCTGGCTCAGACTGAAGGGACAAACATGTGGAGAGACGATACGAAGGGCTAGACGGAGAGCAGAGTCCTGTTAGAGCTTGGCTTGGGCTGAACTGAAATAACAGCAAACATTCAGAGGAATGTACGGCTTGATGTGGATTCTTTGGTCTTTGTTTTTCTCATTAATATCCTGCTGCAACACAAGGACTCTGTCTGCACCCCTCCCACCTTGGTAACATTAGTTTGTTCTAGGTTCCAAGGGGTGATCATAAACTCGGATTGAAAGTGACCTGTTTTTAGCACTAATATTATTGCTATTCTTTGAATTGAGAAGGGGAAGTCCTCTTCTGTGCATGAGGACCGTCTATAAGATTATGAACGAACCTTTAGCTTCTCTTATCTGAATGGTGAATATTTATCTCTTTGGCCCTTGCTCATTCAAGACTTATTTCTGCTCCATTGGCTGTTAATATTTTGAGTTATTTATGTTTTTGGAAAAAAGCAGGTCTGTTTACAAAGTTTGTAGATACTTTTTTTCTGTTTGTAGGCAAAAGAGCTTCCTGATGTATATTGCAGACAACTGGGTCAGATTATAAATGAATGAGTGGGTTATTTCAGATACTGCTGTATTTTCAGGAAAAAAGGGTGTTTCTATTGAAACTTAACTATTTTTGCCTGCAAGTTTGATTTGTTATATATTTGTAGATAAATATCGAACCTTCAGCCAAACTGATAAACTCAAAGGCTTGTATAGAAAAGAGGTCCAAGGGACAATGTGTTTTCACAGGAGAGACGGGAAGACAAATAATGGCCTCTGTCCACTAACATCACTATATAAATATTTACTTCTTCCATATGTTGAATAGTTTTCATGTGCACAAAACCTTCTGGATTTCTAGATTCTCTTTTAATTCATTATGACGTGTTCAAGAATTTCCACATGTTGAAAGACTTTTTTTTTTTTTAAGGGATTTTGGAAAATATCTGGGCCTGTACTTAGCAAGCATCTCACTCAGTGAACGTTGGGGAAGAAACAAACTTACCTCGGACAGATGTGGGGGGACCTTCTGAAGCCTCCTGCCACTGCTTTCAGCAAGAATAGGTTCTCCTTTGAAATTTGTGTATCCTTAAAGGAAAAGCATCCCTTTGGATTTACTAGTTTTTTTCCAGAAGTGGCTGATTTATTTAAGCAGTTTAAACCGCTTCACTCAAAGACGTATGAAAAGCTCACTTTAAAGCTTTAAAACTATAACTTTTTGTAATCACTTGAGTTCAAACTGGCGTTGTATTGTGAGCTGCTCAGCCACTGCACCTATTTTCAGTAAGATGTTCATATAAACTAAACATGAATGTGCCTTGGCTACAATAATTTAGATGATCCTGGTCCCATCATTCACCACCTTCAGGAAACTCTTTACAGATGAAGCGCTCTTGTTATTTCTACAGCTAAAAGCAGGACCAAATCAGCTCTTTTAAAACATTTTGGGTGGGAGAGGACACATTTCCTTCCCTTTTGGATGCTTGATAAATATGGATCCTGGTCATCATTTCAAATTCTTTCTTTCTCTTATTTTTATTTATTTTCTCCCAAACTATTAACCCCCCTGCCAATGTGCAATACTGACATTTATTTACTCAGGCAAAAGCTAAATAAACGTAAAAGGAATCCATAAAAACAACTTCTTCAGTCTCTTCTTTGTGTGTTTAGGTAGCAAAATATTGTCTTGAGCAAAAAGAAAGTGAACAATTGTCACATTTCATTTTCTTTATGCTTGGGGAAATGTTCAAATTTCTTGTTCTTGGAGTTTCTAAAAACTGAAAACCAGAAGGGAAAATAAGCTTTTTTTCTTCTTCTGAAGCCTGTTCATAAGATTCCTTTCACTCTTAATAAATGTCTGCATTTGGTTTGTTTGTAAAATATTTTTTGAAACCTGATGTACTGGAAACGCTACAAATTGATGTTGTTTTTTTTTTTTTTTGAGAATAGAAACTAGGCATACACTGGTATCTATCTGCACAGGGTACTTTATTTCATAGTGTTCCTTGGGAGAAACAGAATTTTGATACAAATCGAAATATACCTTTGTATTTTTATGACTACACTGATGAGATCTTTCATCGTACAAAAAGCTGTTGTGGATTATTAGACACTAATATTACATGTGGGGGGGAAGGGGGGGTTCTGGCCACTAAAATGCATTTTGCTCTGGACTACTCATCTCAGGGTGCAAACGATGTGAAAGAACAGGCCTTTTGGTTTGTAAAGTAACAGTTAAATTATAGACGGTGCTCGCCAACCACACGGGGTAACTCTGGCAGCGGGCTGCGAATTCTTCGTGCAGTCACACGGCTGGCTTCACCTGACAGGCCATGGGAGGAAGTGGAATTCTTTTTGTCACAACTTATTCTGTGTAAATATTTTGCTTTCCTTGTTTTACAGTTGACAGAATAGCGGCTAGGATTGCCTACGAAGCGAGAAGATTGAAGTCATGAAAGGAATCCGTGTGAGGAGTTCGTTCTGTAGCTTTCTTCCTGTTACGGGAATGAATGTTTTTCCATCTGTTTTATGGGTTATTTTTTATCTTTTAACATTTGGAAATAAAAAAATACTTCATGTCTGTTTATCTTGAGCATTTTAAATGGTTATTGTGATTGGATTTACATTTGAAACTTGTTGAGTAATGTGTATGGTTTTTAAAAATAAAAAAATGTATTTAGCCTACCTGCAGGGCCAAGGTTGTTCATTATAGTTAATAATTCATGGTTTTCCAGCACGTCTTCCATGGAGGAAGCGGAGTCGGGGGACTTTGGGGTTGGTCTATCCATAACCGTGGCTTAGGTTGCCATGGTAGTTAAAAAGCGTTGTGGCAGCAGGGCTCCGGAAGTGGATTAGATCGCCCTGATTTCCTTAAGGCTCTGGATGTTGTGGGGCTGTCTTGTTTGACATGCCTTTGCAATGTCACGTGGACATCGGGGGCAGTGCCACTGAATTGGCAGACTGGGGTGGTGGTTCCCCTCTTCAAAAAGGGGGACTGGAGGGTGTGCTCCATTTACAGGGGCATCACTCTCCTTAGCCTCCCTGGTAAGGTCTATTCAGGGGTACTGGAGAAGCGAGTCCGATCGTTGGTCGAACCTGAGATCCAGGAGGAACAATGTGGGTTCTGTCCTGGCCGTGGAACACTGGATCAGCTCTTTACCCTCACTACGGTTCTTGAGGGGTCATGGGAGTTTGCCCATCCAGTCTGTATGTGTTTTGTGGACTTGGAGAAGGCATTTGACCGTGTTCCTCGGGGTACATTGTGGGGAGTGATCCATGAGTATGGGATTGGGGGCCAATTGGTACGGGCTGTTCAGTCCCTATACAAGCGGTGCGAGAGTTTGGTTCGCATTGCTGGCAGTAAGTCTGACGCCTTCAGGGTGGGAGTTGGACTCAGCCAGGGCTGCCCATTGTCGCCGATTCTGTTCATAACTTTTATGGACAGAATTTCTCTGTGCAACTGGGGGTGAAGATATTCCAGTTTGCTGGCCTCAGGATTCCATCTCTGCTCTTTGCAGATGTGGTCCTGTTGGCATCATCGTGCTGTGATCTTCAGCTCTCACTGGAGCGGTTCACAGCCGAGTGTGAGGCGGCTGGGATGAGATTCAGCACCTCCACATCTGAGGCCATGGTCCTCAACTGGAAAAAGGTGGACTGCTCTTCAGGTTGAGGGTGAGTTCTGCCTCAAGTGGAGGAGTTCAAGTATCTCGGGGTTTTGGTCACGAGCGAGGGAAGAATGGAGCGTGACATTGGCAGACGGATTGGTGTAGCGTCTGCAGATTGCGGACTCTGTGCCGGTCCGTTGTGGTGAAGAGAGAGCTGAGCTGTAAGGCAAAGGTCTACGTTCCTACCCTTGCCTATGGTCACAAACTCTGGGTAGTGACCGAAAGAACGAGATTACAGATAAAGGCGGTTGAAATGAGTTTCCTCCACCGAGTAGCTGAACTCTCCCATAGAGATAGGGTGATAAGTTCAGTTATCCGGGAGAGACTCAGCGTAGAACCACTGCTCCTCCACGAGAGGAGCCACTTGAGGTGGTTCAGACATCTGGTAAGGATGCTCCCTGGGCGCCTCCCTAGGGAGGTGTTTCAGACATGTCCAATTGGAAGGAGACCGTGGGGAAGACAGGACACGCTAGAGAGACTATGTCTCTCGGTTGGCCTGGGAACATCTTAATCCTTCCAGAAGAGCTGGAAGAAATGGCTGTGGAAAGAGATGTCTGGACCTCCCTGCTCAAGCTGCTGCCCCTGCGACCCGACTGGGAATAAGCGGTAGATAATGGATGGATGGAATTTATGGTTGTGAAGCAAAATATGTGCTTGGAGTGTCCCACAAAACCATTACCAACCTTCAGATTGTATCTTTTTAATAAAACTGCTGCTTTAGAGTTAAATATTGTTCTGATTTGTGTACTTTATTTGAATGACTGCTAATAGTGAATATTTTTCAAAACTTCTCTTTGTGATGAGAGTGCTTTTTTTTTCAGTCATAAGTGGCATGCTCAAGGTGAGTAAAACATTTACACTTTGCCTGTCTAACAAAGGTTAATGGACATCTGTGCAGGCTGGTGATGAATATTAAACTGCAAATTTCTTTAGGGATTATTTGGCCCAGCTGCTGAAACATCTTGAAAGACCTAACACATGAAAAAATATGCAAGTGTTTTTTTCCTTAAATTTTGTGGGCTTTTGTTTTCTTAACCCAATAAAAATGGATTTTAAATCTGAAAATCTGCTGGACTTAAGGCATTAATGTACCAACACACTTGAATATGATTCTAATGTAGTGTTTGCATGTGATTCTAAAAGCATAAATAACTGACAAACCATCATAAATTGGATTTATGGCGCAGCGTAAGTACCCATCCAGCTGTAAGATCCTCAAGTTTTTCTCTAGAACACTTTTATGAGTTGCTGTATGCTTTCAACCCCAAATTGTAATATATTTATGAATATGCTTTATATGTGGTACGAGGTTCATCTTTTAAATTTGAGGCTTATGCGTGTGCAAAAGTACTGTTAATGTGGCGACATCTAATTTTAAAATTGAATCTTTGGTTGATTTTAGAATAATTAAACATTTGTTTATGAAACACTAATGTTTTACATAAACTTTCAAAGACATATTTTAAACAACTGTCTCACACTAAAGGGACATGGTCTAAAAAATACTATACTAAACTTGCAATATGACATTTGCTTAAATTGCAGAAACAGTTTTAAATTTGGATTGTTTTACATTTGGGAAATTCAGTCGCTAAAAGGTTCCACTTTTATAAACTATTAATTTGAATGTCTTATGAGAATTTCTTTGAATCTACAAACTGATGACCTGATGTTCCACCACAGGTAAGATGCTGACTACTTGCAATTCTAGATATTAGGATACAGTAGTTTCATATACCTTGCACAGTGATTACTGGACATGGGCACCAGCGACCCCCGCGACCCAAAATGGAAGAAGCAGGTAAAAGATAATGGATGGATGGATGGATGGATAGTTTCATATATTAGTTGATTTGCTGGCATTTTTATAATATCAGAAAACATAAAAGATGTCCAGCTTTCATTTGTGATAATAGCCTAAAGACTCCAGAAAAAGTGACCTTGAAATTAAAAGCAAAATGTTTTTTTTTTCTTTTCATGCTATGACATTTGACTTTTATGCATAGTGTTTATACATGCATTATCTTTACCCGCTTATTCCTTAATTTCAAATAAAATGCAAAATATAAATTACCAAGAAAGCGAACGAGGAATTAAACCCAAATGATATGTTGGATGTACAGTACAGTAATCTTCAATCTTGAAAGTTTATACACATCCAGGCCAGCAGGTGGCAGTAAACGTCTTATTCGCATATGACAATTTTCAAAGATCGTATAATTTTAAAGATGCACTACTCGGAGTTACGTGGCTGTAACTTTTCCATCCTGCTAAGATCAAAGTTTTTCGGCGACGGAAACAAACAAAGTAAGACGTCTTCTTTTATTTTTCTTTCTCGTAGTGTCTGGTCACTCTACAGGAATTTCCTCTGAGGGTCCTGAACAGCGGGATGAAGGTTTGCTAATTACGAGGGAACATTTTTGTAAGTTTGTCGATTGTTTGTTACGCCAACATATCTCAGAATAGGTTATCGGTCGTTTTTAGCTAACTTTTACGCCTTTTTAAGCGTTTATCTTTGTCGTTCCGTGTTTTATATCACTTCTGTTTCTTGGTTTCTCACACCTGTGTGCGGCGGCTAAACGAGTCTTTAATCGTCGGGTCTTGCTTGTCCCCCAGAGGCAGGAATGAGACCCCCCCGCCGCTGAGCTGAAGATGAGAGAGTGGTGGGTTCATGTGGGTTTAATCTGCATCCCACTGGTGGCCGTGTACCTGCACATCCCGCCCCCCCAGCTCTCACCTGCCCTGCAGAAGTGGCACAGTTCCGGGGAGGTCTTCCTCTTCAGAGGGAGGAAGATCTTCTACAGAGGTGAGCAGTACGTGAGAGAAAGCATGCAGATGTTTTTGCTCTGTTCATCTCTCTAACCTTCCTCCTGCTCCTCAGACTCTTATGGTGCTTTGGGCAGCTCGGATGTGGTTATTCTCCTTCACGGCTTCCCCACCTCCAGCTACGACTGGAACAAGGTATCCACTGCATATATTCAGCTACTTATATACAGGGGTGCACCGATTTGCAGTTTTCTGGCCGATCACCGATTTCTAAAAAGTCTGACCTGCCGATTCCGATTTTGTTTTATAAGCGACACTGTCAGGTGTTATAAGGTCACAATGCACCTTCACTTTCCCAATATTATTTTATTGAAAAACACACACTTGAACAATGTCCTAGAAACAATATAAACTTAACTGGCCATGAGGTAGTGCAAATCTGTAATATAAATAAAGTTCAGACAATTGTTGTTAAAACTCAGAAAATCGGTAAAATCAGTTTCTCATGCAAGTATCGGCCGATTTCCCAAAATTAAGGATATCAGGGCAAATCGGTCGGCCGATTTATCGGTGCACCCCTATTATATACCAGAGCTTTTCTGTATACATAAACCTCTTTTTGCTCATGCAGATCTGGGATCCACTGACTTTACACTTTCATCGAGTCATTGCACTGGACTTCCTCGGTTTTGGCTTCAGTGACAAACCAGTGAGTAATAGACCATCTAAATTTAAGTGTCCTGCTTATTTATTCAGTTTTTTTGCACATGCTCACAAACAACTCCTGTCCTGTGCGGAAAACACTTTGCAGAGGCCCCACAGATACTCTATTTTCGAGCAGGCCAGTATAGTGGAGGCCCTGGTGTTCCATTTGGGTCTGAGCAACCAGCGGGTCAATCTTATATCCCATGACTATGGAGACACTGTAGCCTTGGAGCTGCTCTACAGGTACTATTTTATTCAAGATGTCAGAACACGTGTAAACGATTCAGTGCTAATCATGAACATCCTTTTCTCTTTCTTTTATTTCCTGAACCAGAGGGGATCAAAATCGCACAGGACACCTGGTCTTGAACAGCCTCTGTCTTTCAAATGGAGGTACGATGTTTTACGTCTGGTTTGGTTGAGGGTAGCTGCTAACGTTTGTTTGTGTGAAGCGCTCCGGCCGGGGGCCGGATTTCCGGCTTGAGAGCAAGACAGCCCGCCGATCCGCCTCAACTTAATTTTAGTTTATAGACAGAGATTACATCCAATCACAATGAAGCTTGCTTTGTCTTGACCAATTAGTAACAACAAGGTGGGTCGTAGAAAAGCAGGCGTATGTATGCGGCGTCGTGATCAAATCAAATGCAGAAGATGGAGTTTGGGACATTTCTGCTGGGCTGGAGTGTAGTGCGCATGCTGTTGCTGGAACATCCACTCCACTGATTGAGCAATGTCTCCTCATTGTACTTTTAATAAATAGTCCAAAAAAAAAAGCGCAATGACTTTGGACTTTTAGGGGTGGAGATTTGAGTTGGGGGGGAGGGGGGCGCTAGGACGTTTGGCAGAATCAGAGCTGCTCTATTCACAGGCTTTTCTTCTTGCTCTGTAAAATAGTAATTTCAATTCAACCTTTATTTATACAGGTTGTTAGTCTCATTGAACCTTGAGGACTCATTTACAAGAGAGACCGGTTTTTAATCAATTTAATCAAATGTTCACAAATGTAGGTCAACAAAGATGTTTAACAACATGTTAAAATACACCAAAATGCAGGAAATGGCATCTCTTTTATTCCAAATTTTCTGAGGAGGACCCACAGACCGCCTCCCCTCGCCCCCACCCAGACCGCCCACTATTTGTGTTTTGGCATCAATCAGTTTACAAATTAAGCCCTGGTCATCATCCATCATGTTTATTTGTAGTTTAAAATACCTAATTAAAACTCCAGTAATGGGCTAGGTCTACTGAATTCGTGGGGTCAAGAGACAAACATGTAGCATTAACACAGTATGAACAACATTCAGGAATTGTTTCTATAAGAACATTATCAAATATTTTACGTGAATGGTAAGATTGCTTTGCCCACAAGGAAATGTAACCCAGGATGAGCTAACCTCGGACAAACTAACAAACAATGGCTGTAATGGTGGAGGTAGTGAAGCTCACGGCTTTACCTGAGGTATTTAGTAAGGCATTTATTTCTTATCGACCAACATTAAGGCAAAGAAGACAGGAAAAAAGTCTAAGCTACTAATAACTTAAAATAGTTACTGCAGTGGATGTTTTCATGCCGGAGATCGACACACAGGACAAGAACTCACAGTGAAATTCAGCAGTAAGAGTAAATTTTACATTACACAACCGATTTAACACTTTGTTAAAGCTAAACTGTCTAAACTTGTGCAACCAGAAGTTGCAACATATATCTACATATAAAACACAAAACAAAACACAACTAGCTTTAAGCATTAACCTTTAATTTAACCATTAAGCCATACAATGTACCGTAATTATGACAGAAAATGGAGGTTCTTTTTCTAACTTCGTTCGGTGTTTCACTATGGGAAATGCTCCAGCGTGACCATCTACGGAAGCTCCAATGGCATAGCGTCTGTCAAAGACAGGCCGGTTGAGCTGTGCTCAGGGCTCCGCCCCCACCATGACACCACAGTCAACCGACCACCTCCTACTAGGAATGCGCGATATATATGGTATACGGTAGAAACGAAAGAAATTTAGCCTACGATAGAGATATGACTTCTATCGGCTAACCGCAGTAATGCTGTGTCTGATGTAAAATCAGGGTTGTCAGTTTAATCGTTACTTTTTTTTTAGTTGAAAACTGTGCATAAGTGGTGTTCAAGTGTAAAATCAGAGTTGTCAGATTTAATTGTTACTTTTTTTGAGCTGAAAAATACGCAAGTGGCGTTAAAGTCTTTTCTTTGAGAGCTAAGTAGTGAAGCTACAAGCTAACTACAGCTGGCTTGCCATAGTGTTGTCGTATTCTGACGCATGCGCAAAATGCTGTTTTGTCGAAAAAATATATATATATATTTTTTCCCCATCAAAAGTTAAAGTAAGCGTTGGTCAGCTTTAGAGAAACCTGCTCTCTGATTTGTTAAAATAATGCTGTGTTGTGTGATTTTTACTGCGAGACTCTCTGGCCAAAGTCACAGATTAATTTTGTGTCAGCTCTCCATTAAAGCGGAAGGAGGCGCCCACTAGAGGGTTGGAGGGTGAAGTGTTTCAGTGTAAAATGCTGCTCTGTTGCTGTTCATTTCGTAAGTGAGAAGACTGGAAACTGTTAAGAGTTAACAACATATTTTTTTGTTTAAAACATATGGCTAAAATTACATTTTGATATATTTTGCACTGTTTTGCACTACAAGAAAGAAGCCCAATACTTGATTTGTTTATTATTTAAAAACTCTCTGGACCTAGTAATGGAATTTTCTTAATTCAAAATATATAATGGCAAAAAGACATCCTATGCTTTTTTTTAGCAAGTTTTATACCAAAAACATATTGTGATAAATATCGTTATCGCCACCCTTCACAATACATATCGTGATATGAATTTTATGCCATATCACACATTCC
The DNA here is from genome assembly GCF_014905685.2 of Nematolebias whitei. Classification (NCBI taxonomy): domain Eukaryota; kingdom Metazoa; phylum Chordata; class Actinopteri; order Cyprinodontiformes; family Rivulidae; genus Nematolebias; species Nematolebias whitei. Next base: position 13,036,120 of record NC_056519.1, on the reverse strand, counting down.
TACCTCCTACTCATTCTCACTTTCTTCTCGTGAGAAACTACAACAAGCTCCCTCAGCACAGTCAGGCTAGCTAGGTTAGCTGCTAAACAGTTCCCAGGCGTCCCGTAAAGGAGTACGTCACTGAATGCAGTTCCTGGTGTCAGCTCGAACCGTGTTGAGTAAGATGGTGCTTTGCAAGAAGTAACTGTTACATTTTGGAGCGGTGACCGCGTCAAGGCGAGCTGTTCCCACCGCTCAGTTTTTAACTAATCAAGTGGTTGCAAGTGTAACGCAAGTGTAACACAATCTAACATGTCAATGTGAGCTAGCTTTCCTTAGAGGTAGCATTAGCTTGGTATCTTTAGAGGTTTTCCATTACAGCTAACGTGTTATGATGAGCGTTTTTTAGCCTAGCTGTTAGCCCGGTTTTAACCCCTCGGCTAGCTTTAGCGACAAACAGTTAACGTGTCATGGCGAACTAGTTCCCTTATCATTATGGCTACGGCACCCACCCCCACCAAAGTGTCGGAACCTAAGGCCAAAGAGGCTGTATCCTGCCCGTGCCCCTCGTCATACGGAGCCTCCATTTCGGGCAGGGACTCTCACCCAATGTGCATAATATGCATGGGCGCTAAACACGCACAAACGTCACTGGCAAACCCTCAGGCATGTCTGCACTGCTCCTCCATGACAGAAAAATCCTAGAAAGGAGGCTGAGAGTGGCAGTCATGAACAGCCAGAACCCATGCCTGTCTGCAACCGCGATAACAGGTGACAGCCATCAGCCGCGAGCCACCATGTGCTGGGCGAACATGATGGAAGAAGAGTCCCCGGTCAAGCCGCCACTCTTCAATGGACTGGTAGATGGAGGGGACTTTGAAACATGTCAGGAGGAGACGGAGGGCGACGCTAACTCCAACCTCCTCAACATGGACGAGATGGAGGAAGAGGAGGATGACTCTACTTTCCCGGTCCCACACTCGAGGCCACCCAGTGTGGCTGGTGCTGCACCTCTGGTGGACAGTGACCTGTATGATGTCTGCAGAAGAGCAGCATTCAAGCTGAACATCCCCTGGCCTGCAACCCAAGACGCAGTGGGGGCAGAACGAGATCAGTATGATGGTAAGAGGCTCCCACCAGCCTCCACGCCAAACAAACAGCTTTTACCAGCTGTCCCAGCTTGTATGAGGGAAATGAGCCTTTACTGATCAAGCCCTTTTCGGAGCAGGCTCCTCACCAAGGGCTGCTCCAAGCTGGAAATACAGGGATGGAGGAGTTGGGGCTGACCAAATCCCCAGCGGTGGAGCCCTCAGTGGTGTACCACCTCCACCCCAACCGCAGGTCAGTTTCAGCCTCTACTAATATTTCTTTCCAAGCTAAATTGGACCGCCTCACGGCGTCGATTTATCAGAGAATGTACACATATGCTGGACAGTCTGTGTGTTCTCTTAATGCTGTCACACTGTTGTCAGCATATCAAGCAGAGATCCTGGAGGAGATGGGCTGCCAGCTGGACTCGGGGTCACCTAACCCCGCACTGTGGGATGAAATTTGTGTTGTTAATTATCTCATCCAGAGAAGCTGTCCAGGGCAGCGGTCACGTCATGGGACTTGCTGTTGCAGGAGAAAGAGTCCTGCGGCTGAACCTGTCAGGCCTGGGGGACTCCCAGAAAGCAGAGGTGATGGACGCAGCCTACGACCCGACCAAAGGTCTTTTCGGCCCAGCCTTGGAGAAGATGAGGGAGACGATCACCCTTAGAAAACAGGAGGGTGAGGCTTTTAACCTCTGCTTGCCATGCAAATTGAACCCCCACCTGGCTCAGGGTTCAAGACCCGGGTTTGCAGCAGCTGCGGCGGCAGCAAGGGGGTGGCAGGGTGACTCTAGCACACCCAGACAAGTAGCTGGTCCCCCAAACCAGCAAAATAAAGGGGAAAACCCAAGGCCTTGGGGCAAGCACTCCTTCGCAGCAGCAGCTGCCAGGAAACGTCCATCCCACCCCAGCGAGGGCAAGAAAAAGCGGGCGTCCTAACAACTCCACCTTTTCCACCTCCAGAGAAAAGGAGAAAAATTGGCAGAAGAGGAAACCTGCCTGTCTTCACACACTCCTGCAGTTCCCAGTTCAGCAGAAGTTCAGTTTGTTCAGCCCTTTCATGTTCAGAAAAAGGAGACTGTGAGGCAGAAAACAGTGTCGCCAAGCACTGAATGTACATCACGCACTCAAAAGCACTCACTCAGTGTCACCAAACACTCACCAGTGCCCCAAGATGCCTCATTTTGTTCAGGGGGAAACAATAAATATGAATGCATTTCTGCTGCCAGGCAAGTTGCTAAGGGCAGAATGCACCCCACAAAAAAAACAAAAACATGAAACTTTGTATAAGGTCTTGCCCAACAGAGAGCGCTCCTGCTCTTTCAATGCGGAGACCTGTTGTGGCACGAGTGTGACATCACTCTGCTGCGACGCAGGAGGACCGCTCTCGGAGCAAATGGGAAAGTGGGGTGCATGCGCAGTTTCACCATGGGTTATGACCACAATTTCCCAGGGGTACAGACTTTAGTTCAACATCAATCAACCTTTATTTATACAGGTAAATCCCATTGAGCCTCGAGGACTCATTTACAAGAGAGACCTGATTTCAACAAAGAAAGATGACAACAATGGACAACAGCAACAACAATAAGCAGTTATAAAAACTCATACTACAGTTTTTTTTTTTTTTGTTTTTTTTTTTTTAACAAATAGGATGGCTAAAAGGAAAAAGGTAACAAAACCAAAAAAAAAAAAACTGCTAGATTCCGAGACAAATGTATAAAACTAAAAACAGGAACATGTCTGCATTGGTCCCTGCCAAGAGTCCAACAGATTCTTAAAGCCACTTAGAGAGGTCAAGGTCGAGAGCTTCAAATCTTTTTGTAAGATATTCCAGGAAACAGGAGCGGAGTAGGAGAAGGCCCTTTTGCCTAGTTCAGTCCTCACTGAGGGAACACTGCAGGTAATGATGTCCTGAGAGCGCACTCCGTAGCTGCACTCACGCAGAGACATGTAGGAGGAGATGTATGAAGGCAACAGACCAAGAAGTGATTTAAAGATGAAAATGTACCAGTGGGAGAGTCTGCGTGAAGTTAATGATGTCCAGTTAACCAGTGAATACAGGGTGCAGTGGTGGGTACGATAATCACAGCCAGTTATGAATCTTAGTGCACCATGATAGACAGCATCCAACATCTGCAGGGTTCTTGTAGGAGCGTTCATGTAAATAATATCACCAAAATCAATTGAGGGAAGGAAAGTCACAGATACAAGGAGTTTTCTAGCATTCAGGGTTAGACAGGATCTGTTTCTGAAAAAGAAACCCAGTTTAACTTTCAGTTTCTTTACCAAGTTTTCCACATGGAGCTTAAAAGAAAGATGTGAGTCGACCAAGATACCCAAATATTTATAGGAATCAACAAACTCAATGGGGACACCATTTGAGGATAAAATCGGAGGAAGAACTGCTGGGACCAACTTCCTATTTGAAAAAAGCATCCCTTTGGTTTTTTCGGCATTTAGGACAAGTTTGAGGTGAAACAAATCAGTCTGGATGATGTTAAATGCAGATTTCAGAAGCTGGAAAGCCTTAGCAACTGTTTTAGCTCGACAATAAACAACTGTGTCATCAGCATAGAAATGTATGGATGCATTAGGGATGTTTTTACCTACATTATGTATGTAGATTGTAAAGAGGGTGGGTCCTAAGACTGAGCCTTGTGGTACACCATTGTTGACTGTTAAATAACTGGAGGAAGTACCATTATGTTGAACACATTGCCTCCGGTCTGAAAGATAGTTAGAGAACCAACCAATGGTGTGATCTGAGAAACCGATTTCTGAGAGTTTATGACACAAGATGTTATGATCCACAGTGTCAAAAGCTTTAGACAGGTCTAAGAAAAGTGCAGCACAATAATCCTTAGCATCCAGTGCTTCAACAACGTCATTAAGAACCTTCAGTGAAGCAGTCGTTGTGCTGTGTTGTTTCCTGAAACCAGATTGATGTGGAGGTAAGATGTTAAATGAGTCCAGGTAATTTTTGATTTGAGAGTTTATCAGTTTTTCTAGAACCTTGGCTAAAATGCAGAGTTTAGAGATTGGTCGATAGTTGTTCAGTGAGGTAGGGTCTCCTCCCTTCAGCAAAGGAAGAACAAAGGCTGTTTTCCAAGTGTCTGGGATGGAGTTTTGTCTTATGGAGAGATTGAAGATGTGGGTCACAGGGACTGTGATGATATGAGCAGCCAGCCTTAAGAAATAAGGTGGAAGTTCATCTGGACCTGCAGATTTTTTAGGATCAAGATCTTTTAACAGTTTATTGACCTCACTGACAGAGAATGGAGAAAAAGAGAAGCTGTGATTAACTGAGGATTGACTTGTAGGAGGGATTTGATTTGTAGAAGTTTGGTTATTAAGTGAAGTGGCTGATTTTCCATTAGTTACTGTGTCAAATAAAGAACCAGAAGCAACAAAATGTTTGTTGAGACAGTTCAGGATCTCGTGCTTATTTGACACAGGAGCAGAGTTAACGAGAAGTTGTGATGGGAGGTCAGATGATTGGGGGGTGCCTGAGAGAGATTTAATTGTTTTCCAGAATCTGTTAGGGTCATTTAGATTTTTGGAGGTCTGAGATAAGAAATAGTTTCGTTTTGCTGCTTTGACAGCAGTTGTACATTTATTCCTCATCTGTCGAAAACTCAACCAATCAGTGTCTGAGTCAGATTTTCTCGCTGTGGCCCAAAGATGATCTCTCCTGTGCAGGAGGTCAGCTAGCTCTGGAGTAAACCAGGGGCTGTCTCGTCCCTTTATTCTGAACTGACGAAAAGGAGCATGTAAGTTCAGGAAATAAATGAAATTATTATGGAAATAGTTCCAAGCAGAGTTCACGTCATCAGTTAACAGAATACGATGCCAGTCAAAGTGAGACAGATCCCAGAGGAATGACTGTTCACAGAAATGTTTCAGATCCCTTTTTTTAATTAATCTGGGCTTAGAAGGTGGAAGTTTACTATTTCTTGACATGAAGCCACCCAGATTCAATGGAGTTGTTTTTTCTGTAGCCAGCGGAGATTCAGCTTCCGTTTTGGAGGAAGAGATCGCCTCCTTTTTAAACAAACAAGCGATCAGAGTAATACCGAACGAGGAAGCGCACCAAGGCTTCAATTCTCGCTATTTTCTGATTCCAAAGAAGTATGTTACTTCACTCCGTCCCATTTTAGATCTGCGTGTACTAAACAGACACTTACACAGATATACGTTCAGAATGTTAACACACAAAACACTCTGTCGGTCCATCCGTCCAGCAGATTGATTTGTAACGATAGATCTGGCTGACGCTTATTTTCATATTGCAATGTACCCACCACAGAAAATTTCTCAGGTTTACCTTTCAGGACAAAACCTATGAATTTCAAACGATCCCATTTGGACTTTTGTTAGCTCCGCGAGTGTTCAGTAGCTGCGTGGAAGCAGCGCTGGCCCCCCTGAGGGCACGTGGCATCAGAATCCTCTCATATATAGATGATTATCTGATTTGTTCCTGCACGTAGGCACAAGCAATCAGCGACTCCCAGGCAGTAATAAATCATTTAACAGACCTGGGATTCAGAATAAACTGGACAAAGAGCTGCTTAGTACCCAAAAGAAATACAGAATATTTGAGTCTCAAAATAGACTCCCTCTCTTATCACGTGACACTGTCAGAGAGGAGGATAACATCCTTCTCCCAGTGCATCGCGAGCTTCCAGCAGGGGAGAGTTGTTTCATTCAGACTTTGTCTGCGCCTGCTCGGGCTAATGGCCTCAGTAATTACAGTGGTAAAACTGGGTCTTCTAATGTTGAGGGACTTTCAAAGGTGGGTTGCATCACTGAGTTTATGCCCCCGCCGCCATTTACATCGCAGAGTGAAAGTATCTGCAACATGTATGATGGCTTTGCATCCATGGAGGGACCCAGTGGTTTTCAGCACTGGGGTTCAGCTAGAAGCAGTAACAACCAGGGTCACCATAACAACAGATGCATCCCAGAGAGGATGGGGGGGCCACGATGATGGGCAGGGCAGTGAACAGTGTGTGGTCACAGACAATGTCACGTCTTCACATAAATGGGCTGGAACTGCAGGCAGTTTTCCTACCTTTAAAGCATTTTCTGCTCCATCTAAAGGACCGTCATGTCTTAGTGAAGACCGACAACTCAACGGTGGTCGCTTACATCAACCATCAGGGTGGGACACGATCCCAGCAGCTACACAGTCTGGCCCGAGAGTTAATCTTATGGAGCAGCACCAGACTCCTGTCAGTCCGGGCAACTCATGTGGCAGGGATCCTGAACAGAGGAGCAGATCTGTTGTCCAGGGTCTCTCTGTATGGAGAGTGGCAGCTCCACCCTCAGGTGGTGGAACAGATCTGGCAGAGATACGGCAGGGCCGCCGTAGACCTCTTCACCTCATGGGAAAACATCCACTGCCCGCTGTTTTTCTCCCTGTCAGACGCAGATGCTCCACTAGGGGTGAATGCTCTAGTTCACTCGTGGCCAAATGCAATGCGGCATGCATTCCCACTTCTCAGCCTGATTTCTCCCACATTGAGCAGAGTGAGAGAACAGGGCTGACCTTTAATTTTGGTGGCCCCATGGTGGCCATCCAAGCCCTGGGTGGCAGAAATTATTTAGATGCTGTCAGGGGAACTATGGCCTCTTCCTGTTCACAGGGACCTTCTGTCCCAAGCCAGGAGAGAAATTTATCACCCCCACCCAGACCGCATGGCTCTCTGGGCCTGGCCCATGAAAGGCGGAATCTAAATCTAGCTGGTCTCGCCCCAGGGGTCATTAATACAATTCGGAACGTGAGGGCCCCCTCTATGCGTTATCTGTATAGTGGCAAATGGCGAGTTTTTGCAGAATGGGGTGGGGAGAGGCACATCATTCCCTTCCAGTGCACTCTCGTGGATGTGCTCTGTTTTTTACAGAATCTACTGTAAAAACGGAAGGCTTTTGCCACTATCAAAGTTTATTTGGCAGCTATTTCAGCTTGTCATATTGGTTTTGGCAACAAATCCATTGGACAGCATCCATTAGTGTGTCACTTCATGAAAGGGGCACAACATAAGCTGCCGGTTTCTAGGCCTCTGGTACCTTTGTGGGATCTCTCACTGGTGCTGGAAGCCCTCCATAATCATCCCTTTGAACCTGTGGAGGGGCAGGGATGAAATTTCTTTCTTTTAAGACTGCCCTGCTTTTAGCTTTAACTACAGCTAAAAGGGTGAGTGATTTACACACTTTATCTATCAGCCCTTCCTGCTTGCAGTGGGCACCTGGGTTCTCTAAGGTATGTCTGAGGCCCAATCCAACGTTTGTGCCTAAGGTGATGGATTCTGTGTACAGATGTTGTTCAATAGAGCTGTTAGCTTTCCATTCTCCTCCATTCTCCTCTGAAATGGAGCAAGATCTTAACTCGTTGTGTCCTGTGTGATCACTGAAAGCGTATGTTGACTGGACAGCTGACTTCAGGAAATCAGACCAACTGTTTGTTTCTTGGGCCTCAACTCATAAAGGGAAACCAGTGTCACGCCACAGAGGCTGGCACACTGGATTGTGGAGACAATTAGTCTCTGTTACAGATGTAGGGGTACAGAGCCCCCATCTGGGCCGAGAGCCCATTCGACCAGCATGGAGCATGGCCCCATCATGGGCCTTGTTTCGAGGAGTATCAATCAAAGATATTTGTGCGGCAGCTAGCTGGGCCACACCGCATACGTTTGTACGTTTTTATAGGCTGAATGTGGCTCAGCCATCCTTAGCTCATGCGATACTGGACGCCGGTACTTCGCAGCCTTCTTAGTCAGGATTCAGGATAGTTGTTGGCTTCGGAGCTTTTTTGCAATACGGGAGTGGGCTATATTTCCCATAGTGAAACACCGAACGAAGTTAGAAAAAGAACGTTAGGTAACTTAACGTAACCGCGTTTCTTTGATAACGGAGTGAGGTGTTTCACCAACACTTCCCTCTTTGCATAGTCATGGAAAGAAACCATCCTAGAATGAGTAGGAGGTGGCCGGTTGACTGTGGTGTCATGGTGGGGGCGGAGCCCTGAGCACAGCTCAACCGGTCTGTCTTTGACAGACGTAATGTCATTTGAGCTTCCGTAGATGGTCACGCTGGAGCGTTTCCCATAGTGAAACACCTGACTGTTGTCAAAGAACCGGGTTTACGTTAAGTAACCTAACCATTTACCTAAAATTACCTTTGTACAAACAAACGTGGTACTTCCTGTTTAGTTTTTGAAATGGAATAAACTGTATTTCCTGATGCATGCTCAATAATCCAGGTAGAAAAATCTAAAAAAGTTAAGTCAGGTCCTCCGGACAAAAGAAACAGAAACAAAAAAAAAATGTAGAAACGTTTCGTCTTTCATTCGAAAGATTTCTTCAGTCTGAGGAGCTGTATTCAGCTTATAAATAGCACCTTCTCATAGTGGATCAACCAGTTTGCTGCTGATAGCCAAAACTAGCTGTTCACATGATTAAGGAGGACCATCAGCCTAATAATGGATTGTTAGCACCCTCATGGTTGCTTGCAATTCACAGGGGGCTGAGTGATACTAGCAATCACAGCATTGTAAGAGTGGGACAGTTGAACACGGAGCCTCCACCCCTGTTTAATGATGGACGGTTTCTTTTCACAAAGATGGTCTCCTTTACTCCTCTCTCAAACAATTGTTCCTCTCTATCAAGGATGTGAACATCTTCATTGCTGAACTAGTGACCGCTGGCCTGGAGATGAGTGTACACCGCAGAGTCCTGGCCTGATTATGTTGCTCTTCTGTGCTGGGCCATCCTTTTGGCCAGTGGCTGTTTAGTTTCCCAGATGTAAGGCTGATCAGAGCTCTCCTGACACTGAACAGCATATACAATATTACTCTTTTTGTGCCGGATCCAGATCCAGTCCCCCGGCACAGAGTAATATTGTGTATGCTGTTCAGTGTCAGGAGGGCTGTGATCAGTCTTACATCGGGGAAACTAAACAGCCACTGGCCAAAAGGATGGCCCAGCACAGAAGAGCAACATAATCAGGCCAGGACTCTGCGGTGTACACTCATCTCCAGGCCAGCGGTCACTCATTCAGGGATGAAGATGCTCACATCTTTGATAAAGAGGAACGATGGTTTGAGAGAGGAGTAAAGGAGACCATCTTTGTGAAAAGAAACCATCCATCATTAAACAGGGGTGGAGGCTCCGTGTTCAACTGTCCCACTCTTAAAATGCTGTTATTGCTAGTATCACTCAGCCCCTTGTAAATAGCAAACAGCCATCAGGGTGCTAACGATCCATTGTTAGGCTGATGGTCCTCCTTAATCATGTGAGCAGCTGGTTTTGGTTGTCAGCAGCAAACTGGTTGATTCACTCTGAGAAGGTGCTATTGATAAGACTGAGCTGAATACAGCACCTCAGACTGAAAAAGTCTTTCAGATGAAAGACAAACATTTCTACATTTTTTTTGTTTTTGTTTTTTTGAATGCCCAGAGGACCTGACTTAACTTATTTAGAATAAACTGTATTCCACTCTCTTAAATGCTCAGGGTAACACGTGTGTGAATTTCAAGTTCCCCACTGACATTTAACCGTTTTTTCCTGATTGTTTTTTTTTTTTTCAGGAAATTCCTCTGACTGCAAAGTCCTGCTAATCTAGAAGTATGACATTGTTAAATGTAGTAGTAGACAGATATATAGCAGCACAATAAGGGTTACCTGTAAGTAAGTGTATATGGTAATACTGCTAAATAAAAACTCTTAAAAATGTATTCCCAGGTTCCATAACCCTCCGTTTTCAGATCTGAGATTTTCGGGGAGGGGACACGGCCCCCTCCCTGACCCACTCCAGTGGGATCGGCTTTGATGATCCAGGTACTGGGAGCAGGCAGGATTTGAACCAGCTACTGCATAGCTCGCAACTTACGAACGCGAATTGACCCACCACACTACCAGCACCTTTCACACAAAGATCATTTCTCATAGCGCATTTATCTTTTCAGTTTTGCTGTTTTGACTTTAAAAGTGATCCAGTGGTAAGATTTGAACCCACAAACCTCGGATCTGAAGGTAGCTGTCTACCAGACTGAGCCACCAGCACCTTTCGCATTCAGAGTATTTCTCATAGCGCATTTATCTTTTCAGTTTTGCCGTTTTGACTTTAAAAGTGGATCAGTGGTAAGATTTGATCAGTGGTAAGATTTGAACCCACAAACCTCACATTTGAAAGTAGCTGTGTACCAGACTGAGCCACCAGAGCAGAACCATTCAGTTGGAATCTAAGAAGCTTATAAATATTCTCGTCACTCACATCAACTTCAACATCAACTGGATTTCATTAGTTAGGGTCATAAGTTCTGGACAAACTAAAACCTACATCTCATCTGCTGATGCTGTAAAAAAAAAAAAAGAAAGAAAAATAAAATAATTTACTTGTTTTGTATTTTGGTCATGTTTTAAAGTCCAAAGAACTCGGCTTTTTATACATCTAATCTGAAATTAAACCCAGCCACCATCGTCAGGTCAGTGTTACTCGAATTTATCAATGTTCTGTGACAAAACTATCTTTCTTAAAAAACACTCCACCCCACTCCGGTTTAGTTTGGCAACTGGAAGTTCAAGGGGATTTAGTTCTAAATATTGAAATAAAATTCCTGAAGCACTAATGACAATTGGACGTTAAGACAAAAATTATAGGTAAAAATAATGGCAGTGAATATTTCAAAATAATTTTAATGAAATAATGCAGCCGTTTGATATTACCTGGTAAACAAAATCAGATTTATATAGAAAAAAAAACTGATTATTAGACAAATGGAACACTTTTGTTTGTTAAAATATATTAAAAAGTCTTAAAAGATGTTAAACAAAACTTGTAGGAGTAAGGTCATTGTGGTTGTACTGGAATTCCACAGTTGTCCATTTTACTCCATTTTTCTTTCTAAACTTTTTCTTCTTTTGGCTTTTCCCTCTGTCTGTTTTTCTCTGTGACAGGAGTATTCCCAGAAACACACCACCCACGGCTGCTGCAGACGGTGAGCTCATGTTAAGGGATTTAAGGATTTTTAAAAACTGCAGTACAAGCTCCCAGTACAGGTACTCAGGATCCCTTTAGCGGTACTCCGAAAGTTGATGCACAACAAAGTGCAGTGAATAATATTTTTGGCACCTCCTGTAGAAACTGAAGTTGTCAATGGTTGACAAGGGTGCAAGTGGCACCAGTGAAGTCTGTGTAGAACGTGCTTCAATAAAAGAAAAAAAATTGAGGAAATTGGATTCAATTTTAAATTTGTATTCAGTTGTTGTGAAGCAGAGGAAAAGCCAAGGTCACGATGTGTCAGGTTGTTCAAATCTCTGATAATGCTTCTTAGTATTTTCTGAGGTCCTTGTTAAAATCAGGCGAATTATTGATATAATGTAAACTCACATGAAATGATTAAACTTTGTGCGACACATTTTGTCTCCAAAAGCTCCTGAAAGACTCAAGCATTCTTGCAGTAATTCTGACTCGTCTCACCAACTTTTTTATCTTCCAAAAGGGGTAAGAATGCTTGAGCTTTGTTAGAGATCCAGTATGTTATTCGTTTTGTTGACTTGAGTTTCTTTCTGGGCAGGATAAAAGAAGTGTTTGGTCCCTACACGCAGCCCACTGACGCAGAGTTCTGGGACATGTGGGCAGGGTTACGCTACAATGACGGCAACTTAGTGCTGGACAGGTGAGCGTGACTCAGTGCTCAGACTTCATGCATGCTTCCCTGTAACTTCACTCTGTGGTTTTGTCTCTGCAGCGTTCTCCAGTACATCAACCAGAGGTTTAAACACAGAGATCGATGGGTGGGGGCGCTCACTTCCACATTCGTCCCATGTAAGTTCATGGTTACAACACGCAGCCTGTTAATGAATCAAATGTTCCTGAAGGTCTATTAAGAAAATGGTAAGCTGATTAGCAGTCATGTTGCCCATCTGTCGTCCTTGGGGTGGGGTAGCAACTCGCCTAACTCAGCTTATTTTCATCCTCCGCCTCGTGTTTCAGTGCACATGATCTATGGACCCCTGGACCCAGTCAACCCCCATCCCCAGTTCATCCGTCATTACCTGTAAGTGGCCCCTCCCTTAATTCCTCTAATTCTTAATCATCCTGGTGTATACTGAATGCTGGAGAAGATATTGTCTAATTGTAGAGAAGTCCCTGCCCAGTATAAGATTTTTTTTTTTAATCTTTAAAACACATGCAAACTAGTTTCTACTCATTTTTTCCATGAAAAAAGTATTGAGATCTGGTGAGAACCCCCGGAACTGGTGGCTACAACTTCTATCTGCTTTCCACCATAATTCACTTAAACCTCCTTTGCCTTTTACTAAACAAGGGATATTTTTCAATTTGAAAAATAAAACCCATGAATGTTGTAATTTGACATTAACCTCCTCCATGTCCACATAACCTAATTCATTTGAAATGTCTTAAATTAAGCTTTTTCTTTTGCAGACAGCTGGTGAAGAGGTCCACTGTGACTGTCCTGGACGACCACATTAGTCACTACCCTCAGCTGGAGGATCCCACAGGTTTCCTAAAAGCATATTTCAATTTTATTCATTCTTTCTGAAAGAACACTAAATGTCTCTTCAGAGTTGAGCTGCAGTGTCAACATTCAGAAGGACATTTAAATTGTAATCCAAGCGAGAACGTAAGCTACTGTAATGTTTTGCAACGATCGAATGTATTTGAGCCCAAGAACACTTGATTTAATTTTTTGTCTCTTAATGTCAATGTTTCTTTAAATAAAAAGTTAGTTTTGTAAAAAAAAAAAAAAAAAAAAAAAAACATTGAGCAGAGATGCACTTTGACAAACTTTATTGCAGAATGTTTTTTTTTTATTATTATTTTAAAGAAATCAAGAAAACATGTTAGTTTATAAACTTAGACTGGAAACATTTATAATTGGTCAACATTAACGTTTGGTTGCGTTGGCACGCAGATTTACAGTTTTAGCCCACAGAGGCCAGGATTACATCAACAACGCTCTCCTCACTGCTGCGAACCGTCACCTGCATGGTGACACCATCAGCCAGCGCCAAGCGTGCACGAACCAGCACATCGTGACCTCCTCGAAACACACCTGAGCAGTGAAGGTGAGAGGTTGTCAGTAATCTGTTGGCTAATTCAGACGTATCCTGATGCATGCTCAATAATCCAGATATGAAAATCTAAAAAAAAAGTTGTCAGGTCCTCTGGATGGGTTCAAAAAATTTTATAGAAATGTTTCGTCTTTCATCCGAAAGACAAAACATTTCTACAATTTATTTATTTTTTTAAACCCATCCAGACTCAGAGGACCTGATTTTACTTTTTTAGAGCTAATCCAGACAGTTTTTAAACAACTGAACTTTAATTGTGCAGGTGGACATGCTTTGCTTCTCATTCAAGGAGTTTCAATTCAAATGAGTGTGGAGTTGGTCCCTGGATGTAAAGCCAAACATCAACTACACAATTAATGCCCAGTTGCTTTGGATGATTGACCTGTCATGATTATTTTTTATTGCACCACAATTCCTAAAAAAAGAATAATCTGGCCATTTTGAAATACTGCTGTAATACCTTTTTCAACTATGACAGTCCTACAGGAGTCAGGTTAATAGTTTGTCAGAGTGGGGCCCTTGTAGCGTTTTAGCTAAATCAACTCCTGCTTAAAAATGTCTACACCGTCATTTTCTCAACTATGCAAAGGGGTTTACGTTTTTACTCATGCTGACATTTTTGATCAACACTATTTATTTGCCAATAAAATACGTCGCCGCATCACTTTAGTTCCTGGAGGACTTCCCTTTATAAGTATAAGTACTACATACTATTAATTACGACAAAAGATGAAAGGATGGTGCATTAAAACAGTCATCAGTAGTTAGTACCTCATCAGTTATAGATCAGAGTAGAAGGTTCATGCTAGGCTAACGGCTATCCAAATGAGACCCTCTTAGTTTTCAGGCTTGTAAGAAAACAACGTCTAAAGGTTTAATATTAGCCAATGTAGCATTCTTGTTGCCCATTTCTCTGTACTCAGTTAAAGGTGATAAAATTTTAGAGAGCATTTATTTAAGCTGAACTAAAATGCTGCACTCGCATCTTAACGGTACTAGTCTTTTGTAAAAATTTATTGTTTACATTTTTAAAAGTTAAGTTTCATGTAAAGTTATGAAGAATATCTTACCTGTTGTATTTTGAAAGAGTTTGGAGGAAATAGTTGTCTGAGAGTCTAAAACAACTAGATTTTTGTGGTTGGTTACAAGCACAAAACCATTAGCAACAGCTAATTACAGCACTTCTAGCTTGAGTTTACAAATAGTTCTACAGAAAAAAAACAGGTATTGTGATATTGATGGTGGTGTGAAAGTTATTTAAAACTTTCACCTTTAACCATTTTGACCACACCTTTCTTGGTCCTGCTCAGCTTAGCTTGTCAGTTTTATCATAAACTTCATATCGTACATCCTGATGCATGCTCATATACATTTTTCTAAACTGAGGCTCATCCAAAAAGTTGTCTACAGCATTTGTTCAAAATGGACAGATAATCCCTTTAAAATAAACAGCAAATTTGACCTTGAAGCTTAAACTCACCAGCAAGAAAGAGGACATGAGAGTTCTTGTTTTCGGGAACTTTATCTGAGCGTTCACATGGCTGCATTCCCAGGAAGCTGATGATATTACCCACCGCCTCTGTACGAAAGAAACGTTGCATCAATATACAAGCTTACATCTATTTATCATTTCAAATTCCAGAAAACTTAATTTGTAATTCAAGCTGAAATCTGTTTCTGCATACCATCGAGCGTTCGCACAGATGCCAGGGCAAATGTCTCCTCCTTCTCAAACTCGTCTCCCACTTCTTCCCACGCTGCTCCAAAGTTTGGTTTCAAAACTTTCTGAATGTGGTCTGCAACCGTCACCTCCAGGTCCTCCAACTGAAGCACAGCAGTGGAGAAGAGCGTGAAACTACAGGTTCAAATACATCATTACTTGCATGATTAAATTTTGCAGATGTGCCATGATTGCGTACCACATATTCATCATCATAACCGTCATCATCTGGCTCTCCTGTGTTGGGGTCGCAGTCTCTCACGAGGTACTTCATGGTACAGCTGAATGTGCACGACACTGCAAAGTGAAAAGAGAACTTCTTATATGCAGTTGATCTATTTGATCATATATTTATCCATGTTCCAGTCTTCCTACCAGCAGTCGGGTCATTGTCTGGTAGGCGAACCAAAGTGTAACAAGAACCAGGCTGGCTGTAGGGAAGGCTGGGGGCGGGGATGTAGTGTATCACCTCATAAGCTTCTGCAGGCTCCATCTGTACTACCACCTACAAGATATAATCACAAAACAACAAAAAAGTATTCAAGTATATCTCCTGAATGCCAGGGGGAAAATAAGTAAAGTCATTTGTAAAGAAACCTTTTGCAGCAGCTGGTCGTTCAGAGTGTTTGTGCAGTCAAACTGGAACACCATGTGTTGGGCGAAGGTGTGTTTAATGCAGCGCACAACATATTCTGTCTCGGCCTCTGTCAGCTGCACCGGCTCAGAAGACTTGAATAATGGGCCGAGACCCTGGAACTCTGGGATGGAAGCAAGTTGTTCTGCAGAATGATGTGAAACAAACCGTAAGGATGATGCCTTCAAAATAAAGCAAACTTGTGGAATTTCTTTAAATCTCCTGATTCACCATGAAAGAGTCTTACCTTGGTAAATGTCCTGACGCGATGGGGCCAACTTCTCTGGCAGTTTGCTGGTAGCAACTGGTGCAATTTCTACAAGAGAACAGAAGTTTAATCAGATTTCTTAAGTGAAATTTAGCAAATCTCATAAATAGATTGTACCTGTTTTTTGCTCTGTGATTGGAGTGGTGGCCAGAGGTACAGACTTCATGTCGAAAGGTTTCTCTGAGGGCTCCAAGGTGTACTGGTGGAGGCACTTCTCCAGCCCAGGAACGGACACAGACAGTCCTGAGACACACAGAGGCAGACGTGTTACCATCAGAGGCCACATTAAACCCTGTACTCTGTGCAAGGGCATCAGAAGCATCATGTGGGGGGGACACAATGATGTGTTCAGGTGTGCGCACATGCATGTGTGTGCGCGTGTTAAAAAAAGGTGTTCACTAGTGAACAAAAAAGCAACATTTCACCTACATTTCCTTTAATTACACACATTTAAAGCATGTTTTTCACCAAGTTTGTGTAAATTCAGCTGTGGGTTTTAAAGACATTTCAACTTTAATACACTTTAATACAGAGCGTCAGATCGGCACTACTTGTCTTTATAGAGAAATGAAAAACATCACCACTGGACTTTTTTACTTGTGTTCAACACGACTCATCTAAATGATGTTTCTTATGAAGCTTGAGGACAATAAGGTGTGGGGGTTTAAAGACATTTCAACTTTAATGTACCTGAACACACAGCGTCTCTTACACCTGCAGCGTCACAGTTACTGCTAAGCTAAGATGCTACAGACGTAGCGCTCCCCTCAAGCATCCTCCTAACATGAATATATGTTTATGATCAACCCCCTGGTCAACTGCCCACACTAAACTGCTAAACTGGCGAGCGAGTAACACAGAGGTGTCTCCATCTCCTCCACCTGTGTGCGTTTTATGCTGAGACAGGAAGAGATGCACAGAAACACTGCAGGTGTTACACCATATTCTGTGACCACCGTATACTGTAACCGTGGCAACAGGCTGCTGTGTTTAGAGTTTGAGGTAACCAGGAAAACCTGGAGTGGAGTTTTAGTGGCCAGAGTATTCTTCTATTAATCAAGTGGAATGGAATCATTCACGATGAAAGAGAAACTGTGCAGACTGAACTAATGTTTTATAGTAAAAGTGGGGGGTCCAAATGAACGTTTTTTTAATGTGGGGGGGGAACTTGTCCCCTTCACATATAATGGTTGCGACGCCTATGACTGTGTATAAGTGTGAGTCTTCACCATTGAAGATGTAGGCTGCATTCAGAGCTTTCTGCTTCTGCTGGAGTACGTTCATGTAGAAAGTCGCTCTGTCCCGCACCTCGTCATCACTGTCCATCATACACCTGTGAAGACGAAGCAGGTCAAAGGTAAACATGTTTCACTGTTCAGTTAGGAACCAATCTGATCACCAAGGTCATTGTGTCATTCATGCAGCTGTTCTAAAAGACTAATAAATGTTTGGCCATAAAATATATGTCTCTTATGTTTGTTAAAAAAAATTAACTGAAACTTCAGAGAATTGGCGGTACAACAAGCTTGCTTAGTTTTTAATCTTGGCTTAATTTAACATGCCGTCATGAATGAATTACTTTGACTATAAAAACACAAGTAGTTTTGAACATTAATCACACAGAAATAAATAAACACCTCTGCATGAGAACCAGGACGCTCGGCAGAAGATCATCGTTCTGCGCTCCAAATTTAGCCAAAGCGCTGACGGCAGCTGAAGATTGGAAAAACCAAAACACATTTTAGCTGCTGGTAATGGAACCATCTAAAATGTACAAGAAAACAGGTTTTCAGGTCAGTGTACAGACCTGCACGGACAGCTTCGCTCTCCAGCACCACTCTGTTGAATATGAAGCGAATGTATTTGGAGGGCTGCGGGGTGCGAGGACCCTCTTTGCCCAGCAGGTGCAGGATTTTTGTGGCCAGTACTGTGTGTTCACAGTCCTCTATGAACTCACACAGATGGGCCAAGCCCGTCTCTTTGCTCTCAGGGTTGTCCTCAATGATGCTGATGATGCAGTCCACAATGGCTCGCTTGTACTCGAAGCCACCCTGCAGTGAAATAAATGATCACGGGGAGTCCAAACCTGCTATAATACATCTGCTCACGTATTATTGGTCTTTAATGATTATTGCATTTTTGCTCGGTACTCACATCATCTCTGAGCATGTTGGATAAGAAGTTCATCATGACACTGTGCTTCCTGGGATATTTCTGACACAGAGCACTGATGGCCTGAACCACCACCACCTGAAATAAAACAGATTTACAACAGATTGTTCAAAGAGTGCACTTTAAATGTATAATTGAAGCTAAATGACATTAAAAAGATCTCACTTTGAACTCATCAGAAATCTCAGAGACGAAGGAGGAGATCTGTTTCATGAGGCGGTCCACGCTGCTCTCGCTGCCCGTCTTCAGCAGAGTGGTGATGGCCAGAGTCGCAATGCTGCGGTTCGAGTCCGTGATCAGGTTCTCCAGGTCCAGGTTGCAGGCAGTCACAGCAGATGGATGTTTCATGGCCACCTGGTGGACACAACACAAAATGTTTTTCTTGTAACCCATG
>NC_056519.1:12915005-13017661 GCF_014905685.2 Nematolebias whitei | reverse complement strand
GGTGTGGGGGATCAGAAATTTATTTTTGTCCTTTCATTAATCTATGTTGGTGCAGTCAATAAATGTGAATTTTTTCTGAAAAACAGAAAAACAAAAAACTTAATTTTGTGTATTTTTTAATGCTCTAAGCTCAGTAATTTTACTGCACGTGCTCCTTTGGGGAAAAATCAGTCACGTTAGAATAAACTGTAAAAACTAATTTTTATCCCATATTTATCATATAAAAATGTTCCTTCTCAATAATGGTTTCCTTTTTATCTTTGCTACTAAACTATCAATTTTTATATTAGCCCACTAGATGGGTGTTCAAATTTTTTTATTGAGAGCCTCTAGAAAAACAAAAAAATCCACCAAGACGCAGTTCAACTCACGCTGGAAAAGGTACGTCTTCCCCGGCCAGGACTGCTGTGGAGCCCCGTCTCTCATCTCGTCCGACAAAATCATTTTATTTTGATTGTGAGAGCAAAATATTCCTTGTAAAGTGCACAAGTGAACATTTAATATTAAAAAGGTGTTTTGAATTGGTTGCAAGCTGCAAAATGAAGACTGGAAGACTAATGTACTGGTAAGTGTGACTATAAAAAAGGCCTCTTTTTATTTACAGATCCTGAAGAGTCCAGCGTCAAATCCAGACTGGATTTTTTTTATTATCCAAAAAAAATTATTTTGGGGCGTATTGGGGGAAAGATAACTTTTTACAAAAATTGCCAAATCCTTTATTTTTTACAAAAGGCCCATAAAAAGAATTAAAAAAAAAGTATTTAATTAGATAATTTTATTTCAGGCCAAGATGGTTTTAAAGGAATGACTAGTTTTTTATGCAGAAAAGGAAATAAAGTATTTTTAAAACAGTTAAATAAGGTGGTCAATTATTGACTTAAAGAACATGAATGGTTATAAGTTTAAAACAATTTTAACGAATGTTGGATATTTTATTTGTGACTTATTTCTTTTAAAAAATTATTCCAAATTTGTTTAAATCAAAGGCAGACCCTTTATATTTTGATGATATTTAACCGTAATGAAACAACATAAAAACTGCACTTTATTTTTGCTTCAGCTGGGTTAATAATAATTTATATTCTTATGTATTTGAGAGAAACTTTGGTTATGAACTAATTAAAGTGGCAAACAGGTTAATGAACTACCTGTATTCACTGGTTAATCTGTTTTGCTCCTTGTATAAATAAAGGTTGAATGAATTAATGTAATAAAAGTAGTCTGTCAGTCATTTCATTCACACATTTACAGTAATTAAATTGAAGAGAAAATCAATGGAACTGTGTTTCTTTAGTAATTTTGAAGTTTGTAAGGACTCATTTCCATATCATTTTGTATCACAGCTACAAACAGCACATGGTGCAGTGATTGTAGTGAAGCTGTACCTTGTTCAGGGTCCTGACAGCAGCATACCTCAGCGCTGCTTTAGGGGAGCTGCAGAAGAGCTGCAACACTGCAAGGAGACTGTTTCAATTAGATTTACAGGATTTTAACTTCACAGTCTGCAGTTTTCTACATAGCAGCATCTAGCATTAGCAGCCATAAACACACAAGAGATTTGCATAGATAATGGTTAATATAAATAAAAAATTTAAAACTGAACAGCTAACCAGGTTATTGGGGCTGGTTATGTGCAACTACTAAAATTTGATGATACATGACTCCATCTTGACACTGAGGTCATGTTTAAAGGCTAAACAGTTGATAGTTCCCCAAAATGATTCACTACTATGATTGTGTTTTTAAAAAAAGTCAAAATGCTTAAACTCTAAATAGCATGCAGCTGGTTTGAAAAACCTGTTAACATGACACACACCATGAATGCTGCAAATGTGAAGCCAGTTTCAGATGTGTTGTAAAATGTGAGTGAACTGCTAACCTGACACAGCAGGAGCCAGCTCCCTGGCAGTACAGTTGGGCATGTGGACGATAGCAGAAGCAGCTTCATAAACCACCATCTCGTTCTTGTTTCTCAAACAGCTCTCAATGAAGTCAAACAATGGGCTGTCATGACTGCGAGTGGGAAAACAACGTGCATTTTGTCAGCACTTTATTTGATTAGAGAGAAATGACTGGTCAGTCCTAGAGTGTGCACATCTACTCACCCTGCCTCCGTCTCATCCAGAAGTTTGCTGGCAATACGGATCAGCATACAGTAGGCAAAGGGAGACTTGAGACCAGACTTGGTGAACTTGTTAAGCATCTTGGTCACAGCAAGACGGTCATTCTTCCTTAGATGATACAGCAGGCCGAGGGCATGGTACTAAAAGATGTGCAAAAATTTAAAACAAAAACAATTAAAAAATATATTTATTAGGGTTTCAAAACAACAGATTTATTAAATCCTCCTGCTTTCCCCACCTGGACCATGACGTTGTCACTGGAAGCAGCCTCCTGGGCTTCATTCACCCAGCGCTTCACCACATCATAGCTCATCTTCACCATGTGCTACATTGAAGCAAAGACATTCAACCATTTTCTTAACAAAAGCAGCTGGAACAAATAGGTTTTTATTTGAAAACAAATAAAATGAATAGATTTTTTTAATGGAATAGAAAGGTTCTGATTTCATACCAGAGAGGATACCAGAGCAGAACTGGACACACTGGGCACCTTGTCAACTATAGCCTGTTTCATGTACCTCTCAATGGCCTGCAGCATGGTGGTCTGAGGAGAAGAAAAACACCAACCACTTCTGCTTTAGTTTCAAAACAGAAACAAGAGTAACAGAAAATATTCCCCTTCTTGCACGGGAAGAGAATGAATGAGATGAACAAACGGATGAAAATTAGCTACTGTGCTAACTCCGGCATATTTACATTGATGCTTACTGCTGACATGTTGATTAATATGCATTGTCCTAATTTAAATAAAGAAATAAAATAAATAAATAAAAATTAAAAACCTGAAGACAGCACCACTCACATCTGTAATCCTACAAAGAGCTCTGATGGCTGGGCCTCTGTAAACATCTTCCTTCCCAGTCATGTCTTTGGTCAAGCTACAAAACGTAGCAAAAAAAAAAACCAAGATCACAAAATATAATTTAAATACCTAAAAAAAGACTTTCTGTACATTAGTTTTGTTAAAATCAATTTATTTTAATTTTGATCCATCTAAATGAAAATTGGTATAATGAATCAAATACATTTGATACTAAAAAAACATTTTACGCCATGACACATACCTGCTAGTGACAATGATGACATCCTCAGAGATGTTTGCCATTTCTTTGATAGTTAGGTAGCACATCCTCCTCAGGGTTTGCTAAAAAACAGAAAAAAAGCAAATTTGAGGGTGAAATACAAACTAATGTTGTATTGCTTGACTCGGAGTGAAATGTAAATTTGTGTCAAATACAAAAAACTGAATAAATAAATAGTTAATGTCTTACATCGTTGGACTGGAAGAGCCTTGTCATGGCAAAGAAAGCCTCGGTGGCCTCTGTGGTCCCAAAATGTTCTCCCTACACATTAAAATAAATAGCCATACATTTGTAAAATTAGGTTTTTAAAGCAATTTCTAGAGCTTTAAACAATATATATATATATAAACCTGGTTGAGGAGGTAGATGATCTTGGTGAGGATGTGGAGGCATCTTCTTGGATTGATGGGAGTTTCATTAAAGATACGAGCCTATGAACCGGAGAGGATTCTTTGTTTTATTTAAGGATTGGACCATGATTTTATTGTTCCTCATCGTCACTGCTGTCCTAAGTTTTAACATTATAAGTAGACATTACCTCTTGCAATACAGCACTTTTCTCCAGGTGCTGGAAAGGGTTTGACCCACTTCCTATGTGTCAAAACAAACGAATTACATTATCTATAGCCAAAAGAAAAGCTTCTCAAAGTGTACCAAATTAAACAAGACTTGATGCTGAAAGTTTTGTTTATATATTGAGCACAAACTAAACGCAGGTCTTTAGAGCCAACACTGACATTCTGCCGACACAGCTGACTCGATAGTACAATCAACTAAGATAAAAATGTAAAACAATTAAGTATTTTTAGTGTCAATCAACAAATTAGCGTTTTTATTGTCAAGTACCAATAAAACAAGTAAGAATATTTACGTGAAAACCACAGTCGAATTAGTAAAAAGGTATGTTCAATTTACTTGACAATTAGCTTTTGCTAGTGAGCTAATGCTAACAGCTAGCGGTCGCCTGCAGCGCATTTGACATCAACTGAATTCAGTCCAAAGTTTAATTACGACACTGTACATTAAAGCCGCTCTTACCAGACTCCTCGTCTTTCTTGTCAAATTTTTTAATCATTGTGTATGAACGAAGGAGACCCCGTCAGCCTCGGACATACGAAGAGCTACTTCCACGTCTCCAAAATGAAGCTTCACTTCCTGTCTGGGACTCCACGTCGACGGAAATGACGTCACTGAAAGTTCTGCATCCTGAGCAGCAAGAGGCGCTGCTGGCATACGTTTTTATTTTTTTACTTTATTTTATTTTATTTATTTACATTTGCTGGCATGCTGATTTCGTTTAACTATATTTTCTATTACCGGTCATTGGAAGTAAAAGGGTATGAAAAATACTGATAAATTGTTAGGCTTACTTGTATGTTTAGGTTGTGGATTCACATAAACGTTTAATCAGTAGTCAACACATTATTAAATAGTTTCAATGTGTAGCGATCTGTCACGAAAACAGCTAGCGGTCCCCTTTAGCGCATTTGACATCAACTCAGTTCAGTACAAAGTTTAATTAAGAAACAGTACCTTTAAAGGTGTTTTAGCGCCCTCTTGTGGTCAAAATACAAAATGACAGCATGTCAAAACTGCAGTTTAAGCTTCAAACTTTTTTCGCAGTGTAACTTATTTTACTGTCACGTTTCATCAGAAATGTCTTATTTGTAAAAACCTCGAAAACCTATAATTAACTACAACTAGTATAATTATTTTATTGAACAAATAAATATTTTTTCACGAGTGGGCTGCTAACTCAGATCTAAAGTCTGTAGTGTAGTTATCCAGAATAGCCACAAGAGGGAGACATCGTTCCGTGCACTCATTGAAGTCTGATGTTGGCGCGTTCCTAAAACTAAAAAATCTAGCATGTGCATTTTAGGTTTTATTTATTTTAAAAATCCAGCCGGTCTTGTATTACAATACTGTTTTAGAATACATATCTTTAATCTGATATGGGAGGCAATATTTAAAAGAAACCCTTGAAATACTAATAGTGCCGTTTAAAAATAAAGGTGTTTTAGTGCCCTCTTGTGGTAAAAATATAAAATGACAGCATGACAAAACTGCAGTTTGAGCTTCAAACTTTTTTTTCGCAATTTTCTCACGTTTATTTTTGTTCATTTCTAGCCAAGCACACCAAGTATTGATAATATTTACATGCTATAAGTCTTATCATGTTTAATGGATGTCATTGTACAAAAAGATTATACAAACACACAAATGTACGTGGTGGCGTCTGCTTTAGTTCAGGAAAAATAATCCTTTATTTGCAGTATAAAAATAAGAGACATCTGAAGAACACATACATTCACATGCATTTGCATTTTACTGTAATTCATGAGTTTTGGAGGTGATATGCTGAGAAATTTATAGACAAAGTGACTTATTTAAAAACTTTTAGCAAATAATAATAAAATATTCAATAAATAAAATACACGAAAAACAAAAAAATGTAAAACGTGTCAAGCAGTTCACAATTATTATCTAAAGTGTAGGGCCAACCTTTTTACATCAAACATTTAGTTTATTATTAAATGGAAGTCCTTCTTTAAAATAGTTCAAATAATAAATAAAATTGAAAATGAAAATAAACTCATTTAATTTCCTCTAAATAATCTATGGGCGAAATCAAATTCGTTTATTTTTACACACCCATTCTTCAGGTCATTCATCTAAACGTCAAAGCATTTTCAGAGTTGGATATTAAAAATAAATCAGTCTGGAGATGTTTCTGTTGGTTGTTGAGAATAAAAGCTGTGGTAACACAAACACGAGCGCAATGTTAGAAAATGTTTTCACCTTTAGACCATCTCCTCCAGGAGAGACAAATTATTTACTTGAGGAATAAAGAGTGATGATCACATTTTGCAGGACGGGGCCAATGCTGCTCGTGGATGTTTAATCATTTTATGAAACTTTCTCAGTGTTTTTGCTCATTTTCTCCGCCCGATCTGCGCCAGGAGACGCGCGTTCTCCGCCGCCTTGGCGCGCAGGTTCTTGGCTTTGGCCACGTCAAACAGGACGTTCATGATGTTGGTGGGGACGTCCAGGGACAGGGTGAGTCTGCTCCTCCGGTCCCCCTGGATGCTGTTGCGGAGCATCTGGCCCCTGAGCTTCGTCCGGCTCATGAAGCGGTAGTTTGCGGGACTTGAAGTCCTTTTTTCCCGGCTGGATTCAGCAGAGGAGGAGGGGAAAGCGGGGCTGAGATACTCCGCGGACTGCAGGAGGGACCCCCAGCTGTCTTCCTGGGAGTAGCCCGGTTCGTTCACGTCGCTCGGAACCCTGAGAGCCAGGTGGTTGCAGAGGAGGTCGGAGCGGCTCTGGAGGCGCAGGCACAGGCTGGAGGTCGGTGCGCACAGGACCGAGAGCAGCAGCAGGGTCTTCAGGGACGACAGCATGCTGTGTCCTCTGGGAGACAACAGGCAAGACAAAAGTCACCAAAAAGAAAACAAAATGGGATGGGGGGCAAAGTCCTGCAAACTTAATTCATGTTATAAACACCAAGGATAAGTTTACGCACCAGAGCAAGATGAACTTGTACAGAAAGGTGTTTTTTTCTTACCACTCTAATCCTATGACGAAGAATCCTGCTAGAGATTCTGCAAGGAACCCCCCGACTCTTCTGATCCCAAACCCAATCAAACTAAGAGCGTGTGCGGAGGTCAGCAGCGCGCACAGTCTCAGCGTCCATGCATGGGTTTAGTAGGAGACTTCAAACTGCAGCCCTACGCCAGCAACAACGTCATCCCTTTGACATTTGAGTTTCCTGTGAGCCATCTCATTGGTCCTCGAGCAGTGATGTCACGAAATGTTGTGACCTCCTGTTTGTAGACGAGATCTCACGACTTTGAGAAACTTTATGCAGCCTCAACTTCTACATCTGTCACGTGATCACACCTTTACAATTTTGTTTTCTGCTTCTCACTCAGCTCGATTGAACATTTTTCACTCACATCTATTTTTAGTTGATCACTTCTAAAGCAGTGGTTTTACAGGTTTCTTCAGTCAAACGTCAAGTTCAGAGAGAAAAAAATGAGAATTTTTTCCCAAACTAAAAGAAATGTAAACATTTTAGTTCATGAGATTAAAGCAAGAAGCATTAAACAACCTGATGATGGATGCAATAGTGACTGGATGTGTGGTGACAGCAAACAAGGTGTAAAAATGGAGGTAACGATGGGAGAATTAAACAAAATAATCTCCATCTGCAGTCAGAAGTTTACGCCCATTCATTACGAGCACAAATTATTTCAGGCACTATTAATGATTTATTTGAACAGTTCTTCCAGGCTGGAATGATTGAACAACAGACAGCTTTAATTAGCTTTAAGAACAGGATTTGAGCACACAATGTGGATTTTATTGTGATTTTTTTTCTAATCCACTGGACCAAATTGCTACAGGCTAATATCCATTAAACCTTCTAATGACTGTGATGCTGAAGGTCCCAGAATCTTCATGTAACCAGGACTAGTCAGTGCTCATTAGTGATCATGAGTAACTGTAGCTCTTCACCAGCATTTGACAGCACCAGTTGGAACAACCCAGGAAACACCAAGTCTACCATGAACAGGAAACTGTTCTAACTCCAGTGAAGTTACTTTCTATCCATGAAGTCACCGCTGCTCCAGCGTGAACACGGACAGTCTTCTGGAGACATCTTTGACGTCCAGACAAGACAAAGACTCAGATATTTGTCCCCAGTGACAATAAATACATATGGAGGAGTAAAAGTTATGCTTTCAAATGCAAGAACACTGTACCAGCTGTGAAGCACGGTGGTGGGAGTATTATGTTTTTGTACTGGTGTGTCACACAGTGAATGAAATGTTGGAGAAAAAATAAAACTAGATGCTTTCCCGAAATGACACAACTCTCTTCACTATTATTAAATTGACAAAACATTATTTGAATTTTGAACTCATTTGGACACCGTCAAGGGTTTTTACTCACCTCAGACAAAAACACTTGACCAGTTTGATAATGGGTTTTGATGTTGGGTCTTTATAGCTGATTTCTGACCAGTTTGTTTCATTAAGTAAAAAAGGCAGTTTAGTAAAAATCTAGTAAAATAAAATTGTCCATTTTCCAAGTAATGAGAACTACAAAAGTCAATTTCTGGATAGATACGATTCATGTCTAATCATATAGCGTACATATTTGACTGGTTGTGGCGACACCTAAAGAAGGAAAAGCCAAAAGAAGAAGGAGAGTTAATGGTTAGAAGCCAGTCTCTCACAAAGCTCAACATTACTTAATAAGCCTTGAAAAAAAAAGTAGAATATCTCATGCATAATTGTAGGTTTGAAAGCGTTATTAACAACTTCAACTTCTCTCAAAGCTCATATGAAGTGCGTAAAAAGTAATTCTTACAGATTTATGAGGCGTCCTCTCACGTGGGAGTGCATTACTGTGCAGCATCGTGACTCATATGAAGATAGCCACAGGAGGCTTGTTCATATGAGACTCCTCCGTCAGATTCAGATGACATTTTTCAAGAATGTACCTGTGAGATCTAAATTAGAAAGTTGCCAATATGAGATCTGAAACCATTTTTTAAATTTCCACTTACGGCATTTCCTGGGATTAACTTGCTTTTCTGTTTTTAATAGTAAAAAAAAAAAAAAAAACCTGCATTCAGATCGTGCTGCCTCCATATGAGCACCCACTGGAATCCCCTACCACTGCTGAGCAGGTCTGATGGAGGGTGACTGAGTCCCCGTTGGCCTCTCGTCTGGCTTCCAGCCTGACCGTAACACCCCCCACCACAGGAACATATGTGGCGATGACAGTGGCAACAGGGCCACCTGCTTTGTTCTTATTCTCAGATTGTAGGGCAATAAAATAAATATGTTGAAGTTAACTTATGGGGCAAAAGTAAACAATGGGGGGGGGGAAAAATCACAAACAATATTTAATTTTTCAGTAGCATTACATGATGACATTAAAAAATTTCTAAAGGGTGATTAAAACATTACAAACTTATGTCATGAGAAAAAAAAAACAGTCCACCCTTATTTGGTCTTTACCAAGATCTGAAATGATTCAAATCTAACCTCAAGCTACAAAAACAGCAGATTCCACACGGTTATTTTCTATTAAACTAAAAAAAACAACAAGAAAATTAGGAAAACTAAGCCCACTCTTGTTACTGATCAGACCATCAGTGTGTTGACATTCAGAAAAGCAGGAGTTCAGCTGCTCTGGAGCATACAGGTGTGTGTTAGCACAACACCAGGCAGGAAAGACATCAGCAATGACCTTAGAGAAGCAACGTTGCTGCCCATCAATCTGGCAAGTGTTAAAGGTCATATCCAAATAATTTAGTCTACCGTTCTGCACAGAGAAATGATATTCACAAGTGGAGGACCTTCAGGACATTTGACAATTTTCCAAAGCGCGGATGTTGCAGCAAATTCACCCTGATGTCAGGGCGCAATGTTGAGAGGAAACTAGATGCATCTGAAACACTTCTGGGACAATGTCTGTTGGACAGATGACACCAAGGTAGAGATGTTTGCCCATAATGTGCAGAGCTAAGCAGTATATCTGGACTAACTGCTTGTTTTGAGGCCATGACACTTTGCAGCCATTGAGTCAACCATTATATTTATTTTATTAATATCTTTTTACCAAGAAATTCCCATTGCAATCACAAATCTCTTCTGCAAGAGCCTGGACCTGAAGGCAGCTTGTGGGAGGAAACCAGAGCACCTGGGGAAAACAACACAAGGAGAACATACAGGAAGACCCCAGGTCCAAACTGGGGGTCAAACCCAGGACCCTCTTGCTGTGAAGCAACAGTGCTAACCACTAAGCTGTGGTGTGTCTCAACCATGGACAGCTCTGCTAAAACCAAATAATGCAACAAGACAATGATCCCAAATGAGCAACTACATCTATAACCAAATGGCTGAGAAAGAAAAAAGAACTGACAGTGTATACTGGTTCCAGACCTCAACCTGGTTAAAATTTTGCGATGGGCTGTGCAGAAATGAACGTCTACAAACCTCAAAGAACCGAAGCAACGTTAAAAAGAAGCGTAGGTCCTCCACAACAACGTGACCGATAAAGTCATATGTATAAACTCACTACTTCACGGTACAGCAGGTTGCAAAAGTTGTTGAATCATTGGTGGACTTAAGTTTTTTACAGTTTGTTTACAGTAAAATGACATGATGGAATCTGTTGTGTTTTTGTACACTCATTACAAGATGTAAATAATTTTATAACTTGGCAAAGATCAGCTCATAATACACTGAAAGAGAGTGGACGTCCCTTTTCCCCATGACTGTAAATGTTTCAGTAAATCAGTAGAAAACCACAGTTTTACAGTAAAAACAACATTAGCATAAATAAAGGCAATGCAAAATACAAAACTAACATTATACTTAGTTATGTACACAGTTCAGCATCATGTAGGCTTCATTTTTTAATGTTTGCTCACTGTGAAAGAACAGTTCTGGCAATTTCCACATCTGTACTGTTTTCACATTGTTGAAGGAAAACCATGCGGCTGCATCAGCTGTGGGACAGTACGTCCCCCGTGTGATCTGAAGGGTTTCCTGCTGCTCCGCTCTCCATCACACAACAACTTTGGCACTCCTGTTTAGAAGTGAACTGGTTTCGGTTGCCGCCACAGCCTCCGTACACAAACGGCCGGCATTCCCCCGACTGGACATGGAAGTACCAGAGCAGGACGTAGTCTGAACAGGATCCTTCTGACATCAGCTCCGAACAGCGCTCTGCCATTAAAACAAGTAAGGTAAATAAGCCATCAACACAAGTTGT
This sequence comes from Nematolebias whitei, assembly GCF_014905685.2. Classification (NCBI taxonomy): domain Eukaryota; kingdom Metazoa; phylum Chordata; class Actinopteri; order Cyprinodontiformes; family Rivulidae; genus Nematolebias; species Nematolebias whitei. The sequence goes on along the minus strand of NC_056519.1, from coordinate 13,006,662 downwards.
GGACTTTTATTATTTCATCACCACCTGGTAATATAAGAAATTATTTTAAGCTCGATCTTTAAAAAAGTGGTCTCATTTTTGTTCTCCTCCTACTTTATTATTTCAGCTCGTTACTCATAAATGATATTTAAACAAGTAAAGGAAAAAACACTGAGCGTGTAGTCAAGGGAAATAAAGAAAAGAAGAAAATCTGTTGTCTTGGCCACTCACCAGCATCCTTTGTTCCAAACACCCTTCTTTTCCTCCTCTCTGTCCATGCCACAGTTCCTCCCTCATGAGACTCTAAAGACAGAAATAAAGTCCATCAGAAGTCGGACTTTTTCTGGACTCGGCCTTCAAAAGAACAAGAAATATTCTCTCTCACTGGACCAGAGAGGACTTAATGAGTGCCGGCAGCAGTTTTGGCTCATTTGAATGCATTCGAGTGTTGTGGAGCATCAGTTCATTCATTTTCAAACTTTAAACTGTTAAGTGGTTCTTGAATTATTTTGCTAACAGACAAACAGAGTTGACTCCAACGGTTAATGCGAACGTCATGAGCAATTAGTTGTTCTTGGAGCAACTCTCAGCTAGAAACACACCAAACTTTAACTCAATATCTATAAAATTGATTGACTGGCGGCCATTTGTTATGTTTATTATTGTCAGTTCGCTGTGGCGGCCATTTTAACTTGAGTTAGCTCCAGCAGGTAATAAAATACCATATTTTTCAGACAATAAGCTGCACCTGATTATAAGGTGCATTCAGCGAAACAAAACAGATACGTCAAACTTTATTCAACTCATTCACAATAACCACATAAAATCGGTTCGAGGTCAGTAAGCACAACCAGAATTCATACATAAGGTGCACCGGATTATAAAACTCTGTTGATTTTTGAGAAAATTAAAGGATTTTAAGTGCACCTTATAGTCTGAAAAATACGGTATCTCCAATGCTTACTTTCAACATTACACACAAACACCGTTTGGTGAAGGGCAATAAATATAACGGTGATCTAAACATTAAACATAACAAAATTAGACTGCCATTAATATCAGACCATAAACAAAAACCTTATTAGGTGAAATCCATGCTGCGTAGATGATTCATGTATAAAATGTAACCTTAAAGCCACAAATCTTGAAAATAGAAATTTGTTAAATACATAAAAACAAAAACACTAAAGTGAATATTAAATAGAGACATGACTCAAAACATAAAGAAACTCAAGAGGTCCTAAAAAGGTTAAAATTAACTGTAAATAAAGCGTGAAAATCAAACATTAGAAATGAAGGCAATGTTTTTGCCTCAGTCAAAGTCATTTCATTAGTTATTTTTCATGGGTGATTTAAAACCTTTGATTTTCTGCTGTTACACAAATGACTCTTGTGCTCCTCAGCCCAGCATCTTTGCCTCAAGGTGAACTTTTTGAAATGCATCCACATGAAAAGTGAGGATATTTAATCTGTGCATCACTACGCATGCCACTTCCCGTGCTGTAAAACCACAGATCTATTAAAAAAACCCTGCAGAACCGTTTTATTTAATTCTTTTGATTTCTCCAAATTCATGAGTAAATATTAGACTGAAATGACGGACAGCTGTAACTCTTATTATACCGGCTGGCGTTGACACTGAGCAATGGCAGCCTCAGGCTTTGATTAGCTGTCTGGTTTATTTTCCTGAAGCAAGAATTACAAATAGCTTCAGATTCAGAAAATGATTTCTGCCTGCAGCTACATTCACTAATAAGGTTTAACTTTCTACTGCATTTTTAGAGACAACAAAACTGTATTTATAATTCAAATGTTGTTTATTTTTTTATTTACTTTTTACTTTTTTAGTATTTAGGTGTGTAAAGATGAATTCAGAAATATGAGAGATGGTCACGACTGACATCAAACATGCTTTGATGGACTTGATTTGAGCATATTTTAAATTTACTCCATGGTATGATAAAAACAAATTGTGTTTTAACCCTAGTTATTGCATCCATAGTTTTGTTGGGATTTGTTTCAGTAAATTTTGATAAGACACTTTCAGTTTTATAAATTCAGAAGTGCCATCATTACCTTTGGACACTTTAAGTCTAAACTGTTTAAGTGATGTTTGCACGGTCATCATCTCACACAACAAAACCATAAACTGGACTTTTCATCTGCTCCACATAAGTTTCAGCTATGGGGTTGTTTAGCCTCACATTTGGCCACACTCTGTGTGTTTGGCCTGGAGCTACGAAGCTGTTAACACTGATTTATTTGTGTATTTCAGTCCTTACCAGTAGAGTTTGGCAACTTCTTTTCTTCTGTAAGCTTCATAGAAGGACCTATTTCTCTAAAAGTGTCTCTGTATATTTTCGCTTTGTGTTTCTCTTCCTCATGAAGATCACTGGTGATGGAAAATACTGCATCCTCCAGATTATTTTTACTTTTTGTGATTGCAGATGTTGCATCTGGATCCACAGACTTTACCATAAACTTGTATTCCAATCCTGCAAAAATAAAATAAAATAAAATAAAAGACAGAGTCTGAGTTACACAAACACCAGTCACAAATTTAAATTTTCTTTAACCTCAAAAAGTCAGTAAAAAAGTCACATCACTGAACTATAGTTTAACAGCTGTAATAGGAAAAGGAAAACTTGTGAATGATAGTGAGAAATCGTGAAATGTTCTGGTTTAGCTCAAATCTTTGTCACACATATAATGTTACATATTGTTATGAAATAAACAGAAACAAGTGCTTCACTTTGAAGTTCAGATTTATGCTTATTACACAGAAACTAAAACAGATTTGTCATGGTGAATATTCATAACTGTCCAATTATTATACAATTATCTTAAAAAAAGGTTTGACCTGATGGTATAAAACCTTTAGAACAACAACTGAAGCCAATTTACATGTATTTCATTGAACTTTGAAGATTAAAAACACAATCTTATTTACAATAATTATGGCTAAGTTAGGACATTTTACCTCCATTTTGACCAGTTTTGAACTTGAAACAGCACCAACACAAACACTTGACATTTCACATTCACACATCACGCATTGGACTCTTTATTATGTTGTCGTATAAATGTACTTAATAAAACTGCACAGAATTGACCTATTTATTATTTCAGTTAAAAGCTGTTGCTGTGATGAAAAGCAGGATTTAATGAACTTTAGTCTAAGGGCACTTTAAAGTGTGAAGGTTGTTAGAAATGAAGTTTTTATGTGTACACATTTTCATATTAGGTCAAATTAAAACGTCCCCTGTGGAAAAGATGTGTTTCATGTGTTTTTGTACGTGCGTGGATTTGTAGGAAGGCGTCCCTCCTAATTGCACGCTCGTGTTTGTGAATGGCTTTACTGTTGCTGGCACCATGGTGTGTGTTCCTCAGAGAGAACATAACAGATGGCTCAACACACATGGGTGCCATGCTGCTGCCACAGGAGCTCTACAACAAATAGCCACATGCTACACACACACATAGACACACACACACATACTTACAATATGCAGGCCTTTTTAGAAACACATGTTTATTCGCACACAGACACTCTCCAGGATCCAAACTGTGCTGTACAGTCGATGTGTGCACACTCTTACCACACTTTTCTACCACCTCCTGAGTCACGAGCTCCTTCACTTCTTCTGCCTTCACACAGAGGAAAACAATATTTAAGAGACCAGCTAGTCTTTAACTAATTTACCGTTTAAAATTTTTTAATGAGTCATTATAATACGGACGTACCGAGAGCCCAGGTTCTCCTTTGTCTCCCTTTGATCCTTCAACACCCACTGAACCCTTGAGAAATAAAAATAAAGACTAATATTCATATATGTATATATTTACAGTCTATTTTGATGGTTTACTGTTTTTTCTTATGAACCAAAGGACTGTACGAGCAAACATGACACACCAATACTGATGTATTACTCACAAAAATGCACAATGTCTATCGTTTTGTGAGGAATTGCTGTTTTAACCATTAAAAACAAGTATGTTGAAAGTCGCAACAGTATTAGAAGGATCTGTCATCTCTGCCTACTCATTCACAGAAACCACTAACTCACTCATTTTACTAAGACTTAAAATGATGATAAAAAATTAGGTTAAGCAGCCCATGGGGAGTTTGTAAGAGGATATGATCAAAATTATGATTTCTCTGCTTAAGGCCCTTCTGATGATGTTAGTCCTCTTATTCACATATGCACTTCTTATTTATGTAAATTAGTGACAATAATTTGGGAATAAAGTTGTGGAAAAATCCCGGATTTTGTCAGAAAATGTGTTGCTCCAAGGATCCAAGATGCAGACACACAGGCAGTAATATTGCCTGGTACAACTTTAATAAAATAAACAGCTGACAGAGCAGCAAACTTACCAATACAAAAGTTACGCACTTGGCAAAACCAGAAACAAGGAATAAAAAACGTCAAACAATGTGATGAACAATAGCTGAATGAGAACTGGGAGGATAAATCTGTTGAGAAAAGTGATTAGTGATTGAGTGCAGCTGAAGCTAGAGGGCAGATTGGTGTGAATGATAAATTGAAGGCAAGGCTGACTGAGGGAACTACAGATAATGACTCGGGGAGGAACAAAGTAACAGAAAACAAGATGAACACAGAGAATCTCAAAATAAAACTAGGAAAAGTATGGCTGAAAAACAACCAGCGCAATAAAACATAACCTCCCAAAGACAAAACGTCGAGAATCATGACAGACGTCTGCATGAAAAATGACACAGCAGACCTTAAGTGCTCAAAATATCCAGAGTCTGAACTTTCATCAGTTTTTTATTTAAATAATAATAAATAACAATAAAGCAATCTAACCAGTTTTTACTTTGGTTCTGGAGCTCAAACTAAAGAGGAGCTAAAACGTTGACTGATGGCAGATTTGCAAGTGATACAAGAAAGAGTGTTCATAAATATATCTCACACTCTCTCCTCGATGTCCAGGTGTCCCTGGTGTTCCCTTCGGACACAGCTTCGATCTGCCTCTTCTGCCCCTTTCACCCTGTTTAAGAAAAGCACACAAAGAAAAATAAATCTCTTAAGACAAGTTCTCTGTGCCCACAAAGACAAATCCATGACAGGATGTCAAATCTGTACCTTTTAAATAATCTGAAAGACAGATTAAATAGATGCATCCTTGGAATATCCTCATTAGTGGTTTCAAGCCACTCTCTGTTACCACAGAAAGTCTGGTAATTGTGGCTGAAAGGATGTAATTGAGTAAGATATTACTTGAAAGCTGTAGGCAGAAATAGACTTCTGTGTGTGTGCATGTTAATTGGGGACATGTCTCTGCTGTCTCTGCTGCTGCCACTCTCCCACAAAGACACAATGACTGTAATCAAGCTGCGCTCATCCTCGTCATGCATTTTCAGTCGCTTCTTATTGTGTTTTTCATGTGAAATAAAATAAATAGTTGTGAAAATGTGTGAAGGTAGTTCATATATTATAGTATTATTATAGTCTATATGTATTCCTGCTGGCTCTTGACGAAGGCGGACGCTCCCTCCCGCTCCTGCTGCCCTCCTGCTTTGCTCTTTGTCTTGTGAACCCTATCGGAGCTTCTCTTTACATATCTTCCGAATTGTAAATTATGGATCTGGTCAGCTGGTCTCTCAATGCAATTGATACATTTTTCTTAATGAGAAGACAGGGCGAAAGAGAGCCTTCTTGCCCTGATAGGACACTTGTAGCTGGATACACGATGGATTCCTGGGGGCAGTGGAAGATCATGTGCATGTCCGTATTGTCCATTAAGGATGTGGAAGATGCGTATATAATTGGATTTATGATAGCATGACTTCTGCTCTTTGGAGTTGGCGATTACCTGGCATATCAACAAAAATGGAAAACGTCAGCAGCTGTTCTGGCCATTGTAAGACTGCCTGGCTTGTGTGAAGGAATGTGCCGAGTGGCGAGCACTCAGACTCAGATGCTGTGTGAGCTGAGTCGTAAGTTGGACGCGATTGCTGAGAATCTCTGGCCACTTGCGGCTCCTGAAACTCGCTGGCAAGAAGGAATTGACCTTGGAGAAGCTACAAGCTCGGCCCGGCGGTGTGGATCACAAAATTTGGCTATTTGGAGTCGACATTGAGACATACCAGTAGAACTATAAGGCAGAAAGAAATCAAGCAGAGTCAGCCTGACCCAAAAAACTGTTGTTATCTGAAACTGGCTCCCCCGTGTTGGCCTTGAATTGGCCAACCATCCCAAACTCTCCTGGATATTATGTGAACAAGAAGCTCTGCTCCACCCCTCCCCTATACCTGCTCCCTTCCTGAGGTGATCTCTGGGCCTGTATCAGAGCTGAGTCAGCTGATAGACACTGCATCATCTCTTACCAGGACTGGGGACTATCTGGCATTGTCCACGGTCAAACTCACCACCTCTGTCGTCCTTCCTCATGCATATACAGTATGTATCATGATGTCATCAGTATGTTTCTTGTTTCTGTGCTCTTTTTTTTTGCAACTTTCACATTGTGTCCTGTCTAGGACTCAGTGTGAGATATGATTTTTTTAAAATACCTCCCCTTCCCCCTGTGTTTCTCTTTTCCTATCTAAACAAAAAAGACTGCACCTCCCATGGGGCTGTGGCCTCAGACCCCTCCGTCCTCCCCATGTCTGTTTGCTTATGTTTTACTTGGATGGGCTGTACTGAAATGCAATTTCGTTGTGATTCGGTGCAATGACAATTAAGCTGATTCTGATTCTGAGTAGCTAAAAATGGTACTGATCCTTAAAGCCAGTTTTCGTGGTCACACCTAAGAAACAAATAAATGACCAAAAGAACATTTTTTAATGTAAATGTTGACTCAATGTGTGGCGAGCCCACCAAAGCACAAGAAAAAGTCTCAGGTGAATGTTGGGTTTCAGGTTTACCAGTGGAACTCCATTGGTTGATTCAGTGGCTGTGATTTAGGAACAGAGCGCGAGAGGTGGTGAAATGGTTCCTGGATAAAAGTCAAAGCTTCAGTTTGACAGAGGAGGGTTTCTGACTGCTGAAGACTGAAAACATTTTTATTTTTTGAATTATGTGTTCATGCAAAAGAAACACAAAGCAGACAGCCACACAACAACCATAAAGTACCTTGGGACCCGGGTCCCCTTGAGGTCCCAATGGTCCTAGTGGTCCTTCATCTCCATCTCTCCCTGGACTTCCAGCTGATCCCTTAAATCCTGGAAAACCTGAGAAACCAGCTGCACCCTGAGTTAAGACAGAAAAAAGCAATGGAGGATAAAATATTTATTGTTCTTTAACATAATCAACATCTAAAAGTTTATTACATTATTTAAATACAAGATTAATTGAAAAACAAATTAACTTCACAACCTTTTCTCCTTTCTCTCCTGGTACACCATCACTGCCATTGGTTCCCCCTTCTCCTTTATCACCCTAAAGTTATACATTAGAAAAACACAAAGGCATCTCTCTGTGTTTAGAGATGACATAAAAAATAAATGTGTGTGTTTTTACCTTGCGTCCTGTGAGTCCATTCAGTCCGGGTATACCGGAGCTCCCAGGTAAACCTGAGTCTCCCTGTTTCAAACATACAGTGTAGCTAAAGTCTTTGTAGACATCACTGTTATAATTTAACTGACTATTATTTATTTATAGACATCTAACTGAAAGCTAACCTTTTCTCCATCTAGACCAGAAGTTCCAACGCGTCCAGGAAAACCTCTGAAACCCTGAAAATACAACCAACACATTTGTTTACTTAAAAATAACAACAACAAGGCAGATGGCTGACCACCAGTGGAACAAGTGGAAGAAATAATAATTCCTCCACCTTTTCTCCTTTCTCTCCTTTTTCTCCTGGTAAGCCAGATTCGCCTGGATCCCCCTGTGAAAGGACATCAAATAAAATGAAGAACAAACAAAACCAATCTTACTCTCACACTTAATATAACGGTAAATCAATTTGATGGTTAGAAGCCGGACTGTTTTCCCGTGTACCTGGTCACCCTTCAGGCCATGAAGTCCATCATCTCCTTTATCTCCTTTGTCTCCATCCTTCCCATGTTCTCCATCGCGTCCCTAAAATCAAACCAAGCTGCAGTATTTTAGTTTCCACCTCAAATTCAAGGCACAGTATTGGCTTCAAATTAGATTTAAAAAAAAGGATAAATGTTCACATGTTGCTTTACCATCACTCCATTCAGACCTGGCTCTCCAGGATCCCCCTGTAGATCATCACAACAATCTCACGTAAAGTGATGTCAAAAAGTAAAACACATTGAAACAAAAGCTGCAGGATTTCTAGTCTACCTTCTGGCCAACTGGTCCTCGTGCTCCAAACCGTCCCATTGCACCCTTAGTGCCTGCATCACCCTTTACACCCTACAAATATTGAAAACACTCTGCATAATTTGACCAATGGGGGCAACTTGGGTATGCATCTTTAAATGCAGTTTTTTAAAAGAAATGCACAGATATATATATATTTAAAAAATCTCTTTTTTTTTTCTTTTTAAACATTTAAAACATACGTATATTACCTTCACTCCAGGAGGACCATCTTCTCCCTTCTCTCCTTTATCCCCATCAAAACCCGGGAAACCTCGCTCTCCCTGAAACAAAACGTACTCACAATAACCGTCTTTGCTTTAAAGATATCACTCTTAATTCAGTCATATGTTTTTTTTGTTTTATTCATCTATTTTTTATTTATTTATTTTTTGCTAGCAGGATTAAACAGGAGCTGACAAAAGTTGGATCAAACGTACAGAAGCAAAGAATGAACCCATCAATAACTTCAGTGAAAGCAACACCAACAGGTCTAAGCTGTGAAAGTTTTTATACCACAAATACGGTCGAAAAATTAAAAACATATTTTATAAAGTCCCAATTTCTTTCTCCATCAAATTATTCAAAGATGATGAGAGACTTCAGTCAAGTAAAAGGTACTATGAAGACATTTAATCCAAAACAAAGGTCATGCACTAACACTTAAAGCATGTATGTGATGGACAAAACTACTGAATTTAATAAGTTATCCCTCTAACGTATAGAATCCTTGAAAAAAACAACCTTCATAATTATATTAAAATGTTCAGTAAATCTAATTAAACCATACAAAGTAGTAAAAATAAGAGAGACGAAACATTTCTACATTTGTTTGTTGATTTTCTTTGTTTTGTTTTTTTGAATGTCCAGAGGACCAGATTTAACTTTTTTAGATAGTAAAAATAAGCTTTTGCAAGAAAGTGGACACGATCAATAGCTTACCAGGATTCCTGAAGGTTTCTTTTATTTATTTTTTTTACTTTTTCTTTTGAACTTTGGCTATGTTTTGTTCAGTCTGTTTGTCCAACCATGTCCACGTTATGCAGTTTTTGGCAAAATAAATAAATAAAATAAAATAAAATAAATATGAAAAGGTGAGTAAGTGAACTAAACTAAACTTGGGGGAGTGGTGGCTCAGAGGTTAGAGAGGTGGGCCTGTGATCCAAAGATTGCCGGTTCACGCCCCGGCCCAGACAACATCAAAATTGTGGGTGGGGTAGGTGAAGCACCCACACTTGCCCCCATCCTTATTTGCCCCACCCTGGGGCCAAGAGCAAGGCCCTTAACCCCCATCTGCTCCCTAAACAGGTCTCTCTTGAAAATGAGTTCTCGTGGCTCAATGAGACTACCTGGATAAATAAGGTGTAAGTGAAAAAAAACAAAACAAGAAACATCAGTACTAAAACAAACTACCTATTTCAGATTAAAAGTACCTGAACTGCATGTTTTTAATAAAATGGGAAATAATCTGGCAAAAATCTGACAGGAATGGAGTGACGAGCTGATCATTCCTGGATGTCCAGTTTTCAGCCAACAGCTCTTTGAGAATCACCTTGTTTGTGCTACACTACGTCAAACTGTATTATCTTTAATATTTTTCACAGATTAAACTAAAAAAATGGGAACAAATTGTGTCTTTGTGACAGAATGCTGAAATAAAGAGCTTGAACGTCTCTGTTATGTGCCGACAACACTGGTTCAGCTCTTGAGTTTAGGAGTCTTTTACTTTGAAAATGTTCAAATACTAGACAGGAAATGACTGGGCTCATCTATATTTCATATACCGTATTTTCCGGCGTATAAGTCACAGTTTTTTTGCATAGATTTGTCAGTCCTGCGACTTATACGCCGAAGCGACTTATATCGTTTTTTTTCCATATTCATAACACAATTTTTGACCGACGCTTTAAATTTCGAAGAACTACAACAGCGAGTCCTCCTGTGTGCACTCACTTCACTCAGCTGGTGCAGGCGGAGGAACGCTGGAAACCTAACGGCTCCAGCCACGACGGATGGATGACGCTGCCTTGACCGTTAAATAAACGCATAATAAATGTGACGGGTCAGCGGTGATACATAATAAATGCAACTTATACGCCAAAGTGACTTATATAAGTTTTTTTTCCTCTTCTTGATGCTTTATTTGACTGATGCAACATACTCTGGAGCGACTTATATGCCGGAAAATATGGTACATATGCTAAACTATTTACGAATGCCCTTTAAGATTTGACTGGGATGTAGTACAAATGAAAATGAAACATTTACAAATATATTTCTAGATTTAATAGCTGTATAAACCTAGTCATTCACTGCTTGAGCTTTGCCATTAAGAGTGGTTCAGTTTTCATCTTTTGATCTTTTGTGTGTTGATCTGGACACTGGTTATAAAAGGGATACTTTCCTCTCACAGTGCTAAGAAATAAACTGAATGCTCTAAACAACTACTTCAAAAAAGCGTATTTGCTGTGTGACAGAAAAATTGACAGTAAATTGAAAAGGATCTTACCGCCTCGCCTTTGGAGCCCTTGAAACCACGAGGTCCTTGAATCTGAAGCACACTCCCCTGCAGGAGAGAATCTAATTTTCATTTCAAAACACACGCACCAAAACAGAGGAGCACATCATCATACTTTCTTGTTTGTTTTGTGTGACACAAAAATATCTGTTAAAATTTATCTGAAAAAGTACAAATAAAGCATAAACGTCTAAATACTCTGTCACCTTACCCTTTCCCCTCTGACTCCAGGTAAGCCATGATCACCCTGTTGGGGAGAAAAAGAAATCAAACAAAATTGCAAATTTTACTACTTAAAAAATATATTTTTTTACTCTTTCATGTCAACACCAGTTACTTCATATCTTTTGGCTGCATGCTGTTGCAGCAGTTCATAACAGTATGATCATGTCTAATAAAATCTATAACTCACAGGTTTGGAGCTCAACCTGACTGGGGTTTGGAGGTGTTTGACAGGAATAAGTGTCAAGAACTCAGTCAACACCTCAACTGAGACACTTTAGCCGAGATGAGACAAATACAGAGTGAAAGCAATACAACATCCTTCCAAAAAACAACAACCTGAACTTCAATTGATCCCTGAAAATGATGGAGAAATGTATCTCTATTTTGTATGTATATATCTCTATAACAGAATTCTGAGTATTTTGAGCAACTTTTAGTACATAAAAATGTGATTTGAGTGGAGAAAAATATGAAGTAATAAAAAATAGTGTGATTTTCTTTGTGCCAAATTCACAACAGCAAGTAAAAATGTTGGCATTTTTGTTATTTGTAGAATTTTATTACTGTACTTTTTGCTGTATAAGTCATACCTTTTTGCATAAATTAGCATGCCCTGCGACTTATACAGCAAAGTGACTTATTTATGTTCCCCCCCTCCCCCATATTTATAACCCAATTTTTAGCTGATGATTTCATTCATTCTGCCATGGAAAATATTGAACACTCGCCGCTAGAGGGCCCTCGAGTTATATGGCAAGCCAAATGTCTCATTAATAGATAAAAGTGGTTATTATTAAAACATTTGGCTTGCCATACCAAGCCACCTTCGTCTCACTCCAGAAGTCCTGGAGCAAACGTCAAATCAGCTGCATTTCACTGCGCCGCCCAGGTGAAATGCAGCTGATTTGAACATTAAAGTGCATTTATTAAGAACAAGTTAAACTGAGACACACCTTTGTTATAATTTCGAGCAAACAAATAATTGTTATTAAGTGTTAATCTTGTTCAATTCTTGTCAAAGTCCTCCCGTGAACGCTCCCGCTGCTGCCATTTGGTAGCCAATCAATTTTTGGCACAACACCGACCCACATTTCCGGGTTGTCAGCGGTGACGCATAATAGATGCAACGTATACGGTCAAGTAACATATTTATGTTTTTTCCACTTCATTAGACATATTTGGACTGATGCGACTTATACAGTGGTGCGACGTGTATGGGGTAAAGTACGGTATGTGTTCAGTTGCAGTAAAGATTTGAAGGGCTGTGTTTGTGTGTGTGTGTGGGGGGGGGACTCATAGTCTCAATGGCTTCAACTTTATTAACAAGAATAAGGTTTTGCTCTACAACTAAATGTTTTAGATTGTTTTGTTCTAAAATTATCTTTATAATTAATTAATAAGGAATCAACATTTATAGTTTCAAGTACAAGTAAATAAGATTAACTTATTAAAACATACTTTTAAGACGATATGGCTGTAACAGTGTTTTTATACATTTTGTTCAGAATCTTGGCTCCACCTGTTTATCTGTTGTTTAGTTATGCATCTCTTGGTTCGCATTTTCATAATTAAGAATTTAAAGGTGTTTATTGGCAAATTTATGTTGCTTCCAACAGTTCATTTTGTAGTACTTCTTTTCATGCTTTTAAATAACGATTGTTTTTCTCAGGTTATTGTAAAAATATGCTATTGGAAATGACCTAAAATATGAACTAAAGCATATTCCAGCATATGGATATATATGGATTGTTTGTGTTTCGGATCTTATCCTTCCCTGAGTTTATTATTTTGAAACAACCACTATGAAATATTTGCAGGGCAAAGCAGATAAAACAATACAATTAAAGCTGTCAACATAAATATGGTTTGACATTTCATGTAAAATGCAAACTCACCTTTTCACCTTTGCTGCCATATATACCTTTTGGACCCTTGGTTAAAAAAAAAAAAAAGTAAAAGTAAAAATCTGACATCTATACATGAAATATTTTATTAAACTGTAACTCTTTAAAAAGTTGCTCACAACAGGACCAGGAGCTCCTTTAACACCCGGGGAGCCTTTTTCACCCTGAAAGAGACAATTTTATGCTTAACTGTATTAATATGAAATAAAACTGCATGTGAGTTAAACTGCTTTAATTTAACACAAACTGAGCTCACCTGTCTCCCTGAGGGGCCAGGCACCCCCCGAGCACCAGGCTGACCTGGAATACTGTCACCCTAATAAAAGGTTTGGCAAAATAAGACACGTTTTTGTTCATTTGGTACATTTTTATTTCCTAAAACACTCAGACGAAAAACGCAACAGGTAAATAATAATGACAAATAATAAAACAGGAGTGTGTTGTCAGCAGGACAAGAGGAAGTGTGACAACAAATTAATCTCGTCACCTTTTCTCCTTTTACTCCAGGCGCCCCAGGAAGACCCTTTAAAGAAAACGTGGTCAACAGAAGTTTTTGTCAACAATAAATCAAATTTAATCATGCAACAAGAGTGAAATATTCGTTTTAGGGTAGAAACTCCACAGAACATAAATAAAACAATAATAAAATTAATTCATACATCAGGTCCTGGTGGACCTCGAGGTCCAGTAGCTCCTTGTGATCCATTCTTTCCTTTTTTACCCCGTTCCCCCTACATCAACACAACATACATCTCTTGTTTTTATCATTTAGTATGTTTCTCTTTTACAAATATGCAGCAGCATATAACTTATTTTACAGTTTTATTTAACTTTATATAAAATATCACTCAAGAGCCTATTGAAGATTACCTCTCTACCCGGTTCTCCAGGGTCTCCTGGGGGTCCCCTGAGTCCTGGGGAGCCCTGGATGCCCACATTACCATGGATACCCTGGATGCCCTGAGCACCTGGAGGACCTGGTTCACCTGGCTCACCCTGAGGCATGATACACATACAATACAGACAACATGTCCCATGTAATGTTGTCATCTAGCTACTTTATTACATTTGAATTACAACAGAATAATATATTTTAATCAAATTAAAAGCTCAAATGCAACTTTAAATGAGGGAGTGAGTCACTGGGCCAATTAAATCCTCTTAATTAAACTGTGACGAAAAACAAAGTCAATCAAAGTGTATGGTGTACAAGACTGCAGGAATTAATAGATTTACTCTGAACTTCTAAGTCAGCGGTCTCTTGCTTGTAATTTGCCTTTTTTTATTTAAAGTAAAGCAACAATAAAGTTTCACCTTCTGTCCTGGAGGACCAGCCTGACCCTCTGGACCTCTGTGGCCAATACCTGGCTCTCCCTAAAAACACAAAGAAGCAAGATGAACCCACTTATAATAATTTTTTTAAACTGCAGCCCTAAATCAATGTTTACCTTTTGTCCCTTTTCACCAATTTCCCCCTGAAACGAGCATAAAAACAGATAGTTTGAGGAATAAAGTGCACCATGACACATCTTTTTCCAGTGCCCAAATAAGCACACTCAGAGGAATTTGAAAAAAAAAAAACAGCACTTGTCAGCATGTTTAACAAGGGGAATTATTAATGTTGGCTTTAATCTACTGTCTCACAGTCGTACAGAAATAGAGCAGAGGGGACTTCAAAGGCCTGGATTCAAATGGTGTTACTGACAGGCGAGACGGGATAGAAGCTCTGATGTCATTTACTGATGCTCTGTGGACAGGCGGCAGCAGCCATGATATTTTTATGAACTGGTGGCACACTTCATGTAGTGACTGTCACGCTCGCTTTGCACTTCATGATGATGACAGTACTGCTTTTGTTGTCTCATTGTATCCTTTACTTAGTAAATCATATGGGAATAAGTTTACGCCTTACAAATCTTATCTTCATTCAATCTTATCTAACCTTCTGAACAATTTGGGTAGTGACACTAATTAGGAAAAGAGAAAATTCACAGTTTTCTTCTATGTGGCTTAGGTGTGGACTAAAATAGCTGAACAACTCAATTCATTTTTTATCTTAAATTCTAACATTACATTAATGTAGATGGATAATAATAAGAAAAGTATATTTTGTGTCAAAGTAATGAAAGCATATGTTATTTAAACTAGAATAATGCTAACATCCACATTGCTTTTTAAAATTTTCACCCCAAAATGGTGAGTCCAGCATTATTATATGTCCATTTTACTGTATGTCTTCAGTTGTTCAATTTACTGTGTAAGCATCTGCTAAACTGGAACTGTTATTCACCTGTTAATTTTAAACAAATAATTAACATGCTAACACATTTTGAAGAACTATGCAAGTGCAGAATCATAAATTACTGCAACGTAACATTAGTTTCTATCTGATCTAATATTAACCACATACTAAACTAATTCTACTGCTTTTAAAAATAAATAAATGCAAAACTACTATCAAGACTAGCATGGCTATACGAAGATAGGAACTGGCACTTTTAGATTGTCCACAATTTGAGCATTTATGGTTTTACAAGTATTTTTTGCATTTTTATATTTAAAAAAAGAAATCTATTCACCTTTTGTCCTGGATTTCCAGTTTCACCTTGCTGCCCCTGATGTACAAAACATGTGTATTAACAGCAAATATTAGCACAATTAACAGGATAAACAAACCTAATATTTGAAATAAGGCATACACTGCATACACAGATATAGGCCATTTTTACTTTATCATTATTCAGATTTTCCAACTCAAAACAGTACAATCTTGAATGTTTTATTAATTTAACCAGATTCCGGTAACATTTGTGTAATCAGAAATAAGTTTATTGCCCAAGTAATTTATTAATAACACATATTAGTCACTTTGTTTTTGATAATTGAACATAAAAGCTAACTGACTTATTTTTGATCAATCAAACATTTTGCTACAAAAGCCTGAAACTATTTTTTTTTTTAGTATTTAATGATGAAGTGAAAAGACAGGACTCAGAGTAGCAGGTCTTTAGTTGGACCATCAAGGGGAACCATATAAAGTCTAGTTGGTGCAGGAATGATCCCCCCCCCCCCAAAAGTTTGGTAACCCCACATCTGTCTCGAATTCTGATTTTCTTCTTTGCCACCAAGAAAAGGCCTCAAAGACGACCTGGTGAGCTGGTCTTTTTCTCATCTGAGTTAAATGCAACAAACTTCAGGTTTGACTTGAAATATTTTTGGATTGGCCGAGAGAAAAATATATTAGGGATTGTAATTCACATGAAACTGAGAAGTGTGTGAAGATGAAGCAGCTCATTTTGTGTCCTTACCTTCAGAAAAAAATAATCTGGAGGATATGGATATGGCTGTCCAGTTTCTTCACTGTAACCCCCCTCTTTCCCCCTCTCCATTTCCTCTCTCCTCCTCTCCCATTCCTCCCTCTCAAAGTCTCTCTCTATCTCTTCCTCTGTCCTCTCCTCCATGTCTTTTTCCCTTTCCATTTTCTCTCTCTCTCTTTCTAGTTGTTCTCTCTCTATCTCCATGTCGACCTGCCTCTCCTTCTCCAGCTCCCCTCTTTCTCTCTCCATTTCCAATCTTTCCCTCTCTCTCTTCCACTCCAAATCTTCCTCCTCCCCTTCCCTTTCACGATCTACATCTTCTTCAATCTCCCAGTCATAGTCTCCACTCTCCTCCTCCTTCTCATAGACTGGATCGAGGTCTGTTGCTAACACTCCACCGGTCACTACATCTTCCTTCTCTTCTTCCATTTCCCAGTCTTCTTCAGTATGCTCCTCTCCTCCGGCAGGTGCATCTGTCTGAGTCTCTATTTTGGCATCACTAGATATCCTTTCTTCTTTGTCATTCCACTTCCCCCTGGCATGAATTTGATGGTTGGGAATTTTGTGCTCTGTGCGCTGCTTAAAAAAAGTTTTATGACAAAAAACAATTTATTTGTGAGTAATCAGTAATCAAAAGTGTGCTCGAGTTTTGTTTTGTGTATCATAAACTTACAGTCCAGCTGTTGTAACCTCGAGCTCCAGAGGACTGATCCTGAAATTAAAACAAGTGGAAATTCTCATACATGCTCCACAGTGACCATAAAACTGCTTTTTCATGTTTTACAAATATAGATTTTTAAAGAGTAATACTTCTCTAGTAGTAGTGGTACTGTAATCCAGAAAAAATAACTTACTTTTTGTGTATTTTTAAACTGATTTCTTCCACCTGGGGCGCCTGGCATAAACACCTAAAATAAAAAAATATATAACGTCAGCCATTGTCATTGTTGATTTATTAATAATTTCAATTTATCTTTAACCTCTCTTGTAAAAACCAGGTGAAACCTACCGTGGAGTCAAGCCAGGATGTGCCTCTTTTCACCCTGATTTGAGGTCGAGGCACCTGTAAAGTTCCCCCAAAACCTTTACAAGCAAGCTTAGCACAGCAGTCATGTATTTATATGCTCTTATGTTCTGTTTGTTTTATTAATGTGCATAATATACTAATAATAATAATAATAATGAAATGTAAAGGAAGACACAGAGCTGCTTTGGAAGTTATTTGAACATTTTTACTTGAGCATACATGCACACAAAGGTTAAACATAGACAATGAAATAACAGCGAAAGATTTCACCAGTGAAAAAAGTGCTAAATCACTCTTAACTGATCATAGTAACATAGCAATTTGTTGAATTTCTAAAGAATTTAGGAAAGTTGAAAATCTTCTTCAATAAATAAAAGTTCAACCAAAATCGTGACAAAAACATGTAAGCAAAAGGTTATAAATTGTGTTAATTACATAAATTCCTTGGAATAAATAAATAAGAAGTTCACAAGGTCAGAAAATTAAAGTCTAGGCTGCACAATATGAACAATCACAACTTAAACATGAAGTTTATGTCACTTATAAAAGGACCCTCTTAAAAAAAGATGGCCGTCTGTTTGGCTTTGGGTGAGTGAAATTGTCTCTGTGTGGAAAGATGTCGCCCCTTGTGAAATGTTGGTCGAGTTCGGGATTCCTCGTCAGAGAAACGCTTCACGGTTTATGCAAACTCTCCATGCAGTGCTTTCTTATGAATGATTAGGACTCTAACGTTTCAGTCTCTTGACAATTAAGAGATGTCCTGTTTAAAGAAAGAGAGACAAAGTATTAAAGGTAACTCTCTTATTGTTTGCTTCAGTCATTTTGTGAAAAGTTGCATCGTTTGTTAGAGTTGTTAAACTTTCATCCAAGCTTAGGAGTCTCACTAAAATCATACTAAAAGCATGCTGCTCAAAAGTGCTTTTTTTAATCCAGGTCATGCTTTAGTAAGGTTTGTGATTATAAATCCAAATAGAACTGTTTTGCACTGGTGAAATTTTCAGGAATTAGGGAGAAAAAAAAAAGTTTGAAAAAGTGCAGCCAAGTGCTCATCCTCTTACATTTAAAGCCTGATTTATCTCATCTTTCTAAATAAACCCTCTGTCCCTCACCTTTTCCTCTGTTCAGGTGTGAATGAAAGAGCTTGGCATTCCAAGGCATGCAAGAAAATATCCAGAAACATATATACATTTGTAGAATTTAAAACAAAACTATACCTTGACTGGTTCATCTGCTGCAGTTGGAGGAGTGGGCAGTGTCACCTGATCCTGATTGTAAAAGTAGGACAGACCTATTTTTAGCTATAAATACATTAATTCAAAAGTGAAGCACCACATGGAGTAAATACAGGCTTGCAATTACATGTAAAATGGTTCACGCCATTCACCATGTCCAACGTCCTAATTTGTAATCTTAGTAAAAGTAATTCACAAAGCAATGTAATGGGTTTCTAATTTGCTTTTACTTGATCTCATCCCTAAATTTGATCAAATCTAGTGAGTAGGTTGTCTTGTTGTATTGCAAAGAAACAAGACTTCAGCTTTTATCTCAGAGGAGAGCAAAAACAACAACGTCAGCTCCTTACCTCGTTCACACCACCTGCAAACTGAAAAGGTCCTGCTGTGGTCGTCAGGATGACCTAAAAGAACCAACATTTAAAAAGAGCATTAGACATACATTTAAAAAGTTCCAACAAATTCTGAATATTGGAGAAAAACAATGGTTTGCATTTTGTTTGAAAATTATTGGACAGTAGTTAAAATGATAAAATTAATATATACATATACAGTATGTAAAATACATAATATTGCATTTATCAGTATATATAAGTTTAAATAAAGTGTACTAAAAAGCCTGTTTAACATCTGAGATAAACACTACAAATGCTCCAATATAATATTGTACATTAATGTTAAACTATAGCACCAAAAAGCTTTCAGAACATTTAAGTTTTATACATTCTGTGAAAATATTGTACATGTATTGTAATAGCTGTATTTGGATTCAATATCACAACCCAATTTACAAAAAAGTTGGGACTTTATTTATTGAGAGGCTGATTTTTTTAAAGTAAAAATGGGTAGAGGTTTATCAATTTGCAAAGAGCTATAAAAAATACTGGAATAATTTAAAAAATAATGTCTCCATAGAACATTTGGAAGACTTTGACTAGTCCATCCTCTACAGTTCATAATAACTTAATATAATCAAAAGAGTTCAAGAATCTGGAAGAAACTTTGTAGACACAAGACAAGGCAAAAGTCAATATATTAATGCAGAAAAGTTTATCCAGATTTTAATTAATCTGGCAGAAACTCAGACTAAGAAGGTCCAGGACTGTTGAACAACTAGAATCCTACATGAGACAGGAATGGAACAAAGTTCCTCTCCAAAACCTCAAGCAGCTGTTCTTCTCAGTTAGATGTTTAGAGACTGTTGATAAAAGAAGAGGCTTTTCAATGGAAACATCACAATTCTTTTTGAGATGTGTTGCTTCCATAAAAATGAAAATTACTAATTTAAATCATTGTAATTTTGTAATTTCTTAGTTTCAACATTTGACATGTTTACTGTACACAATTCCCCAACTTTTTGGGATTTGTGTTTGTGTATGTTGCACAGTTTTCTGTGCAAAACAAGATATTAAATTAAAAATAACTAATTAAAATAATCCTTAGATACTTAATATAGTGCATACAAAATGTGTTTAATGTAGATTATATACAACCTTTATTTTGTTTGGACATGTCTAGAGGAGGGACAGTGGGTATATTGGTAGAAGGATGTTAGAAATGCAGCTGCCAGGAAAAAGACAAAGAGGAGATCTATGGATGCAGTTAGAGAGGACATGGAGGTAGTTGGAGTGAGGACAGAGGATGTAGAGGACAGAGAGAGATGGAGAAGGATGACTCACTGTGGCGACCCCTGAAGAGGGAAAAGCCGAAAGAAGAAGATTTTGTTTGATCAAAACATTACATTTTTCTTTTTCCAGTAAAATCCTAACAACTTGATATGATTTTGTCAAAAATGGTTCCAGTCCAACAACTCTAAAAAGATTTTAATACAGTAGATGGACTGCTGAACCTATTATTGTTCTTCAAAACGTAGTAAATAATTCTGATTTGTTGCAAATGTATGTTTAGGGTTTTTGTTCAAAATCTCTGTTTAGATGTGTACTGGGATAGAGAAAGGCCACTAGTGGCAGCTTCTGTGCTACAATATAATCCAGTGTTTTGGATATTTTTGACATCTAAATGGACAAGTTTCAATTTTCACTCTTCTGCATGTAGTTCTAACATCTTTTATTTCCTTTTGTAAATATGTTAAACTTGAATTTGAGTCAAGTGGCAGCTTGGAAAGTTGGTGAATGTTTACCAACAATTTAATCACAAGAGCCATAAAAGGCTGATAAAAGGTTAATAAAAATATAATTATTTAAATAAGGGTCAACAGACAGTCAGAAATAGCCATTGCATTGCCTCTGTGGACCAGAGGAAAATAAAGCATTTTTCTAAGATAAGTTTAAAAAAAACAATCTGTAAAAATTGTAAAGGTGATAGAAAAATAATTCTAAATGACAGGAAGTAGATATTTTCTGAATCACATTCAAGGTACAGTTTGAGATTGTATCAAGCTGAAATGACCACTCTTAAAGGATCAAGTTAACATTATTTTTTTATTTTGTTTAGTATGCATGTACAACAGAAAATAAAGTAATGCTATTAGTTACCTGTGCATCTGTTTCTCTGTCTGAGGACAGTAAATAACTGGAGGTTTCAAACTGGTCAGGACTGTGTGTGGGGAACAATCCCTCCTGTTCAGATGAACAACACATAAATACTAAATATTTCAGGCACAACAGAGTGATGCACAACCAAGTTTAGCAGTAAACCTCCCATTTTTAATAAGTAAAGGGGTTTTTGTTTCACTTGTACAACTTAATTACATATGCTTACCTTTTTATCTCCAGGATTGGGGAATTCATCTGTTTGGACTTCAAGCTGCAAGCAACAAAAACATATTTTACATTAAAAATGAATCATAACATTTATACCCATTCCAGCTGACACAGATGAGAACATTCTCTTTGAAGCAACTTTACCTCTGTGCTCTCTGTCTTCTCATGAGAGGATGAGAGTTCATCTGGGGGAAGTTCTTCCTGTAAAAAAAACCCCAAAAACTCTCATTATAACTTAAACATGTGCACACAAATAATACGCTGAGCAGATGCAGTGAGCTGTCATGACCAACTAATTTATTCCTAATAATTAAATTCAGGTAGTGGGTGTGTCATTAATCAAGGCTTTTTAGTATTCATGTGGGCATGGATGTATTTGAGTTTCAAGAGTTGACGAGTATGCAGACTTAAAAAAAGAAAGAAAAATAGAATGTACGTCATCGACAGCACATTTAAGAGTTTCCAGCAGTGCCTGAATTACTAATTTAGTGCTTCCTACCTCGTATTCATAAGAGTAATCTTCACCATCATAAAACTCCTCTTCTTCTTCTTCTTGTTTTTTCTCTTCACTTGTCTGAAGACAAAAAAAAGAAGATTATTAAAGGAAGATTCTAATACAAAACACCATTTGTTTTATTTGTGTGACTAAAAAGAATAAATCTGAGTAATAACAGAGCGACACATTAGTAAAAAAAAGAAAAGAAAAAGAAGCACGCGGACATTTGGATAAATGCATGCGAGCGGTTACATAAGCCTCATCATCTGTCCAATAACTTGGTAATTCAGTATATAACTTTTGCATTAGGTTAATTTCTAATTATGTTTTTATTAATTGTTATGACCAAAGTGTTTTTTTCTGCACACATTATGTTAGGCTGTGTTAGCACATGTTTTACAGGGTGAGAAGTGTTAGTTTCATTTATTCAGTCGGGATAAGAGTGACGTTTAGTTTCCAGGGTTTAGTCTAATCCCATTCAAGACATTTACCAGGCGCTGTCTTTGCCTCTTACGACGTCCTTTATTTCCTTTGCCCTGGTTAAGAAATCAAGTCGAATAAAAAGAGAAAAAATAAGTACATTTTCTCATGCTTCAAAAGGCGTAGATGAAATTTTAAATTATGATGGATATGTTTAGGGTGATATAGTTAACGACTACTATTAGTTTTTTTTTTTGTTTTTTTTAAAGCCCAAGTAAAGGCATTTAAAAGGTGTAAATTTATCAGTTTATTATAAGTATTTATATTATTACCCCAGGACCACACCAGAAGCTCCATGTTTCCGCTGACTGAGTTTAATCTTTCCCACTGATTTGAGACATGGCGTGTTTTTAATTATTCACATTTCCAAACACATTAATTCATTTGTTGACTAAATAAAACAGATGTAAAAATCCACCTGCAGACACATTTATAATCAGTGTAGATACTGTTAGGATTTGATATCCTGATGCATGCTCAATAATCAATAATGTTAGGATTTGAGTTCTTAAAGTCCAAGAAGCATAAATTCTGAGTAGATTCTGAGTTAGTTTTACTTGAATTTTATTTTATGTTTGATTTTTTTTTAAACTGTACATCTCATTAGTGCCCCAACTCCTGAATGTCTGAATACAGAAAGAGCCTGCTCCCATCTGCAACAATTTAACTTTGTTGCATAAGGACTCAAAATGACATAATTCAATGGCAGAATTTTAATCTCTACATGTCTTTGAAAGTTAATTTTCATACTTTAGTTATTATTATTCATTTCTACACAGGGAAAGTTGAGCTAAAACGTGAAACCCTGATATGGCCCTTAATTATGTACATTTATTCTAAACTGACTGAGCAGCATTTTAAGATTTATGTATTTTTAAACTCTTGTCGATAATGAGAAAGTCTCAGCAGCTTTACTTTCCCACGCTCTCTGTTCTTCTTCTTTGGTGCAGAGATCTTCTTCAGTGGGTCTTCCTGACTGAGGAGAACAGTCTCCACCACAGTTTCAGGTACCCCTGAAACCGTCTGAACACAAATGTACACATTTTTCATGTTAAAAACACAGATTATAATTAACATGAACTATGACTGCCACCAAGATTTTTGTGGTGGGTTTTAAAACAATAGGTTTAGATTTTATTTAATTATTATGCGGAAAATTTAACAGTGTATGGTGAACGTATCGTATAATTATTAGGCAGTTTAAAGAAAGCTATTTTAAAGGATGGTTTATAAAATTTAATTTTAATAATTAGGAGCCAAATGGAATAATGGAAGAGGATAAAGGCAAATAAATAAATAAAATCTGTCAAGACAGAGAGATGCATTAATGGAAAGTGTTCATTTCAAACCATCTCAAAAATGTTTAGAATTTTCAAATATGTATATTTTATAATATCCACACCTCGTTTATAGTGGTATAATTAAAAGTAGAGTTGACTAAAGTCAGATTTATTTTGAGTGAAGACTCGTTCCTGTTCCAGTCTTTAATCTCGGTCCCTCTGGATCCCGTTAACTTGGTTTCAATCTGGTTGAGTTTCTGCTGATCATCGAGTGTGGTGATGGTCCAAGAGGTCGGACTCGCTTCAGTTTCATTTAAAAAATCCTTTAGAAACAACAAAAAAGGAAAAAAGTGAGATCATATTTTGGAATAAACAATCTAGGGTAAAGACTAATTTGTCTGGAAAAATGTGCATTGTGAGAAAATATGTTTTCTATATTTAGTTTCCTTCTCTGGTTTATTTAAATTTACATAAACAAATAAATTCCCTCTGAGCCATGATGGCCTTACCTTTAAATAACCAGTGAGAAGAGCAACCATTTTTTTAATCTGTTTCTTGAATCAAGGTATCCAAAACTTTTATGCTCATAAAAGTTTCAAATTAGCCAAATATAGACCCTGAGAATCTGAGTTATTGTATAAGCCAATTTAATAATTTAAAACTAGAGGCAGAAATATTTTACCTACTTTGTAGATACCTAACAATGATTAATGAAGTTACTTACGGCCGACAAAGGTTCAGGAAGCTGCTCATCTGAGACGGGCTGCTGATTGTCCAGCTCTGACTGCGGCTGGCTGGTGAGGTCAAATTTCAGTGACCTCTGTTTAAAAAGAAAAACAACTTTATTTTCCAACTTTTCCTCTAATTATAGGCGATCTGCAGATGCACACTCAAATATTTCAATTAATTTTATTGATGCAAGTGTCTTGTGACTGAAACATGAACATAAAATGAGACAACAGGTCAAAAAGCATCGATACGGCGTTAAAAACTCAAACTGAAAGAGAACGGGGCTGTAAAATATGCAGATGGGAAGGGTTACCTTGCAGTTGTATTCCATCAAGGCTCAGTGTGAGATTATTTTCTTCTTCACTGAACAAGTTGTGAACTATTTGTGTCTCTGAGCTGACAATTTTCAAACATTTGATTTAGTTTTGCAGAGTATTTCAATGGTTTAAATGTCCTTGTTTTGTTTTTTTTTTGTTTGGTTTTTTTGTATTTATGTGGCTTTAAAATAGGTGTTTTCAACTTATGTTTTAAACTAATGCTTATTGGGTGGACCTTCAAAACACAATATTAACCTTCAGTTCAATGACATTTTGTGGACAAGAGAACCTCTGATGCTTCGAACCTTTGAGTCTTATAAAAGTAGGATAATTCAGTATTTCCTCTGCATGAATAAGTAACAAGACAGCAGAAAAATTAGAATTCATCCCCAAAGACTGCATACCGTGTTCTCAGAGATGACGTTGGAGGTTTCTGTGTTCTCTTTTATTTTCTTCGAGTTGCTGAGCACATGAAGCAGCTCCTCTATTCCATCCTGCAGCAGCCTGTCAATCAAAGCCTTCAGCAAAGGCAGCTGTGACAAAAAAAAAGAAGTTTTATTTAGATGGTCAACTTCAGATTACTCTCCTATTACAATACCGTGACAAATTCTATTATCCTAATGCATACATGGTAATGCAAAGAGCTCACCCTTATACCATAGTCTTCAAACATCACTTCAATGTCCTAAAATAGAAGCAAGATACATTGTTCAGGGATTTATTAATGCAAAATGAAAACACACATCCCAGAAAGGGAATTACAATATCATAATTCAACCTTCATCTCAAGAGACCTTCCAGGAGCTCCGGCGTCACCCTGCAGAAACACAGAAATACGTAAATGTAATAAAAATAACACAATTTCCATTTCCATGTTTTTAAGATACAGCACTTATCACCTTCTCCCCTTTAAGGCCTGTTTCTCCTTTATCACCCTGCAAAAAAGACAGATGAAATGTTGGGACCATTTCTGTTTTGCGTTTTGAAAAGCTTCTATATGAACAACATTAGCATCTTACCTTCATTCCTGGTGAACCCTTTATATGGGAAAAAAAGAAAGAAAGAAAAAAAAACCAGAAGAGCAACACATTTTAACGTGCATCTACATCATGCTTGCCATAAAGTTTGTCTCCCACCCAAAACAACCATAAAGCCATCACTGATAACTGAAACCCAGAGTAGGTGCCAAATGAATTATGTCATAAGGCAGAAATAACGTGCAATTATTCATGAGCTGTACATGCTGTATGCAGAAATATGATGAGTAAATAAACTAACAGTGGCCCCTGGAGGACCCATTGGGATTGGAAAGGCTTGTCGAATGTCCTCAACTGTGGCGCCCTGAAAATAGATACACACACAGAGACACAGAAAATACTGATGTTAAAGATGTTTTGGTGGATGTGGACCTGTTTTTCCTGAAAAAAGCACAAAGCTAAAAATCAGCCTAAACAATGCTGGCCATGAACTGTGATCCAGAAAATTTAATTGAAAAGATAAATAATTTGCAAATGTTAAATACAATATCATTTTCTAAATAATAGTTTTTTATTTAAGCTACTTGCCTAATAAATGTACAAATCAGTTCTTACTTTATGAATAAAACCTGTAGGTAATAATGGTTATGATTACATAAATAACAGTCAACTACTAAAGCTTGTTTTTGTTTGTTTGTTTACCTCTGAAGTGACGAGCACTTGTCTACCTGGCAAACCTGGAGGTCCTGGCTCACCCTTACTTCCATCTTTACCCTATTAGAAATGTTTTATTTAAAAATGTCTACTTCAAGTCTACAAAAATCGTGTTGTTTTAACATTTAAAACATACTTACATTTGCACCTGGATCCCCCATGTCGCCCTTTAATTAAGAGCAAAGTTAAATCATGTTTTCAAAAAGATGTTTAAAATTTTTTATTAGGTCTAAAACATTTTTAAAACCTTTTTTCCATCATCTCCTTTGGGTCCCTTTTCTCCCTGTGAAACAAACACATTTCAAGTAAAAGAAAAATATGTGTAAAATCCCCAAACATACTCAAAACAGTTTGTGTTGCTCACATCTTTTCCAGGCTGGCCTCTTTTCCCATCAACACTAGGCCTCCCCTGTGGAAAGGAACAACAATCTGTGTAGATGTTTCTCAGACTGGTTATTATACTGGTTCATGCTGATTAAACACTACAGCACATTATATTTTCCTGGCTTTAATCTGGACTCCAGTATTGATTTTAATCAGTTGGGTGGTCTTGCTCTTTTGCTCTATTTTGAGTTAATCTTTTATTTTTGTGTAGTGGTTTTGTTTTGTTTTATAACATTTTAGTCTTCAGTTATGCAGTTTTTTTTTTTTTTTACTATGTTCTTTCTTGTTTATCATTTCTGCAATGAACCCAGTTTGTCTTGCTTACTGCTTCCCAGCCACACCAGGTGTTGGTATAACCTCCACACCTGTCTGTCACATCATTTCCCTCAGTACTTTAATTTTTTCAGCTGTCTTCAGATCCTCACTTATTGAGTCTAGTTAGGTTTTCTATGGTCTTGCTCAGCTTCAGGTTTCAGATGTACAGTATGTGCACCCATTTGAGATGGGTCTTTTGCATTTAATTTAGTTTCTGCACCTGCCTGCCTGTGGTGGTTCATTTGTTTGGGCTCTCTGCAACATTCTCCACGATTTATAAAATCCTGCATTTAAATAATATAAAAAACCCAGCTTCAACCAAATGGATTCGGTAAAATACTCACCGGTGTTCCCGGTAAACCAGGCATCCCAGTAATCCCAACCCCACCTTGATCTCCTTTTTCTCCTCTCTGTTCATACACAAAAACATTAAGGTGTAATCTTATATTTGTCAAATACAGACAAATGTAAAAAGCAAAGAGACAGTTTGAGGATGTGATTTCCTTAAATAAAAACATTAAGCCATTTCAAAAGCTTTCAAAAAGTTACTCTAGTTCATTACATAAAACAGCACAAACAAAAAAAACATGAAAAAAGGGTCAAATCTATGATGACAACAACAAAACAACAACTGTTTAACATGAAATAATATACAGCTCAATATGCAAAAGTGCATATGTTCAGTAGTTTGTCTTTTTTGTATATCCAGCTGTAAATGATCACAACTGAGACACAGATTCAAACACAGCGAGATTTAATCACCTCCATTGAATTGGTCAGACATTAGTTCATTTATTTTCCACACAAAAAAGCATGTGGTCATTTTGTCTAAAATCTTAAAACATTTCTGTTTTTACATCATTCTTTGTCATTGTAAAATAATATATAAAGCACACACACTTTAATTTTTTAATTAAGTTAGATTCAAGACAGTTTAAGTCAATCTAAAACTAAATATAATGGTGTTGGATTGAATTAGATTTAATTCCCAATTCATGGTTATATTAGTCAAACTAATAAAGTATTATATAAAACCAGTGGGATTATTGTTAACTACAATTATGTATCATTAGATCATATTTTTCTCTTATTTGCAGTATCTTCTAAGAACAGTATCTAATGGTATAATACATCACATTATAATAATCTAGACCCAAATAAAAGGCACAAATGGATGGATAATTGCTCAATTTAAAATTTTAATTCACATTAGAAGTACATTTCTATTAAAAATGGATTGATATCTTAGTTCCTATAGCTTAGAGAAGAGTCAGTGTCACCAGCAGTATTGATCACAACCATAAAGGAACAAATAATTCTTAGTATCAATACATGTACAGACAATACACTCAGCTCTTTTTACCCAATCAAAGTGCAATAATGTTTACATATTGTTGAAAGGTTACAAATATATTAAAACCCTTTTTACAATGCAGTCATTATTACAATAAATGTATACATTTCTAAAGTTTTTGTGGGCACTGCTTTGAAGCATTTTTGACCTACAGATACTTTGTTACGTGATCTTTCAGGTAACTAAATTTGCCATCTGTGAACTGTCTGATTTTGTTCTTTATTGCTGTTTAAAGGAAATAGATGAATTGACACTGCAGAACTCACCAAACCGGGCTCTCCCTTTAGCCCCTTGTCACCCTACAATAGTCACAAAACATCTTGTTACTACATTAGTGATACTCAGATCAATGATGTTTGCACAGCACAACTGCTTCATTTAATTTCCCTCTGGGATTAATAAGGTATTTTTGAATTTAAATTTGAATTACCAACCTTCATTCCTGGTTTTCCTGGTACACCATCAGAACCGCCTCTTCCTGAACCACCCTGCAAAACAAAAGCTTCAAACCTGAACATACTTAAATCACTTTTAGGGCTTGCTGAGGAAAAAAAAAAAAGAGAAGACGATGCTATGGAGTTAAATGTTTGTGATTATACCTGTGATGATCCTGGTAATCCAGGTTTCCCTTCAGGACCCTGAAAAATAAAAATAAAATAATATTAAAGATATTTCCTATTACTGTCAGGTTTTTAATCACAAAAAGCATATTGAATACCCTACATTTTTTTGTATGTCTGAGCAACTTGTGTTTTAATGAAAAACAAATCACATTGCAAAGTCAAAGTGGCAAAGATTCAATTCAATTCAGTTTATTTAAATAGTGCCAAGTCACAGCAGAAGTTGTCTCAGGGCACTGAACAGAAATATTCATATAAAATAAGTAAACAGAAACATTCATATTTAAAATAATAATTTAACATTATTTATCTGAGGAGCAGACTGCTTTGAGTTTAATTCCATCGCAGAACTCTCATCTTGAGCAAGCATGAAGGTGACAGTGGAAAGGGGAAATTCTCTCATGAGGAAGAAACCTTTAGCAGAACCAGGCTCAGGACAAGCGTCCATCTGCTTCAACCGTCTAGGTTTGGTAGGAACAGATAAACAATGGCAGGTCAAGAATCACATGTTAAGATAGAAATAGTATCAAATGAAAACTATTCAATTTTATCAAATCATTTAAGGAAATGAGGTATATTTGCCCTCTATTAGTCTAAGTTTAAGAAAGAATGACAAGCCGATCCTAATTATAGGATTTATCAAAAAGGAAAGTTTTAATCCCAGTCTTAAAACTGGACAATGTGTCAGCCTTACAGACAGTAACTTGAAGTTGGTTCCACAAGAGAGGAGCCTGATAACTGAAAGATCTTCCTCCCATTCTGCTTTTGGAAACTCTAGGGACAGCAAGTAAGTCTGCAGTCTGAGAGTGAAGTGCTCTGTTAGGAAAATATGGAACAATAAGATCTTGAATATAAGATGGAGCTAGGTTGTTGAGAGCTTTGTAGGTTAGAAGTAAGATTTTGAATTAAATTCTGGACTTGACAGTGGAGAGAAGCTAAAACTGGATAGATATGATCTCTCCTACTAACTCCAGTTAAGACTCTGGCAGCAGCATTTTGGATTAACTGAAGACATTTTAAATAAGTATTTGGACACCCAAAATAACAAACCATTGCAATAGTTCTGTCTAGACGTGACAAATGTATGAACCAGTTTTTCTGCATAATTTTTAGATAAGATGTTTCTAATTTTAGCGATATGCATATGGAAGAAGGTGGTTCTAGTAAGTTTTTAATGTGGCAAATAAAAGACATGTCCTGATCAAAAATAACACCAAGATTTTTAACATTAGAGCTGGAGGCCAGATATGCCATCCAAGGAGGTTGAAAGATTGAACATTTTATTCCTAAGATATTCAGGTCTAAAAACTAAAACCTCAGTCTTGTCTGTGTTCAAAAGCAGAACATTTAGAGTCATCCAGGTTTTTATGTCTTTAAGACATGTTTGTAGTCAGAATAGCTGATTGGATTCATTGGGTTTCATGGACAAATATAACTGTGTATCATCAGCATAACAATGAAAATTTATCCCATGCTGTTTAATAACATTACCTAATGGAAGCATATACAATGTAAAGAGTATTGGTCCAAGCACTTAACTTTGAGGAACTCCATGACTAACTTTGGTGTATGATTAAGATTCATTATTTGCATTTACAAACTGGAATCTATCAAATAGATATGATTTAAACCAATTTCGAGCCGTTCCTGTAATTCCAATATCATGTTCAAGTCTCTGTAAAATAATATTATGATCAACTGTATCAAATGCAGCACTGAGGTTTAACAGGACCAGTGTAGACACCTGTCCATTGTCAGAGGCCATGAGAATATCATTAATAACGTTCACCAGTGCAGATTCAGTGCGGTGGTGAGCTCTAAAACCTGATTGAAACTCTTCAAACAGATTATTTATTTGCAGATGATCAGGTAACTGACCAGCAACTATTTTCTCAAGAACTTTTGGGATGAAAGTTAGATAAGATATAGGTCTATAACTGGCTAGGATTCCTGAGTCAAGGTTATGTTCCTTAAGTTAAGGTTCAATTACAGCAGTCTTAAAGCTCTGTGGTACGTAACTGTTTATTAGAGACAAATTAAGCAGATCCAAGACATGGCTATTAATTAAGGGATATATGTCTTTAAATAACCTGGTTAGGATGGGATCTAGCAGACATGTGGATGGTTTTGATGAAGTTATTATTTTTGACAATTCAGAGAGCTCAACAGGACAAAAACAGTCCAAACATAAATCAGGTTCTAGTGACATTTTAAAAGTTGTCTCATCGGACACAGAACCAGAGGCGATACTAGGAATGTTGGTTTGAATTTTTTCCCTAATTGAAACAATTTTATTTATAAAGAATCTCATGAAATCATTATTGCGTATAGTTGTAGGGATACATGAATTAACAGAGATAGGATTTCTGGATAGGATCAACAGAGATAGTTTTTTTTTTAAGCTGGTAAAATTACAATTATGTGAAAGAAAGATACAACTGATGAAAAGGGAAAATGATAAGGGGAAAAAAACAATTAAATATGTGACTTAAGACAAATATTTTTTTTACAGCATTTTATAATTTACCTACAAAATAGATAATATCAATTGAAACATGCAGTGTTACACTGTGTTACAGTGTTAGATATTTATTTATTGGATTAATTAAAATGTATAAATATTATAGAAAGCTTGAAGGCTGGGGATGATTAGTAGTTTTTGTTTAGAACATTTTATATCATTACTGCATATGACACTTTATTCTTTTCACTGTTGTGAAAATTTAGTCAAGCATCAGTTTGACTTTGATAAATGCAAATGAAGTGACAGATTACTCACTCTTGGCCCAGGTACACCTGCTTCCCCTCTCAAACCAGGCTGACCAGACTCTCCTGGTTCACCCTGCAGGAGAGGAAAGGAAAAAATTGTAATAACAAATCTGAACAAGTCAAATATTGTTTCATGTTGTTCTTTAAATTACCTTAATCACTCTGGTCAGTATACTGTTGTCTGAAACAGTCTGATGAAAAACAGAGTGACACATCAAACATTTCAGAAACAGACTTTTGTTTTTGTTGTGTGTGGTTAAAATAAATGCTGTCAAACGCTGAGCACTCGTTTAATCTGATAGGAAAGCTGTGTAAAACAATAAATTAGATTTGTTTACTTGTGTTCCCGGAGGTCCTGGTTTCCCCTTTGTGACAATGCCAGCATGGTAGGAAAAATACCAAAAAAATGCTGTTAAAATCTAAAATTCTGTTTGCAACACACAAGGAAATTAACACGTTCACTCAGGGGTGACGCCCACAAAAAACTAATTAATTATTAACATATCAAAACAGAAATCATGAAGTCACAGGAGGATAGTGGGGTTGTAAAGATGTGAAAGGTTGACTGACGAAAAAGAATGATCAGAACGCAGTCAGTGGGAGAACAATGATCATCGCCACCTCTGAGAGGAGGAGATAGAGTTAAACATACCGGCTCGCCTTTATCACCTTTCATTCCATCAGTACCCTTCAGACAAAAGATAAAAAGTTAAAAATAAACAACTACAATGATGATGAACACAAAATATTCTCAATGAATCCCAAAAAGCAACACAGGCCATTCTGCCTGGGTGGACATTTTAACTAATGAGTCATAAAACTTACGGGTTGACCAGACTTCCCAGAGTCACCTTTTTCTCCAGGGTCTCCTGGCCGCCCTGGTAACCCCAGAGGACCCTGATCCAACAGTAAGAATGGGATATCAAAAAACATATTATTATATATTAATGCATATTTTAAAACCACCATGAGCTTTGTTGAGCAACTTATTCAGTGTTAATAGTTCACAAACTGATTAAGAACTGAAAATAAAACACACAATAGATTTTTCAGACATCAGGATGAATTGAGTTTTCAGGAAAAAAAATCTGTGCAAACATCTTGCTATTATCAAACTAAAAATCTTGTTCTCACAAATCAGGATTCAGTTTTGTTCCAACTTCATCATAAATATAGTTCAGTCAACCTGTCCTTTAATACAAGCTACTATTAATTAGGTATGCTGTTTGCAGTGATTAGAACGGTTGCATTTATAAATCTCTGCATTATGTAAATATTTTCCTCCAAGTTATCTTTAACTGTACAGCAACTACCGATAATCATCTATTATAGATGATGATATATGTAGTTTTATTTGAATCATGATGTTGACAAAATACCCTTATTCCTCTTTCACCAGATTCTCCAGCTGGCCCTGGTTCACCCTACAAAAGACAACATGAAATAAGCAGTTCCCAGCAATATTTCATGTTCAGCAATAAATTGGTTATGACTTTCCACACATGCAAAAAAAAAAAAAAAAAAAATGCTGCTTAGAAAGTGAAATTTTAAATGTTGACTGAAAAAAAAAATCACAAGTACTAAGTTAAAAAACGACTGTACCTTTATTCCCTGTTCTCCCATTGCTCCAGATACTCCCTGTATAGACAGTTAACAATAATTATAATTTTACAGTAATTAGTTATAATTTTGTTTATAGTAAAGGTAATTAGCATCTCTACAAACATTTACATATTATAAAAGACAAATTTTGGAACTCACTTTTGAATTTTATGTTAATTTAAAATCTTTTGCACATAATTTAATAAACATTTTGAACATCATCATTTATGTCCTTTTGTCCCAGCATTCATTACGTAGTACCGAGTCATGACTGAATCTTAAATCCGATGTTTTATTTTATTTTTTAACAATATATTTAAAAAATATATCAGAATTGCACTGCATAATATAAAATATTTTTATTGCCATTAACAACCACTCAGGATTTACTTACATCTTTACCTCTTAATCCTGGATCGCCAGGCTTGCCAGGTAAGCCAGTACTCCCTATCTCACCTTTCGCACCATCTCGTCCCTAAAAAACAACTTTGATTTAAAACTTGAGCACATTTTAATTATTATGGATAAAGTTTTAAATGTTATCTTATTTTTCCTCATAAGGAAGACAAGAAGAAAAACATATTGTCTGTCTTGATCTGGTTTTTAACAACAGAGGAGGAAAACGTTTGCTTGTCAAGCTGCTAAAATCTTGACTGTATACACCTGCTTGTGACCAGCTTTGTCTGCCTGCTGAGGGATGCTGGGTAAATAACACGCAGTCAGTTTTACAGCATTTTTGCTGTAAACAGCTGCCTGTTGTGACTGTGAATGAGGTTGATTAAAGTGATCTGAGAGGAAAGCCTTTACATGAAAAATGTTAACAAAACCCTGCAGAGTGAAACATCAAGTAATGACTCATCGTTGGCTCCCTTCTATTAAAGCACAGTTAATATACATAAACCTATATATGGATAAAATGGTCTAAATACATTCACTGACAAAACTTGTCCAATGTGATGTATTTGTGAGAAATATAACATTTGTTTTTTTTTTAGTATCTGGTGAAATTGTGCAGCAACTAAACCTTTTCTGTTATCGTTGATCAGTTTAAGACTCCAACTTTGGGGGAATTTTAGTCCAACTTCAGTTTGGCATTTATTTTCCTATGAAATACTTGCTTTGACTTTTCACATTTCTCTTGATTTAGATTTAAAACTGACTCAATATAATTTAAAGAAAAGTTTAAAATAATATTTTAAGGAGAAAAACTTGAGAAACGTTATCTGGCTGCAAAATTCTATTTTTCTTTAGATTTGGTCCTCCTCAAAGATAATCAACTTTCTGATGAGAAGCAAGGACTTTCTGTTTAGTGCTGCAATACTCTGTTTCATTCGTACCATGATCTATTTCCACAAAGTCTAGAAATCAGACTGTAATAAAGCCCGCTTATTAATTAAAACCACCTGAACTGCATCTTGAAAAGAATTACATCACAACCCAAAATTATGTATGCAAGATTATTTTAATTAATAAATAACTGACTAAATATGTTTCAATTAAGATTTCATTAGTTTCATGAAGTTTTAGGTGTAAATGTCTTAAAAATTAAAAATGTACTTACTTTTGGTCCTGGTTTTCCTGATAAACCAACATTTCCCTGTGAATTGTAACAAATATAAAATATTCATGTTCTTTCATGCTATAAAATGGCACATAAAAACAGAGTATAAGCAATACGTGACTCACCCGCTCACCATTTTCCCCTTTTGGTCCTGGCTGTCCTGGAATCCCAAAACCAGGACTTCCCTGCACATATTGAATCAGACAACATTTTTTAAAATGTATTTACCGTTTTTATTTTGGTGAACTGGACCAAATCTAAAAATGACAGACATATTTTTTATCCATCAACCTTTTCTCCTTTGTCTCCTTGGTCTCCTTTCATTCCCTGAGGACCTGTGGAACCAACTGGACCGACGTCTCCCTGACAGACAGAAAGCACAAACACACACACATCAGTCAACATGAGTCTGGCCGACGGGCCAAACTTCACTCTGCTCTAAATGATACCCTGTGGACTGAGATTAAAGAGGTCCCCATCAACAAAGCGTTCAGAAGCCAATTGCAAAAGTTAATGAGAGAAATCTTAATTGTGTTTGACGAGCGGACCCAGAGGATTGAGTCTGAGCATGCAGGAATACCCTGAACAATTAATTAACAATGTTTTTATGGAATGAAACATCAAGAGCATCACTTCCCCCGAGCTGACTGACGTATCTTCAACCCGTTAAGATAAATAAATAAATGCAACTAACTCAGACACACATGTGAGGCAGTGAAAAAAACAAATAGAGTTGTTTCACTTGCTTAAATATTTTGGATATCTTTAAAAACTTAAATTTAGAAATATTGACCCTTAATATACAATTCATTTTCATATCAGATATTTGTTTGTGTTCTCATCTAATTTTATCGCAAAAGAAGATCTACAAACTGTGTTCACTTGATCTGGAGAATCAGTGGCAAATAAGTAAATAACTAAAAGTTTAACTTACCCTGGCGCCCTTTTTTCCAGTCGGACCAATTATCTGTCAGGGTGGAAAAAGTAAAATGGAGAGCTGAGCTATGAATGACTTTATTTATGAAGTTTATAAGTGAAGAACTGTTTTCTTACACCCTTGGCAGGATCTCCAGGGACTCCTCTTGGACCTTCATCTCCTTTCAGTCCCAACGGCCCTGTCTGCCCCTTTAAAGTCAAGGCAAATATGTAAATGCACTTTTCCTTTTTAAACTTTTACACTTCATTTCTGTTATTCTTCGTTCAAGGCTTCCATCCAAAAGCTGTCTCTTTATAGCTTATGCGCATGAAAACTTGCATTCCTTTTATTTTTTTTGTAGAATTTTCTTCTTCAGAGTTAATCTTTTTGTATTACAAAATGAAGATTTCATAAAGAAAAACAGGGAGATGGTCCCCAAGACATCAATTGTTGTGCTAATATTTTCCAAAGAACTCCGATGCCTCAAATTAAAAAGCACTGAAGCAGGAAAAATGGACCATTTGCAAAAGATACTCACTGAGGTTTGACACCTCAGCTCACAATTGCTTGCAATCACTCCCCATCTGTGATAAACTCTGATCCTCAGAACAAAATTACTTTCTCATTTGGTTCTTTATCATCCCTGATGTTTGCCTGGTTGCATTAGAGAACAGTCGCTGATCTAATTGCATGCCTTTTCTAAGTTTTCCTGGCCAGCATCTGACTGATAAATTGCCTTAACTTTTAAAAACTCTGTGATTTTGATTTGCTAGCGTGAGTCAACTGGTTTTAATATATAATATGAAATTATTTGGGGAGCAGTAATGTATTTATATGATCTATAACTGCTTAAATTTCAGGTGCTCAGTCTCATCTCAGGTATCATGGCGGAGCAGCAGTTAACCATGATGCCTTACAACAAGAAAGTTGCAGGATCGACTTCCACCTGAGGACATTTATGTGGAGTTTCCATGTTTTCCATGTGCACATGTGTTTTCTCCTACAGACCAAAATCATGCATGTTAGGTTAACTAGTAATTACATTGACCCAGGGTGTTGGTGAGAGTGTGAATGGTTGTCTCGTTTGTCTATGTGTCCCTATGATGGATTGGAGACCTGTCCAGAGCATTCCCCGCCTCTCGCACAGTGACTGCTATAGGACCTAGCTCTCCCTCGACCCAGAAAAGAAAAGTGGGTAAAGAAACTAAATGGATGGATAATCTCATCTCAGGTTAAGTTTATTTAGTATTAAGTTCAAATTTGTTCTCTAAGTTATAATCTTCACTCACCTGAGGTCCTTGTGGCCCAGCAGGTCCCATGTCTCCCTGCTCCCCCTAACAAAAGTAAGAAAAATAAATAAACACCTGTGACAGATGTGTGCATACACACACCATGTCAGTCCAGCATGTTTTCAGCTTTATGATGGAAGGGATGAAGTCACCTTGTGCCCTTGCTCTCCTCTGAGTCCCTTTTTACCCTGCAAGTAAAAGCGAATCACTTTGCCATGATGTTTTTTTACACATCACTGAATCTTACACAAGCTCAGTTAGAAAAAAAAGTTTGGCTTTATTTCATTTTTGAGAACCAAAACTAATTCATGTGCACTGAAAGAGAAAACATGCAGAAAGTTGTTGCGATCAATTCAACTGAACGTAAAAATGATGTACAAACCCGAAGTCCAGCAATACCCTGGATACCCTGATCTCCACGGTCACCCTTAAAGACAATTTAGTAAAAAAATATTACTCTGCAAATATTTTTAATTTACTTTTACAATAAAACTTGTCATGTTCATTAGGTTAAAAATAAATTTCTGATACCTTTTGGCCAACTGCTCCAGTTATGCCAATATTTCCCTGCATAAAATAAAATGACACAAAATAAGTTTAAACAGGACACAAACTCACATCCTGGGTCTCTAAAACCAGTTTTGTCTATGTACAGATGTACCTTCTCTCCTTTTTCTCCACGAGGGCCTTGATTACCTTGTATACCAATTCCTTCTTCACCCTTCAAAACAATTTATGTGCAGAAAATCAAAACATAACAGTTTTTTTTTTTTTGTTTTTTTAACAATTGAAATATAAAAATATGCAGTGACAGTTTCACCTTTTGTCCTTTCTGACCTGGTAGTCCTGGTACCCCATCAATGCCAATGGGACCAGGCAGACCTGCAATACCCTGCAGAAATTTGCATTTGTGTAAAAGTTTGACAGTAGAAAAAAAAAAAAAGAGACAAAAACATTTTTTCCTTCCACAAGAATAGTCTAAATACAATGTTTTTGAGCAACCCAGTGTTTTTTTCCCCACTGCTAATAACAGTTGTGTGCTTACATCTTTTCCCAGTTCTCCTTTGTCTCCTTTCATGCCCTGCTTCCCCCGTAAACCCTTTCAAAAATTAATGAAAGTGTGATCAGAAGCAAAGAAATGTTATGTAACAAAATAACTGATTCTGTGGACTTAAAAAAAGACTTTTCTGCTTACATCTTGTTAAAGAAAAATAAAGCAAAAGTACTAGCTAGTTATTATATGAAGAAGGCTAATTTCACACTTACTTTCGCTCCCGGCTCTCCAGGATCTCCCTACAAAGCAGAAATCACAAAAGCAGCTCTGTTGGACTGTTTGCTGCATCAAAACGATGTATCATAACACAATGTCATGTGGACTGATAAAAATTTTAAAACAAAACATAACGATTTGCTACAGAACAAAACCATTTGCGTAACTTAAAATCTTAACTTAGTTACTTTCACAGATATTCCTTGTGGTCCTGGTGGTCCAGGTTGGCCAGGCAGGCCTGGTGAACCATTGACACCCGATACTCCTGGTGGTCCCTGGGGGCCCTGCGTTGTGCAGAAAATAATGGCTGAATTGCATAATAATCCACTTTGATTAACTTCAAAAACCTTTTTGAGAGGACTTACTGAAGACCCAGGTTCTCCTTTTCGCCCCGGGACAAAATTAGAATCTGTGCCAGCGATAACATACCCAGGCTCTCCCTGTGTGGAAACAAAAGTGAACTTCAAACATGTGTACACAACTAAACAATTAATATAGTTTCCACTGATCTTGTAGTAGCATTTTAGGTCACAAAATCCAGTGGATGATTATGTATTGAGCCCAGTTCTGAAAGAAAAACTACTCCAAGTATCCTGATGCATGCTCCAGCTAAGGTTCAACTCACTCTTTCTCCCCTCTGTCCCTTTGAACCAGTGAGTCCAGGAGAACCCTGCCATCAACAGGAGAAATTAAATGACATAAGCAGAAACAAAGGTCAACAATTCATTCATAGATGTGATCGTAAACCATCAAAAGAAGGGATAGCATACTATAATTAAGTATCACAAAGCTGCCTTAAAAGTACTAATTCTGTAGAATTAGTCTACAGAACAGTCTTACTCATCTGACCTGCTTCAGATTCAAAACTGTTTTTCATAAATACTAAATTTATTGTCTGTTTCTAATCTCTTGTGTGTTTCTACTTTTTCTGTTACAGTTAAAAAAAAAAAAGACAATCTAGTGTACATAATGAATTGCAGAATGATTATCTCCTTGTGTTGATGGTTCGGAGCTGCCTTTCTGCCACCCAAAAATATTGCTTTTGATATCTGGGCTAAGATCTGGTGACTAAAGCAAATGGAAGTCAGACACATATGAGGATTAATGGGACACTCTCAGGATAACTTGCACTGATTTGTAGCTTTCTTTCCTTTTAATACCAGAACCATTGTATCTATAGTAGGGGGTCAGGATTCTTTATTTATTTTTGTCTGTAGTAAACGCAAAAGGCTTCAAAATACTTAAAAAAAAAAAAAAATCCCATTGAATGCAAAACTGCTACTCATCTTTATCATTAGATGTGATGCTTTTCAAAGTGTTGAACTTTTATTCACATTCACACCTCTGAGGTTGTGTCTTTTACATTATGAACATCTTTTAACTATTTAGTGCTTAATAATTATAACTTATTCATTGGCATTTTACAAAACTAGATTGAAAAGACAACAAATAAAAGATATCAAATGAGGGACTGTTTAAACCACCTGCACCAACAATTTAATGCTTTTTTTTTTCTAATAAAACCTTTAGAGCTCACCATGTCACCTGGGATGCCTGGAGAACCCTGAAATTGAAAGAAAAGTCATCTTTTGAGAATTGGATAAGGTCACTGTGAGATTTTTATTTATTTTGTGTTTAAATACCCGCTGGCCAGGAGAACCTGGGGGTCCAGTTCGTCCTGGTCGCCCTGGCAACCCAGGGATGCCATCTGTGCCAGGAGGTCCCTGTCAAATAAAGGCTATACAGTCAGTCAGGATCACTTGTTTACCTTCTGTAGCCACTATTTTTTATACATAAATTCACACTTCAGAATTAAGTATTCATTTGTTAGAGAAGCTTAAATGTTTGCATAATATCTGCTGACACACAAGATGGCTATGTCACAGTTTAATACAGCGATCTTGTCAAATACATGTTTTCTAGTGTAGTGAACTAGGCCTCCAACCTCAACCTGTCTCTGAAGACCTTCAGGGGACAGGAACTGTTATTTCATTGATTTGAATCCAGAAATACAAATTATCTCATCAAGAGACTATTTAATTGTATCCTGAATTAATCAATTGAAAGAACACTTTTCTTTTTTATATTATCATTACTATTTTACAATATCTTGATAATCAAAAGTGTGTTTAGTTCATACCATTTCTAAATGTTGAAGTGAACCACTCATTTAAATCAACTGTGAAACAGTATTAATGATTTTTAAACCTCAGCAGATTTTTGATCATACAGTTAAATGTCTATTTACGAAGTAAGTGTGCATTTAGTGATGTCGGTCAAAAGTCAGAGACAAACAGAGACGAGTTATTAGAATGAAGTGTCTTGTTTTTAAAACTAGCAGACAGTAAATAACTTCAACTGGCACCTGCGTTTGTCCCACTTCGTCATAATATTTCTCTGTCTGTACTAACCGTTCGTAAACATTCATGCTGTCTCTTGACTTCTAGTGACCCTCTTGACATCACTAGAACCACCCCCCTGCTGGTTGTTCCAACCAATCAGGAAGTACCACGTAACAGGAAGTGTATACCCCTTTAAAAGGAACACTTCGTGGAACTATTCAGTTCGATCCTGGAGGTCGGTCATGGAACTCAGTTCAGTCCTGAAGTGCAGTCCTGGAGTTCAGTGCTGGAACTCAGTAGGAGTCTTAAGTCTTAGGGCTAAGTCTTCAGTCTTAGACTTCACGAGTCAGTCTCTTCTAGGTCTTGCTGGAACTTTTGGTCAGAGATGAGACTCACTTAAGCAGCGGATGGATGGGACCATGTGCCAAGGGGTCCCTCCATTTAGCTGAGTCACCGCTCGCATCGCAGTGCACTCAACCCGAGCAGTAAATGCTCCACTTCTAAGGAAGCTTATTCGGTGGAACCGAGTACCTCATGAGTATATGTATTTACTCTAAAGATTCCCAGATACTTTAACCGGAGACGCTGTAAAGGGACCGTACTAATGGACTTCTGTTCCGGAGTGGAGGTATCCCCCATCTAAGGTAACAAAGTCGCTGCACGTCCTGAAGTGTACCGGAAAGCTGAGCGGGATGTCGGAGGAAGGGTGCAATGTTCTGGTTTCACACATAGCTTCCATCTAAACCTCCTTTTTAAATCTTTAAATCTATGTCTCCTCTTTAACTTTTCTATTCGCCAGTAATCTAGATGCCTTCAGAGGTGAATCAGCCTCAATCAGTAATGTTCTGTTGTCTTGTTAGTAAAGCGTGCCAAGTTTATTAATCAGAAACAGATCAGCAAATCAATGTGTACATGTTTTGATGTTAAATTTTGATTCTGTTAAATAAATGACCGCATTTATTCTGATGGGTCAAAGATAAAATGGCGTCTCATGTCACTGATTAAACAATCCACTCACAGTTATCTCGGTCACATGGCAGAAATTTAACTCGAAAGAGAAAAGAATCCGTTGTAATTAAACAATTAATATTCTTTGTGCTTGAACTAGCTTTAAGAATAATTAATTAGTAGTGTGTCCCCAGCAAAGCTGTCCTGACATACTACACTAGTATTCCCTAAACATTTAGAAACATGTGCTTATCCATCATCCAGCCCTTGTCACCATGACTACTGGTTAACTGTCTATGCAGCATCTTAAAATCAGAGTTCGGGAAAGAGAAAATTCAAGAAATGTGGCCAATAATACAGCAAAAGAATGACATAATTGAAAATCCAATAACACCAATAGTGATATTTCATTTTTACCCTCTCTCCTTTTTCTCCTTTGGACGATGTGAAAGGATCAAATTGTCCAGGGCTTTGCCTAAACCTCTACAGGTAAAAAAAAAAAAAAACAAGTTTAATTTAAAAGATTCAGCTAATGATAAAATAAAGGAATAGGCTATTAAAGAAACATACCAAACCTCCCAGGCTAAAACCATCTCCCTGAAAATAATGATGAAATAAAATCAATAACTCTGCTTAACAAGAACACAAAACAATATTTATTTTGATCACTTTACAGACCTTTGCTCCTTTCTGACCCTGTTAAAACATAATTAACATGATTAATAACTGATTCAGAAATGAAATACCTCATAATTTTGACTTAAGGAAATATAATTCTGCACTAACCTTCTCACACTGTGAGGGACAGGGACCCTGAGGTTTATGCAGCTCCTCTGGGTCTTCAGTCGGAGTGTCTAACTGAGCAAACTAAACATGAAATTATTATTTTTTTAAAGTAAGCTTTTTTACATGGCCATGGTTTTTGTACTTATGTGCATAGTAAGAGCTCTTCAGGTACAATCAAACACATCAAAATATGGCTTAAAATATACACTCGGATGTGTTTTTGTCATTGATGTGTATGAACAACACATCCCTCTTTGCACTTCTGATTGCAGCCACTGAACAAAGAGGAATAAATATAAAACTTATACAGTTTAGAATTGTTTTTGTCTTGTTTTTTTCCTCACCTCGTCATTTAGTTTAAACTCGGATAGGAGTTCATCACCACAGATGCTGCCGATAAATTCCCGCTCTATGGAGGGGAAGTCATCAAAGGTTGGACAGTAGAAGATGTTTTTGTAGCTGGTGGGAGATGTAATTTTATTCAGCTCCTCTATATCTGCATTAGAAACTCCGACTGCTAAAACACTGACCCCTAAACAGAGACAGAATCAAACCTTTAGGTAGTATATAGTTTAACATGGGCAACTGACAATAAAATGTAAAATATGATTTAATTTCCAAAGGCCTACATTTAGAATCAACATACTATTTCTATATTTTAAGGCAGATTAATTCTATTTTATTTTTGGAGTTTAAAAAAAAGAAATGAACCAACGCAAAAAAATAATCATGATGGTTAAAACTCAACAGTAATATAAATCATGATTAGCATTACCTAACTCTGTGAATAACACCATTATTTCCCATCAATTTGAAGCAAAACTGATAAATGCTCACTGGATTCAGTAAGAATTATTTTTTTAAACTAACCCAAAGCCCGTGCAATTCTGGAGGGTGGCATTACATCATCCTGGGCCCTGCCGTCTGTAATCAGAACCAGAACATGGGCCACATCATGCCTCATCCCCAAAGACTCCTGGAACACTTCCTGCAGAACGTAGCTGATCCCTTTTCCTGGTCACACACAAAGAAAAAAGATCAAATTTGACACCTGATAATAGCAGATTGGGGGTAGAGTGTTTTTCTACTTCAATATAACAGCTGCTAAAAACAGACATCAACAGCAGGACATGGACATTTTTAAAGGAATTATATGTCGACTGACGACAGGTTGCAAACAGAGAAAAACAGTGTTCACATCTGAGTGAGTTCTGCTAACCTGTTTTGGTGTTACCCCCTCCATACCGCAGCCCCCTGATTGCCCGGAGGACAGAGTTTCTGTCTTTGAAGTCGCTTAGACGAAATTCAACACGAGGCTCATCGCTGTAATGAACCAAAGATATCTGAAAGAAAATTAAAAGCAAGCATACACATCACTGCAGAATAGACATTCTGATCTATTTTAAGTGTGCTGACGGAAGTTAATTTGTTTCATATTTGTAGAGCTTGTCTTCCTTTGTATTTGGAAAGAAGACTAAATTATGTTATAACTAATCCTCCTGCACTACACCTGCTCTGTGGGTAGAAATTATTATTAAAAAAACACTTTGAAAAGATAAATTTACAGCTCAACTTATGAAAGTTATAAGGCTAAATTTGAGCAGGTCATGCCAAAACAAGCAAGTACAGAAAATATTTCCACTGAGTAACAGACCTGTGTGCCTTGTGGACCGATAACAGGGAAGTAAGTGGCCACTCGAAAAATAAAGTCTTTCATCTTGATGAAGTTGTTAACGCCAATGCTCGAGGACTCATCCACCAAGAATACTATGTCTGATTTGGCCTTCCCACACACTGAAAAAACAGAAAGCAAATGCATAGGAAAAAAAACTAGATTTTCTACAACTTATCTGACTAAAACCAGCATTACATACCTGGTCGAGGTGGAGTTGTAGATTTTGCGCCAACTGTGGTCAGTTTCAGGGCGGTGACCAAAGCTGCTTTGGTTTTAGGCTGATCTGGAGGCTTCTTGGTTGATAATGATTTAGTTGGTGGTGCAACAGTGGGGGGCTCGGTGGTCGTGGTGGCAGGTGGAGCAGCAGTAGTGATGACAGTGGAGGTGGTCTGTGGACTAGTCGTGGTGTATGGAGAGTTTGGTGTCACTGTAGCTGACGTAGATTTGCCCATTTTCACAGGATCACTTTGTCCCACTGTGATACATACATAAAATATTTTTAAAAAATGAACTTGGCAAGTATTTGTAGAAGCATCCAAGCAGCCATGT
The DNA here is from genome assembly GCF_014905685.2 of Nematolebias whitei. Lineage (NCBI taxonomy): Eukaryota > Metazoa > Chordata > Actinopteri > Cyprinodontiformes > Rivulidae > Nematolebias > Nematolebias whitei. Next base: position 12,962,061 of record NC_056519.1, on the reverse strand, counting down.
CTGTCGCTTGAAACTAGCTTTCACAAGACAACAAAAATAAATAAATAAATAAATTGGAGAAAGTGCCATAGATTACAGAATTGAGTCAGAAAGAAATGAACAAACCTCCATATCATTGATACCAAAACAATAATTTATATACTGATTATACAGATAAGTTAAATACTTTCCAAGTGCTTTAATTTAAACTGCTGACAAACAGAGTAGTTAAACCCCTTAACTGTTTTGACAGAGGTGTGTATCAGAAGCCAAACTGTGAAAGGGCGCTGAAAGTCTAGCTCTTCAGTTTTGTATTACATTTTATCGCCCACCACTGAAAGCGAAAGGGCAATGTTTGGTCTGTGTACTGGTGTGTGAATGTGTGTGTTTGTCAGTCAAGTTACTCAAATATCTAATGAACAAGTGGGTGGATTTCAAATAAACTCTGAAAGTAATCACTAGATGTACATGTACAACTGATTAACTTTTATCAACAAGGGCTAACAGATCTCACAATATCTCATGAGATCGTGCATAACATTTACAAGATTTCAACAAAACAGCTATAATGTCATCCCTTCACATCATAAAGTTATCTCATTTTACAACTCTGACATAAAAACGCAGCGGGCATAATGCATTCCTTCAGGGAACGCTTTGCTTTTAATTTAGTATTCAAATATACTCCAAGCTACTTATCATAAACATCAGCTTTGAAACTATAGTTTTTAGCTTATATACGCATGCTGCTAAACAATATTTACTGCAATGTAAACATGTAGGCCACATAGTAATTGTTTAGATAATATTTGTGGCTAATCTTAAATTTATAAACATTGTTTCCAATCATTAATCGCTGTGGTAAAACAGGTATTTATACATGTTTAATCATATTGAAAGAAGTCTTACAGATCCTCTGATATATGGTGCTTACAGGTCCCTCCACTTCTCCATACAATGGTCTGATGGTAAATATATATGTTCTGCCATATTGGAGGTTACGGATCTTATAGGAAGAGAAGGCAGGGCCCAGGGTCTCTGTTTTGGTTTCCAACACTTAAAATGACACACAATCATGATGTAATAAGTGATTTTTAAAATAAACAGAGAAAACATTTGGTCATAATATGGTGATGTGTCACAAGGCCAAGCAATTAAAATACTATTGTTCTTTAAAAACTATTGTTATGGCTGTATCTAGAATAAAATGTATTTTCATATTTTATTGGGAAATTGAAGACATGCATAGCTTGTTTAAGTTGTTATATAGAAATTCCTATTAACATGTAAAAATTTTTTTTAGAAAAAACAGAAAGACTCATTATGCAACACAATATGCTGATTTATTTCATGGACTGAAATAAAATGTGCACAAATTATACTGTTACACAACATTAGTGGTTTATGTTTAGTCTCTGACCTGAGATGTGCCTCCATGAGAGAAGGTATCCAGAAACATCTGCAACACGGGTCCAGTTCAGAATAGTGCTGCTGTCAGTTGTATTCAGAGCTACAAACCCCTCCACTTTTGGGAGATCCACTGAAACACATTACACACAAACATGAATATTAAAATGTAAAGTGAAGCTAGTCAAAGGTCAACATTGATCCCTAACTTTTTTTAAATTGCAACATTTTCGTAGAAGCTGAAATATTCAGTATATATCATATATATAATACAGATGAGCAGGCATGGACTGCTAAGATGATACAAGAAAAGTTTGTCTGCAGTTTTGTTTGGCTCAGGTTGACAGAAAGAGTAAAAATAAAGCAGTAATCTGTATGATTTGACAATGCATTCACAAGCACAAGATCACTGCACTTGTTTTTATCCACCTGTTTTACAATGCTTGTCACTGGTATTTTAATTGTTTTTATTATTTCCACTGTACTCTACTGCATTTGATGTAATATGTTATAAAAATGTTGAATTGTAATGTTTTTTTTTGTTTGTTTTTATGCTTTTATCACTGATATTTTGTATCTATTTTTAATGCTGCCTCTGGGCCAGGCAGTCTTTGTAAATGAGAACTGGTTCTCAATTAACTTAATGTACCTACTATAAAAAAAATTAATACCAGAGTAGAAAAATATAATGCCATCTTAATCTAGAGTAGTGTTTTCTTATGTTGGGGTTGGAACCCCACTTGATGCCATGAAACACTGTGTGAGTTCTTGAGAAGATCTACAGAAATTAAGTGAACTTTCAAAATGATTTTTTTGTATTTTTATCTTTTCTTCTTTCGGCTGCTCCCTGCATTACGGATCACCACAGAGAACTAAGTCGCATGAAGACTTGGCAATTATTTTTAAGCCGTATGCCCTTCCTGACGCAACCACAGATCACCGAGCTACCACAGCTCTCTGTGTGGAGCAGAGAGCTGCCATCTAGGGCACCTGGAGGAGCAGAAGGTGGGGGTTAAGGGCCTTGCTCAAGGGCCCAGAGTGGGGCAAATGAGGGTGGGGGCAGGTGTGGCTGCTTCACCTATCCCACCCACATATTTGATGTCGTCAGTGCTGGGAGTTAAACCGGCAATCTTCCGATCACAGGTTCACCTTCGCTAACTTTTGCGCCACCACTCCCCTGAACTTTAAAAATAATTGCCAATAGCATATTTAGCTTTGACTATTACAAAAAAAAAAAAAAATTAATAATGCATAGCATCTTTACAATATTTAATGAGACGTTTCATCATATAGCTTGTTAGTTAAGTTTGTGCACTTCAGCTAAATAATCTTGTTTTGTGGGTCAAAAGCAGAAAAGTTTGGGAACCAAGAAAAAGTACATTATTCTCTGTGTAGTATTCCAGCATTGGCCTCTGCAGGTATATTATTCTCTGTACAGTATTCCAGCATTGGCCTCTGCAGGTATATTATTCTCTGTACAGTATTCCAGCATTTTCCTCTGCAGGTTCCTGAGTCGTGGGTGGTGCCAATGAGCAGCAGCTGTGGGCCATTTCTTCTGATGAGGTCCAGGGGTATAAGAGGCTGTGGAAGTGCTCCTTTCCCTGCTAGAGCATTAAATACCAACCAAACCTGCCTCCTGGGCCCCAAGTCCTGGATTACCTGTTTCTTCATTTTGCCTCCAATATGAGTCCTCACCTTGAATCTCAGAGAACTCTAACCTTGACCTTCCATAGTCCAGCTGCTCCTCTGCCATTTCACCGCTTACCTATCTACAAATCCACTACGGTACTTCTACTAACTCCTCAACCCTTGGACCATATTTACCTAGAATCCTCTGCTCTCAACACTCTGAATTCTCTAAAACACCAGTAAGAAATAGAAAACCTGTTCATAACCTATTCGTTCCCTTCCAGAAGCCATTCTTACACTCTTCCTCCTTCACCAGGTTTCCCAGGCTGCCATGTAATACATTCCTACACTGTAAATAAAGTCACCTTTTTTATTTATGAGTTTGAGTCTGTTTTGCCTCAGTTCTTCTACTCTGGGTTTTACCTTGATTGTGATACTCTGTATACTGGTAGTTATTTATATTTAGTGATTTTACTTAAATATATAATTGTGTGAATATATTCTGTGTCAGTATGTTTGTCTCTTTATATGCAGGAAGGACTCACAAGTTCGTGCGGTAACCAGAACAGGGCTTCCCTCCCTCCTCCCCACTAGTGGGGAAACCTGGATCTTGTAAGCTGAGCTCTCCCGCAGGTTGTTGATGGTGAAGGTGGTGAAAGTTGCAGATACCACTTGGGACTTCTCATTACCCCCTGGTGCAGAAAATAATTAGATTCAGCATGTAGCGGTTATGAGACTGTGAAACAACACTGCTGTTAACACTTATACACCTAAAACACGAAACAGATGAGCCGTGTGAGGTAAAATTGTGAATTTTTTAATTTACCATTTATTAAAAATGATAGCAATAAGCAGTTTTAATTGAAACCAGACTCACATATCCGATACTTGGTAATGTTAAAAAGAAACTCAGAGAAACTAAAAAAAATTTTTTTTTAAACTTTAAAGAGATCTTCAGAAATACTATTTGAAAATACTAAAATCACTCTGGCTCATTGGAAGCAAATGAAGGGGTCATTTATTCTTATATGTATATTCTTATATATTTATATTTATTCTTATATTTATTCTTATATATATATTCTTATTCTTATATCTTCAAATTATAAAGAAATGAAAGATGTCTCAATGCTTTTGCTTTGTATCACTAATTCATTTTATTTTTTTGGTCTCTTACCGAGGAAGGGTATCCATGAGATTTTGTACCCAGAAACCCCTGGTGTTTTTCTCCAAGACAGGGTGAAGGAATTTACTCCAATGTCGACAACTTTTACCTCCCTCACCGCCTGGATTGGCTCCGAGTCTGAGACTGCAGCTGAGAAAAAAAAAATCCTGCAGTTACATCAGATGTTAAAGTTTCCATTTAATTTTCAGACAGATTACTTTTGTTTAAATGCCCTCTCATTCTACACTTGGAGTTTGGTGAAACACACATACTTTGACAATGGCACTGTTAAAATGAAAGCAACCCGACTGACTCGGACTCAGTGACACATAGTTGAAGTGACAGCAACAGTAAGGGAACAAATCTGGAGGTAAAAGTGTCAATGTGACAAAAAAGTACAGGAGCAAAGTAATTTCTGCTTCACCTCATTTAATTTGAATGGCTGCACAAAACACAGCAATAAATCATGATAAATTAAAGCAAACCCATAGTTTTCTTTCTGTACCTGTGAGCTGAGATAAGGAGATTTCTGGACCTTCTGAGTTGCCATATACTGCACAGATGGTGATGGTGTAAATGGACTGTGGACTTAGGTCTGTAATCTGGTGTGCAAGTACAGTGTGGTCCAGATACTGGAACTGAGGTGCACTATCATCTGCAAGCATGGACATAGGCACAAAAAATATACATACGTTTAAAGTTATAAACAAAGCAGGAAAGTTAGCTAGGCAGGTTAAAACGCATATTTTAAAGGTTCATCATAACACAGTAGAGAGATGTATGATTAAATAATTCACCTGTATTCCAAGAAAGTTTGTACTCTGTGGCTCCAACGATGGGACTCCACTCCACATCTATAGAAGTACTTGTGTAGGATGACACCTTGAAGTTTGACACGTAACCTAAAGGAGCTGAGAAAGTAAAAAGACAAGAAATATTTAGCCTTCCTGTTATATCGTTGAATGTCTTTCTCTTTTTTTCCCCCACAACAGTGCTTTAGTGATAGGAATACTTTGACGGAACATTACAGCCCTAAAATTGGGTGTACATACACAAAAATAGTAAAACAAAAGACCAATGTATTTTACTCTACTCAAGATTATGAATATAACCAATGTTCCCGGGAAACAAAATTCTACACAGGAGTATGGGGATTGCGCCCTTACAAGACCAACTTAAAAAAGTTTATCTCAACATGCCTGCCAAGACCATTGAGACTTGCTGCATTCACAAGAGACCCCGCTCTCCTTTACCTAGCACTTTTTCAAGATTTTGGAGCTTTGAGGGTCTGACTTGTGTTGTACCTCATTTCTCTCCCTCAGGGAACACTTGTTATATTCATAACCTCTAGTTCCCTTGAAGTAGCATTTTGTCTGTCAGGCAGTGTAATAAGATGTGACATGTTATTGGTGAACCTACATAGATAGAAACAAAGATACCAAGAAGTCTGGGTTCAATTCAAGTCAATTCAGCTTATTTATATTGTGCCAAGTCACAAAAGAAGCTGTTTCAGGGCACTGTACAAAAAACATTCATGTACATAAAAAAGCCCATTAGTTAAAGTTCTCTATCTAAGGAAGCCAGCAGATTGTGCTGAATCTTCACTTCATCACAGTCTCCCATCCTGAGCAAGCATAAAGGCCACAGTGGACAGGAAGAAACTCCCTTTAAATAGGAAGAAACCTCCAGCAGAACCAGGTTCAGGATGAGCAGCCATCTGCTTCGACCGGCTGAGTTTGAGAGGGCAGGAAGGAGAAACAAACAAACAAAGAATGGCATGTCCAGGTCTGTGATGCTGTGGACGCCTTCACTGACTCACAGGGAATGGCAGCTGCTGTGATTTGGTCTCCGGTGGTGGCCTCTTTTGTGCAGAGAGAGGGAATGTTGATGAGAAGGTGCACTCCTGTGATCATTGGGGTCTATTGACTGGGAATAATGCCATTTCAGCATCCCCAGGTGCAGGGCCTCCTCCTGTTTCCTCCTCTGATCACAGAGGGTCTGAATCTTCTCTAAAGCTTCTCCGAAACATCCTGTAGGCTCGACAGCCTGATGGAGAAAATCTGAGCTCTGGCACTCAAGCAGTTAGGTGAGGGTGAAACACAGATGCTGCTGTGTGACAACCGCTTCCACCATACCTTTTCCAAGAACGACAGCTGTGGTGATGGACAACCAAAGGATAAAATCAGCTATCCTGAAGACCTTGTCCAGCAGCCCAGTGGTGCTTTCTTTGGTCTGTAGTGCCTCCTGCAGCTCTTGTAGGTTTTTGGCCTGGTACAACTGCTTCATAGAGTCCACATTGAGCACGTGTGCAGCAAGACCCTCGGAGTGGAAGATTTTCTCCAGCTGTGCCACTGAGAACTGACTCTGCATGCTAGTGAGAGTGGATTTGCTGGCTGATGCATTCAGTTTGGGTGCCAAGTGGGCCATCAGTACTACATCCATGGGGGGATGTGGGACAGACCCACTGGTTCCATGTTCTCCAAATCCAAAAACAGGGGATAAACACAGAGATAATGGGGCCATGGGGGACACCCAGGACCAAGTTAGTTCCATTTTTTTTTTTTAAATCTGGAAAAATGGGCAGCTTGTATCTCATTGAGTTCTGCTATTTCAGGAGAAAATAATTACCCAAGAGTCTAATCTGAAGCTGTTGAGGTTGAGGAGCGGGTCACAGCACATTGAGACACTCGGCCACTCTGCAGCTGAGCTTAAACAGTGCTGGAGCGGATCCATCTACTTCGACAGGTGTCACTACCATCCCCTGTGATAACTCCTCTCCTTCCTCACCAGCACCAATCTCATCCTTGGGGCCACCTGAGGCCGTCAGAGAAACCTCATCGTCTGCCAGCAGCATAGTCTGCATGTTGAACTTGGCCAGGTCATCATTAATGTCAGTGGTAGAAAGGAGCTCATCCATCTGCAGTGCTCACCCCACGATAACATTGTAGCGTTGTCCTCCATCTCGTCTGACTCCAATTCTGCAGTTGGTTCGAGAGCCCAAGACAGCAGCGGGTTGAATTTCCCAGCATTTTTGTCGGGAATCCCACGTGTCTTTCCAGGGCTGACTTCCAGCATCGGCTACAATGCGCAAGACTCCGGGTTGGCAAGTGCATCCTTAGCATGTAACATGCCGAGATATACTGGACAAGAGTTGAGAGTATCCATCTCTGAGGAAGAATATGCAAGTGCTCTGACATGGACATGAACCATGGTTTACTGCCTTGCTAGCTCTGCTAGAATGAGCCTCGTCTTACTGTTTCCCGGAGCCATTATAGGACGATAGAGAAAGAGTTTAATAGTTTGCTAGTTAGCAAGCTAAACAGTCAAAAAGTTAGCTGTGCTGCTCTTTCATGCTCCCACATTAGTAAAGCTAAACAAAGAAGAGTGATCTTTGCCAGTTAGCAAAATAAACAGCAGAGCATAAAAAATAACCGTTAGCTATGCTAAATGGGGTAAATAAATGTTGGTAATTAGCAGGCTACAAAAGCAGAAAGCAGGACCAAACCTTGTAGCGATGCCCTGGGCAGGGAGAAAGCTCACCTCCCATTGGATAGCTAAGCCACATACAAGGGACTTGCAATCAGGTTAAAGCAAGGTGAAATGCAAAATGATTAGGGTAATGAGACCATGCTGCATAATTATAACCCAGGAGGGTGGGGCCTCCTGTCTATGCAACAGTCTCATTGGCCTTGACATGCATGTTGAAAGAAACCTCTTCAGGTTGGTCTTGCGAGGGAGCAATCCCCATACTTGTGTTGTACTGAGTGTACCGACCGAAATGGAACCATCATGCAAATCATATTGAGTGCATTTCTCTCGTCATAAGCTCTCTCTAGGACAAATGCTCATGGATCATAAATACTTTGACCAACAGATATTGGGAGTTGAAGCTAAAATGGGTGGTTGCAGAACAAGTTTTAATTTCTGCCGAGCGAACATAAAGAAGCAGAACATTTGACTTTAGTAATATTAAAAAAATATCAAACGTCAGATCATTTTAGCCTGGTGTTGACTCTAGTTGTTATCTTCAAACATTAATTTTTCTAATACAGCTTTAATTTGTATTTTAATGTTTAAAACATAATTGTGTATGGGAGCAGAGAACAGGATTTAAACTCCACATTGCTAAGGCAAAGACTGGTTCCAAAAATGGCAGCTTCTATAAAAGAGGTCCTGCTGGCTTTAATTACCAACAATGAGCGAGGGCAGGACACTAGGTTTATTAATGATTACAGTGTGTACCAGTGAATAAATGTTTAACCTCCTTTTATTTACATTCACATTTTGCAGTGTATAATGATCGTTTTGCATGTATCTGTGGGTTCATTATGTGTATTATGACCTATTAGCAACAAAATTACATTAATGACATCCAGTCAGCTCAAACTGACTAACTGACCAGGTGATATTCATTAATTCAACCTTTATTTATACAGGTTAGTCTCACTGAGTCACTTGGATTCATTTACAAGAGGCCTGTTTTAAACAAAGAACAGAAGAGGTACAAACAATAATCGACAGTCAAATAAAAAGCATATAAAATGAAAAGTAAATAGAGGAAATTAAATGAAAAAACAAAAAACAGAAAAAAAAAACCCAAAAAAAATCTGAGACAAAAACAGCTACATTATAAAGCAGTGTAAAATACTAAAAACAGGAAAATGACTGCGTTGGTTTTTGCCATGAAATTAGCAGTTGTTTAAAATCCCTTAGTGAGATCAAGTTCGACAGCTTCAGATCTTTTTGCAAGGTGTTCCAGGTTACGGGGCCAGAGTAAGAGAAGGCCCTTTTGCCAAGTTTGGTCCACACTGAGGATACACTGCAAGTAAATATGTCCTGAAGGCACACACCATAGCTGCATTCACGGAGTGACATATAGGAGGAGATATATGAAGGCAACAGACCGAGAATTGATTTAAAGATGAAAATGTACCAGTGTGAGAGTCTGCGTGAAGTTAATGATAACAAATTAACCAATGAATATAGGGTATAGTGGTGGGTATGTAGTTACACCCAGTTATGAATCTTAGTGCACCATGGTAAACAGCGTCCAACATCTGCAAGGTGCTTGCAGGAGTATTGATGTAAATAATGTCACTGTAGTTAATGGAGGGGAGGAATGTAGCAGCTACAAGGTGTTTTCTAGCATTCAGAATCAAACAGGATCTATTTCTGAAAAAGAAACCCAGTTTTAGTTTCTTTACCAAATTTAACATAAAAGTTAGCTGCAAATCAACTAAAATACCCCAGTAATTATAAGAATTGACAAACTAATAGGGACACCATTAAAATGAAAGAAGAAGTATGATACCAAATGGAACCAGCGCCAGACCTAGGGTTATCTGGGCCGGTAACATGTGATTCACAGGCTAAGAAGCGCTGTGGATCTGTGGTGCATTGGCTGTGACTCAATAAAGAGAACATTGGATTAGCGTCTTTCACAAGCCAGTGAAGGAGTATCAAGTAGCTGGTCTTGCTAGTGGCAGGCATAATGGAAATATTTCATATAGTGGTATAAAAAAATGGAGGAGGAAAAGCATGTGTAGTAATTCAAGCAGTGTCTACTAAAAAACACTAAATTAAGCAATTTGTAGATTTTTATAGAAAAGTGAAAAGAAAATCCTATTTTCCATGATATGCCTCTTGTTATTCAGATAAAAGGTAGCTGCCACAACATCACAAAACTGTATACACTAAAATTTAGAAATAGACATAATCCACAACAGTGTGGCAGCTGATGAGTAAAACAGATACAAAAGAAAAATACTTACAGGTTCTAAAGGTAGCGGAGATACCAGGCCCGACCACAGAGCCAAACAGCACATACAGAGTCAAAACATACTCTGTGTCATAGGCTACATTCTTCAGATGGTACTCTGTGGTACTGCCATTCAAAGCCAGCTGCCTGGGGCGATCTTGACCAGCAAACTCTGGGAAACAAAATATATTTTACAATAATACAGTGGTACTTTGAATACTGTATTCCCCAGGAAGTTTCTGCTCTCCCACTTGACATCAGAGGCTGCTGTTTGGCAAACAAACATATATTTCTCATCAATGTTTGCATTTCACCGTGAGCTGCTGGCAAGTTGCTTTAGGTGAAGTTTACATTTGGAATTATTTGGAGTACTGGATTTTCAAAACATTGTGCCAGTCTTATTCAAAGAAAATGGGCTCAATCCTATGTTTTACTTTGTTGACTAATATATAATTATACATGTATAATATAATTAGATTGTCTAAAAAATACTCAAAACACAAATATTTCATTAAGATGTAGAAGGATCAGAAGCCTTAGACCAGTAACTGCACTTGTCATTAGGTATAAATTTAAACTGGAAAGCTTTCAGTGAGGGAAAGTGAGAGAGTGTAAATCACCTGGGGTGGGACCCCATGCCAGCCTGTACCCTGTGGCCCCCGGGACACTGTTCCAAGAGACGACTGCTGTACTAGTGCTTACAGCAGATACCTTCAGTGTTTGAACAGCACTGCTTTCCACTGACAGGAAGAGGAAAATAAAGAGGAAAGGGCAGGTATGCTTCTTAACTAGTCTTTTGTTTTAAATGTAAAAAAAGATCATTATTATTTGCATAAATATGAACACTTGCTAATACTTGTTTAACAAACCAAATCAGTGACCAAAAAAGTGAATGCACAATGAATATATTAAAATCTACAACAAAGTGGTAATCTAACGAGTTACAACAACCATGGCATTGATTAAAATGTTCAATACAAACAGCCATTAATTATGATGATTACTTTATAAAATGGCCTCTTTGAATAATTTATTATCTAATTAATTTATTTTTGAACTTTTGTTTTTACATGTTTTGATTTTGGTGGATGTGACAGGTCCCTCCGTGTCTCCAAAGATGGGGTTGATGGTGACCGTGTACTCCGAGCCTGCGTGGAGGCCCTGAATCATGTAGAAGTTAAAAGTATCACCAAGGTTGATGTTCTCTATGTGGCCTTCTGCAAAACAAAAAAGGAGAAAAGAAGGAAATCAAACTGAACAACAGAAGTTATTTAGAGGACAACTATGAAGTTGATTAAAAATAAAAAAAATCTCTGAAACAGTAGTACAGTAGTTGATCGAGGTACCTGGGGATGCCCATGTCAGACGGTATCCTGTGGCCCCTTTGACTGAAGCCCACCTTGCTTGCACTGTGTCTGTAGTTGCATTCTGGACCAGGAACTGCTTAACCGGTACTAACTTTACTAATAAACACATTACAAGATTGAAAATAAGATTTATACAAAAACAAACATTCTATTTTGATTTATTTAGGCATATTTAGTCAAGTATGATTAAGTAGGAATTACTTTAAATAATAAGTGAAAATGTTAACGTATAAAAGAAAAGAGATGCATAATTTAATCAAGCTAGTAGATGTATTTTTGTTGTACCATGATAGAAACATGATGTATGAAATATACTTAATGCTTCCTGGCAGGGTTTTATTTTATTTCAGAACAACATCCCCTTACTGTGGAAATAATGTGTTACTACATACTGATGTTTGTCTCCATTTGTGTTTTATAATCTATATAATGACATTTTCCTGCAATTAATGATGTTAATAACTGGCTTTATTTCTGTTTATCCAAACCGACATAATTTAGATGCACTAAACGTACATGTCTTGCCCACTATTGATACTGGTTCACTTGGTCCTTGGGGGTAAATAGTGTAAATACTAATAGTGTATTTCTTATCCTCCTCCAGGCTGTCGATCACATGGGATGAGATATCTCCAGGAAGCAGCTGATCATATGTAAATCCTGGTCTGTTTGCTGCAAAGCAAATTATAGAACCAAACAGAATCAAAACCACTAGAAAAACAGATCTTGCATGCATCTTGTTGATATGCAAGCAGCTTTTTTGAGCTTAACAGACCAGAAAAAGACCAAATCAAAACTTATTGATGCTTTAACTTAGAGGATTAGCTTCCATGTGAGTCAAGTAATATTTATAAGAATGTTTATTGGAGATTTGCATAAGACAAACAATGATAACAACAAAGGTCAACTTACATCTAGGGATGAAGATCTTGACTCCAATGATCTTCCCCACAGGAGGGGTCCAGCCAAGACGCAAGGAGAACAGACCCTCCTCAATCACACGGAAGTTTGACACTTTTGGTAGAGGAGCTAAAAAACAAAGTTGTTGCTCAGGAAACAGAAATACAAAGATTGAAATGTAATTTATTTGAGGTGGAGTGAGACACTCACTTGTCTTCACTGTGACTGTTGCAGAGTTTCCAATGAGGTTTGGATAAATGGCATAAAGTGTGAGGGAATAATCTGTTTTAGGATTTAGCTCTGTCACCATGGCTGTGCTCACATCTGCCTTCAAGTCCAGCTGTTATATACAAAGAGATCAAACGAGGAGGAAAAAAAACCCAGATAAAATTTGCACGTTAGAAGGAAAAAGCAAAGAATAATGATGGTGAGAGCGATCAGAAGAAGGATGCAGCCTGAGGAGTAAAAAAACCTACTCAGTTTGATGACCAGAGATACATTTTTGTAAACATGAACATAATCGATCTGGAATTTAATTATTTAAACCACAAGAATTTGTTTTACACATCTAATACCCCCTCTCTCGCTCCAGCAACTCTGCAGGAGAAATACTGTAAATTATAAGACAAAGCTGAATTTTAATTATCTTTTGGAAAACACTCCTGCAGTGGCAGAAAAAACCCCTTGCAGTACAAACAAAAATGATAACACATTTTCAGCACAACATTTCATGTTGGTTTAATCAGAACACTGTTAGTAAGCTCAGAGCGTTGACTGGAAATGCACAACTATCTGAGGCTGCAGCAGAGATGAGTCACTACTTTTCACTTCAGCACATTGCTGTTGATCTGCTGTTATGAGTTTTGGGCTGTGAGGACAGTAACAGAAACGTATGTGGTCAATATGTGCAGACAAGTTTTGTCCGGATGAGTAATTCCAATAAAAGCAGTTTCAGTGGGAAGTAATCTCTTTGGTACTCAAATAAAGCCATGTAATCCTAATTTGTACAAATTGAAAGCTTGTTTTTACTCAAAAAAATTTCAGCAATGAGATGATTCATGTAGATAAAAACAACCTAGTTGAAAAATAATTGTACTAAGTAAACTAAATCAAAGTATTACCTGAGAGTACTTGCAGTCAGAGGAATCACTAGTATACAGGCACTTTAAATGTCTTTAGTTAAATATGTTATTTTTATCTACCAAAATTTGTATTAAGTGTATCTTTGGTGAACATAAATTGCTCAAAAATACATTTTTAGATTTATTGAAGCTACTTAAAGTATTAAATAAATTCTAAGAATGACTGTTTTCATAATTTATACATCTGACAAATCTTTATTGAAGCTCATCACAGTATATTTTATACCTACCTGAAATAAATGTTAATTATGTTCAAAATGCATAAACAAAATGCATTAAGATTGCATTCAAATGTAATTTAAAACATATGTAAAGCTTTAAGTATTGAATTATACATTTAAAAATATAGGTTTAGTATATTTTTGCATTTTTTTTATTTACTTTTTAAAATTTTGTCCAAAATTTATTTTACAAAAAGTCTGAAATAAGAACATTTTTATTATTATGCATAAATTGAACTGGGAGTATAATTGTTCTTAATATATTTAAAAAAAAGTGCACATTAAAGTACATTAAAAGGGTTACTTTCAAAGTGTGACATTAGTATAATTTATGTATACTTACAAAAGTTGTATTAATTTTTTTCTATATTTGCAATTTTTATTGCAAAATCAAATACATGTGAAATATGTTAAAATGTAATTGTTTCACATGTAGAGCATTACACATACTTAGTCTTTCCTAGCTTCCTTTTTTGAAAGCATTTGAGAACAAACCCAAGTTTAAGTATGAAATAATTTATTCAGCAGCTAAACATCAGTACAGCTGTCCTCACCTGCTTCTGCTGAATGGAAAGGAGGAGCCCCTTGGAACTGAGGGGTGTGACCAGGAGGCGATATCCTGTCACATCTCCTGTGGCCTGGCTCCATGTGAGCCTGAGGGAGCTGTGGACCAGTTCACTCACCTGCAGGTCTCTGGGACCCACCACAGGCTCTTCACCTAAAGATATGGTACAGATACAGAAAGGATGAGAATATGCAAGTTGTTCTAACATTAATTTTGAAAGTGAGAACATTGCAGGGTTGAGACTAGTGGAAAAACAAGCATTGTTTTCCTTACTGCATAGTCCATGCAGATTGAAGACAGAGATTTAAAGGACATTTTGGCATATCGTGTACAACTCACTGGGCTTTGAAGTTTTCACAGGACGCGGTGGTTCAGAGGCACTGAAACACAATCGCCTAGACAGTTTAGGAAGGACGGTGTCCAGGAGAGAGAAGTCAGCGCATGGCAACAGATGCTCCTCATGAGGCTCAGCCACAACCCTTCTCAGCTCTAACTCATCAGCTCCCCTAACACCTAAACGAACAGCGGAGAAAATAAAAGTAATGAGACACAGTAGTTACAACAACTGTACTCATTCCCAACTTTGATATTTGCAAAATAAAGATACAAACGTTTGGACATAATTTGATGTCAATAATAATAGACTTCATCTCAGTAGTTTACAGAATACAACATCTAAACCACCAGGAGGAGCCATTGCACCATGAATGATCAAATTCAAATCAAAGATGTTCAAACATGGGAAACATTTGCATTCAAGTTCACCATAGACTCAGATTAGATTATATGGCATATATTACATTTTGTGCTATGTTTGTTAATTTCACATAAGAAGTGGATTTTAATAAGGTATGTAACATTCTAACAAAGTTAAGTCATGTCCTCTGGACTGATAAGAGGACCTGACTTTGTTAGATTTTTCTACCTGGATTACTGAGCATGCATCAGGGTATGTAACATTGTTGCCATGTTCTTGTTTTTAAAAGAGAACATTTTGAAGTACAGTATATATATATAAAAAAATACATATTTCAACATAAAGAGTTGCTACTAGATAAGATAATTCAACATAAAAGAGTTGTGAGTGGGCAAAGAAACAGTGTTTATTCATAGATTGCATGTATAGTACAACAGCACATCTGTATGTTTGTATCTAGTCCATATTTTCTACAGGTAAACTGGTTTGGCATTAGTAGACAGGTTGCATGCAGAGTCTTTCTGCAGTAGTGATTAAAGGGAGCAGAGGGCCTCCAAGTCAGAGGTGCAGATGGGGCACAATGAAACACCTAATGAAAAATTGCTGCAATTAGCACACCATCAGCTAATGAGCATTAATTATTGCAACGGCTGCTGCCTGCGAAACATGAGTTGTCAGCGTGTGTGCTTATGATTGTGTGTAGGAGAAGAGGAGGAAGATGTGTGCAAGCTAAAACTCATAACCAAGACAAGAATATTGGAAAGTGCATATTCTTCAGTGAACTACAAGAGCTGAATTAATCACTTTTCTTACATATATTGTTTGCAAATACATACACTTGCACAAATGCTTTCAGATACATCCAAACAAGAACCTAATACATGCACACAAATCCCCACACCGAATCAATAAATTCAAATGTACAGAACATGAGTTTCTAACCGCAAACACTGCAGATAAGCCAGCAGAGCTCAGATAAAATCGGAAGAGCTGCTGCAGTGGAAATGTTGAAGGAATTCATAAAATCACCTTCCAAACTCACCTACTGCAAAGAGTGTAATGCCACTGTCTGCAACAACTCTGGCTGCAAAGTCCACCTGGTCATCTGATCGTCCATTTGTGATCAAAACGGCAATCTGCGTCATAGTGGGACAAGAAAATGCACACACACACCCACACATAAACACATACTATTAGGTATATTTATGGATTAAGTTCATGACTAATAAAACAATAAAAAGGATCATCTGTAGCAGCATTTGATCATATATACCGGTGATAATAATCCAATAATGTGTCTAACAATTATTGGATGCAATGCAGGTTTAAAAGCTGTGTTCCTATCTTGAACTACAAGTTCAGGATAGGAACATAGCAGGTTTTTATATCTACCCTCCAAACCACATTTGTTGTTAGAAGAAGCCTCCCATGCAAATACTGATATTCCCTTATCCTCCACTATCTATGACATGGACTAATTCTCAAAGACACAATTAACCAAACCAATGCTAAAAGTGAAAAATAATTTAAAAACACTGGTTAATAACGAACTCATAATTTGCCCATTAACAAAAATGTACTTGGTTCATTCAAAGTTCAAAGTGTGGGAACGTGAATGCAGCTTCTCTTTTGCCTGAGCTCATTCTGTACAATTTAATATATCAGCTGAATCCCATGTTCTCTGCGCAAACATCAAGTACGCTGCCAAAAGATGATTCTCACACATGCAGTCAGATGATTAGAATGCTAAAGGGTTGCATTATACTGAGGTTACATGAAAACATCAGAATGCAGTATCAAAGAAAAAGTGCTGATAAAAGTTAAGCTGTTAGAAATAAAAATGCATTTCAGTGTTGGATAATACACCTCTGAGACAAGTTCAGTTTAGCATTAACATGGCAAAACAAACAGAGGCTCAAAAGGGACAGAGCTTAAGCTGTTGATGCTCCAAAATTATGGAACAATCTCCCACTTCCCATCAGATGATCCCTTTCACTGTTCACTTTTAAAAATGTATTTTTATTCCCTGGCTTTTGGCACAGCCTGACTTGCTCTGGTTTATTTTTACGACTGTTTTTCTTTTATTTTTATTGGTATTACTATTATTAATGTTTAAATGACCTTGATTTTACATGTGCAGTACTTTGTTGCAGCTGTGGTTTTCTTAAAGTGCTTATAAATAAAGTAGTGGTAGCAGAAGTAGTAACAGGTAATCTTACTATTTGTTGTATCTTAACAATTTATTTCAGTTATTACAAAAAAATTGATATTTCAAGGAAATAACCTTAAAATGTAATAGGAGGTTTAGGAATAGTAAAAATGCAAAAAATAAAAATTCAAGTAAAATAGATAGAAATTACAATTTTGTACAAAAGCATCTCAAAACTGGGTCTATTGTGAAAAGAAAATCATTAAATTATTCATGGAATATAAAAGGCATTTATTGTGTGTGATGGGAAACACGTCAACTCTGATCTTCCAATAACCATTAACTATCATTCATCAATAGTTTATACAACCACTGGGACAACACATAAACTTTAGTCAGGCTCCACTATACTTTTCTAAATTTACAAATATCCCACAATTTTTTTTTAAGCGCACAAAAGCAGGCTTACTGGTACACAAACAGATCTTATGTACAGTAGATGGTCACTTTCATTACCCTGTTGTTAGAAACCATACGTTAAACATGAAAAACCTATTAAATAGAGGAGATGGTCTCAAGAACACCTAAAGTGGAGCCTTGACTTGCTCTCCAGCCAGTTTTACAGCTTTTCACAACTTTAAACAAAATCAAAACAACTCACATGTTAGCCTCATTAGGGAGCATGCTGCAAGTGACAATGACCCAAATGGCACAGGATGGAGGGGTGGGTCAATGACTTACAGTGTGTGACCCTGAGATTGTTATAACAATTTACAAGCCTGGAACTATCAAACATTGATCAAAGCTGAAGAAACCAAATAAATAGAAATAAATAAAGAATTGATAAACCCTCCTGGGTGGGAAGTGAAACATATTCAGCATCAGAACAGAAGTCCAGTTGTTTTTGTTTTTAACATTTTTTTTGATTGATCATGACCTGGAGGGCTGAGGATCTTCACCAGCACATCAAGATACTGTGACTTTAAATATTATTTTAAGACTCTTCCATTATTCATTTTAATGTGTGTTACTGAATATTTGCGTAATTACAGTTTGATATTCACTTGATACTGTTGGGAGAAGTGAGCCATCATTGACAGCCTGTCTTCTGATTACAAGTGCTGGAAAATCTATTATCTTTGCTTCTTTTCCCCAAAGCAATAAAAAAGCAAACAAAGAAAACAATTTGTTGCCAACTGCAGACACTCAATCAATTTTTATTCCTCACATATAACAATATATTATAATCAGATTCACAGAAGTGCAAAAAAGGTAGACGCCTTTGATTTGTTTGTTTATTCCACAATGTCCTGTGGAGTCCAAATACAGATTCTTAACTAGTCACAGCACAGTATGTGTGAGTATTTGTTTGTGTTTAAACTGTGGGTTGTATTCTCAAATCAATAAATTACTTCAGTTTCAAAGCATTTGTCAAATATTTATCAAGATTTTCACTGTTCAGTTTTCAATATGTATGCAAGATTGTTAAACTACCTGTAGCTAATCTGAGCGTTTAAAGCACTGTACCTTTGGGGTGAAATCTCGGCTGATGGCTGGGCTGAACACAGAATCAACAAGAAACTGGAGGGCGCTGCCCATCCGCCTGGACCCACCCTCATAGGGCAGGTTTCTGATAGCTCTGAGCACCTCCTCAAGTGAGCTGTAATCTGTCAACGCAACCCGCATCCTGTGTGACAAGGATAAAGCAAAACTGGGTCATGTAGAAATGATGGAATAGAAAACAGCAGACTTTGACAAGTTGTCATAAACCCATGCTTGACTACCTCGGAACATCCCCAAAGACAGTGACTCCAAAGCGAACCCCCTCAGCTTTGAGCATGTTGTCCTGAAAGGAGGAGATGATGGCTGAGATGAAGTCTTTGACTCTGGAAAAGCTGCTCTGACCCACACTCCATGACTCATCCACCAGAAATACTATGTCTGCCTGCACCACTGTCCTGCAAGCTGAGAGATGAAAAATAGATTAATTAGTGTAAATATTGAATTTATTGTCAAACTAAAAATAACTTGACATTTTAAAAGATCTGTTTTATTTGAGTTATTCACAAGTAATTTAACCTGAAATGAAAAGCATGTTTATCTGGTAACTTGATGGTGCAAAGCGCTTTAACTGTCACGTTCTGTTCCTACACTGACCACCAGATAGCACACTTGTTCCACTACACTGAGTTCCTCTACTTTGCTTTTGTCATGCAGCCAGATCGTGCAAATCCTCATGAATTTTTAATGAGACACAAGTGAGCCAAAGAGACTATCAATATTCTGAGCACTCCCGCAATAAAACTTTAGTACAGCAATGAGGAACGCTTAGAATAATAAGGTAAACACATCCAAAACCAGGGTCAATTGCCTTGCTCAACAAACGCATTTAACACGCTGAGTTTAGAGATATTTAGATGCTTTTGAATTCAGTGGGTAGCAGCAAAACACAAGACTGTGTATGCGGTGGTTACAAGCACACATACACACATTCTGCTGTGTCTGCAAACACCCTTTAAGTCAATATTCTGGCATTAGAAATGCAATAAACTAAAGTGACGACAGCATTGATTAGGCTTGTGAATAAAAGATTGGCTGCGCTGATTGTTCTGTAAGTGATAAGTGATTCTCTCCTGTCCTCTATTTGATTACCAAACGTGCTTTCCTCTATCATGCCTTCTTGCTTTGGCTCCAATCCCAGGATTCACAGAGGCGGACATATGTCTCCCGCCCATGCCAACCCAACATTATGTTCTCCTTTACACCCCTATATATATCTTACCAAAGTAGCAAAATATCACTAGGAATCCAGTCATTCATGCTGAGCTATCAACTTTGCATATGTAGAAACTGTGGCGCCATTTATTTGACATTTATCAGGTAGTTAAAACTATGAACGTAATAAAAAAAAACACAACCTTCATCTGTCCTGATGCATGCTCGATAATCCAAGTAGATAAATCTAACAAGGTTGAGTCAGGTCCTCTGAAGAATCCATCCAGAGGACCTGACTCAACCTTGTTAGACAACCTTTATCCTTTCCATGAGGGTTGAGCCACATGATCTGTTCTATGGGATAAATGTTACATTTCTCTGATTTCTGCACAAACACATAAAGCATGGAGGATGCCCTAAGCAAAAACAGCATATGGAGGCTTGTGTCTGTCAAACAAAGACAGAGGTGGAAACAAGATCAATTATCTAGAAGTCTGTCTGGGGTGGCAGGCAGGATTGACGTGCCAAGGATAAGGACACAACACATGCTGAGAGATTAGGGTTGGTTTGCTTGAAGGTTATCCGTGCAGATATTTCAAAGGTTGCAACACCATTGTGCTGGACCATCATTGATTTACACATTAGATGTAGCTGAGTGGCTTCAGCATATACTGCAGAAACCTCTGCCAAGAAGAAATCTTTAATGATGCACTACTGCAATAACCAACAAGATCTAAATGTTTTTTTTAAGTATGTCTTAGAAATTAAAAAGGCCACATGGTCAAAGTTCCACAGCTAGAAAAAAAACACATTAAAACATGACAAAATATTATTTCCATTACTACATAAAAGGCTAATGAAGGCTCTCGTAATTAAAGTTGTTCACATAATTTGGTGGTGTTTAACACCACTTTCTAGTTTACATCCTTTACAACAAAATCAAACAATCACTGACACCCTGGTAAAGTTAATGCTAAACTCTGATTTTCAAACGCGTCTGTAACAATTCAGAAACAGAAATTATCTAACTTAATGAAAAACCCTCCCCCAAATCTAATATTATTCTTTAAAATTGCTACTTTAAAGCTGAATCAAAGGCTGCTGTGCTATTATTTTCAGCATCAGTTGCAGATGCTGGGCTCTCAAGTAGCAGATTCATAGGTGCACTGAAGTGTTTAGTGTGTATTTGGCCTTTTATGCTGCCTAAGTGGGTAAATGATTAGAAATAAGGCAACACTGGAGTGGAGCTTGGTTACAAAAGCAAAGCTGAAATATAAATAAATGTATTTGCTGATAAAATACTATTTAAATTAATAGCTGAAAACATGAAGTGCTTGAAGTAAAAAAACAAATACAAATAACTATTTAAGAGCTTGGTGTGTTATTTAAACATCAGTCACTGTCCATTTATGTACCAAGTGCAGTCTCTGTTTGGGGTTTCTCTAATATTTAGTTGTTTTTACAATCACATTGTCAACCAGAAAGTGGCTTTTTAATTTTTATTTAAGCAAGTCCCAAGACAAATAATCTTAACTATTTGTCAAAAAGCTAGAATGAAATTAGGACAACTCCAACATGCAATGTCACAAAACCTAGTGCAAAATAGGAGTATGAGCAACATTTTGGTGCAAACTGGGATTCTGGTGAAGTACACCTTAGGTCCAGACAGAAGATGATCTCTGAGTGTTCTTCACTTGTTTAATGTTGAGCAGCTAGTAAAAACAGCAGATTTCCAGAACATAAATAATAATAATATCATCCTACAAGAGCAAAAATAAGATTGTACTTTAGAGTCCTAAAAAGTTGGGTGACAATTCTTTATAGTTATTTTATAGTGAGGAAGCTTAACTGCATCCTTTTAGGCTTTGTTAATATAAAACTATTGATGAAAGAAGCTTGGAGCTGTCCCTCTGTATTGATTTTAAAGAGAACCCATTTTGTTTTATTGTTTGTAATTAAAACAAAAAGGCACAAAAGGTTATTGTGGACAGCTACACGGAGTGATGACATTTAAGTTATTGCTGTCAATAACGAACCATATTAACTGGAGCAAAGGAGGAACAACTTCATTTAGATTAGCGAGTTATTCATATCATTTCATATACTGTATCTGCCCAACAACTCTCTTCCAATCATGGTCCAGATTAAGAAGATCTAACTTTTGATTGACTTATTGACCTTTTGGTGACATCCAATAACACCTGAGGCCAAGTTTCTGTACCTGGGAGATGAGTTTGACAGGCCTGCAGACGGTGGGCAGGAAGATGGCAGATGTTTAAATGTTCTGACTAGATACAGTCTGGAGAAAAACTGTAGCTGGGTTTGAGTTTGAACTAGATATCAATCCAGGTGAGAAGATTTAATGACACACTGTGCTTAGTGAGCAGCAGCTCTTTGACTCCACTAACCAAACTGTCAATCACTCATATGTGGTTTGTATTTAGAACTTTAATTCACAAGGTAATTTAAACATCAGTCACTGACAACCCTTTCATATAATTTTGTTACTAAATGGGTTTAATAGAAGTATAAGCGTAGAAGTATTACATGGAATATGTTGTGTTTGAGTGTGGCATTCAGGTGTAGAAATGTCATCACATACCTTCAGCTTGTGCTGCAACATTTTGATGAGAGAGTGAAAGGCACAGCAGAAAGATCCAAACAGAGGAGCAGCCCATATTCTTCTTCTCCTCTTCTTCCTCCTTCAATCACCTGCTCCTCCTCTCTTCTTCTCTCAGCAAATCCTAAACTCCACTTCACAATCATTAATTACAAACTCCTCTCCGCTCCAATCTGAAATTATACAAGATGAGCAAGGAAGGGGAACAAAAAAAAAAAAACATAATTAAGGGCTCTCAAAGATAAAACACACTCAGGCATTTTTAGTTTGGTAATAACTTGTAAGTCTTCTGTAGAAGTACCACTTTGCACATTAGGGTTATTTTTCTGCAGGTAAGATAAGCCTGACTAAGTTACAGACAAGAGCTTGACAATCAGTCCACCCACAGTATGTTAAATCAAACATTTAGCAACTTAAACCTCTGCATTTATTTTAAATTTTCTAAATAAATATAATTAATTTCCCGATCTTTCGAACCTGTTGTTTACCTCATTGGGAGAATATAATTCTCTATTTCTAAATGTACAGTTGCAGACAGAAGTTCCTCTTAAAAGTTTAACACCAAGCACATTAAATGCCAATAAAATAAGAACATTAAAAATTATTTTAAAGTGTACAATATGGACCGATAAAATATGTAAGAACTAAGGAAATCAGCTGCTGGAGTTTTTGGAAGGAATGTTGTCTCAGTTTTGTTTGATTCTGGCCTGCAGTCATGGGTCATATGTAGACTTTTTGTCTCCTGATGCATCAAATATTCATTTGGTATAAGCTCTGGCCAGGTCAGCTCCTGGATTATTCTACCACAAACATATGCTGTTGTAATGGATGCATTATGTGGCTTCACATTGTCTTGCTGAAATATGCAAAACCTTCCCTGAAAAGGATGTGATCTAGATGGAAACACACGTTTTTCTAAAACCTGTACAAACTTTTCTGCATTGATAATGCATTTTCAGATGTGTAAGCTGCTTATGCCCTAGGCACTAATGCACCCCCATGCAATCAGAGAGGTAAGCTTTAAAACTGTGCACTGATAACAGGCTGGATGACTCCTCTCCTCATTAGTAAGGAGGAGGTAGCATCCGTGGTTTCCAAAAAAAGTTGCAAACTTTGATTTGTCTGATCACAAAACAGTTTTACCCTTTGATTCAGCTCATTTTGAATTGGCATTGACCCTGAGAAGGAGGCTGCGTTTCTGCATAGTGATTACATATGGTTTCTTTTTTGCATGATAGAGCTTTAACCAGCAAGATGGATGATATGGTGAACTCTGGTAACAGACAATGATTTGTGGAAGTGTTCCTGAGATCATGCAGTTAGGGTCATAACAAAAATCAGACCTGTTATAATGCAGTGCCACATTTAAGGCCTGAAAAACACAAACACTGATGTTTGGCCTTGTCCTTTGTGTGAAGACATTTTCTAGAAGGTAAAATATTAGTGAAAAAGTCTCAACAAAATAAATATATACCCCTCCACAGCTCAAGTAAGCGACCACACTTATTTAAGAGCAGGTTTTAAAAACATCATAATTCCTTGTTTTAGACTTTACTGGTGAACTGATAAGCGCTTTGCAGTATTAAAGACAGCAAACATATTTCTGAAGTAATATTGTCTCATGGTTTGTGTCTGCATTTGACTGACAACGAATGACAAGTTGGTGGAGCTGCCTTTATGTTTGGAGGCAAAGAGAATAAATTTACTGCCTAGCTACAACTCTGACAACACGTTTAGAAAACTACATTTGTTTAAAGTTAAGCTCTGAATGACAGACATTTAGAGGTGATCTTTGGGAAAACTGTCTTTTTGTTACAAGATAAGTTTCACTGGTGAAATAAAAGTTAATTTTCCTTCAGCAACAAAGGAAACTGTGGAGAAGTCACTGTCACAAGATTTGTTTCTAAAACTTTGCCGATAATTACTAGAGTCAAATGTGTCAGTTAGCAAAATGTCTCATTTACCACAGGCTTTTATTTAACAGATATTGAGCTAAAATCTGGTGTGATGGTAGCTGAGCCTCATCTGAAACACATATATTGAGCACTACACATTGTGGAATATTACTGTCTAAAACAATGTCTTGAACTGTAGAAATCAACCCTACCTGTTAGCAAAATATGTCATGAATCACTGGTTGGATTCCATGCAACTCTCAAAAAGTAATCATTAGATACATCTACAACTGACTACTGAAGTTATCCCAAATTAGGATGGCCACCTCAGCTAATCAACATTAACCAATGCAAGTATGTCTGTACCTCAAACATGTTTTTAAAGACATTAAGTTAATTCTGGTGTGGTTGAAGCTGCGAGTCATTCTCAACACAGTCTGAAATCTAACACATCTCATGGGATCTGACAATGAGGTTGGGCATATTGTTATTTACAAAGTTTGATCAAAACAACTTTTAAAAACCATCCACTAGGGAGAACAAGCCAGTGTATCTCTTGAGCCGGTTCCAAGCCTGGGTAAATGGTGAAGGTTATGTCAGGAAGGGCATCCGACATACACTTTTGCCAAAACTAATATGCAAGTTCACCTAAGGATCGGTCGAGGCCCGGGTTAACAACGATCGTACCCGTGCTGTTGAAAAACAGGGTGCCAGTAGAAATTGTGCTACTGTTAGTTAAAGATCACGAGGAGGGAAACATGTCAGGAGACAGAGAAGAAGAAAGCCAAGAATGTAGAATGGAGGGTGGCAACTCTAAATGTGGGGACAATGATAGGCAAAGGTAGAGTGCTGGCTGACATGAAGCAGAGAAGGACAGTAGATGTTTTATGTGTCCAAGAGGCTAAGTGGAAAGGCAGCAAGGCTTGCAGCATTGGAGCAGTTATAACTAATTGTTTCAAATATAAGAAGTCATGAGTTATATAGTTATAAATATAACTGTTTCACCATGGTGTGCATAGAAAGAGAAATGGAGTAGGGGTAGTCCTGAAGGAGGAGTTAGAAAAGAATGTAGTAAAGGTAAAAAGAATGTCAGATAGGGTGATGTGTCTTCAAGGATTCAAGGTTCTTTACTGTTATTCACATCACATGTGGTACATGAGGTGGAACAAAACTATATACACAGGATCCCAGTTACATCCAACAAAAATACAAATTGTAAAGAAAAACAGTAGAAAGATCCAAGACATGAACTAAGAAATATGCTAAACTAAAAATACACTAAGCACTAAACTAAAAATAAACTAAACTAAGAATACACTAAGCACTAAACTAAACTAAAAATACACTAAGCACTAATAGTACAAAACAATATGCCAAACAACTGAAGCACGAACATGAGTCTATGTGAGCAGATGAGGACGAATGAACACAGCAACATGAAATAAACCAGCAGCATGAGATCAGCATCGTGGATAGTCAGCAGCACACATCAACAACCAAGTGGCATTACAGTGATTTTTTTTCACAGTGATTTTTTTTCACAGTAATTTTCACAGTGATAATCCTGACTAGGGATTCATGAGTCTAACAGCCTTAGGGTATAAGCTGTTCCTGAGTCTAGTGGTTCTGCATTTAATGCTCCTCAATCTTCTGCCCGAGGGGAGCAGGGCAAAAAGTGTGTGTGCTGGGTGAGTGGGGTCATTCATGATGCAGGTGGCCCTCTTCCTGCATCTGGAGGTGTAGATGTCTGTGATGGTGGGGAGGCTGACTTCCACAGACTTCTGTGCAGCCTTCAACACTCTCTGAAATGCTTTTCTTTCTGCAGCTGTGCAGCCTCCATGCCACACATTGATGCTGGAGCACAGGATGCTCTTCAATGCACACATGTAGAAGGAGGTGAGGACTGAGCTTTCCAGTCTAGCTTGCCTCAGCCGCCTGAAGAAGTAGTATAAAGGTATCTACTTAAGTATGTACTTAAGGTAGAAGTAGAAGGTCTGATGCTAAACGTCAGTGGTTATACTCCAGTTTGGATGCGATATGAAGGAGAAAGAAATTTTGGAAGGATCTGGATGACGTGATAGAGAGTATTCCCAGTGAGGAGAGAGACAGGATCAGAGCAGCCCTGAATTGACATGTTGGTGAAGGAAATCGAAGGAATGAGGAGGGGATGTGTAGGTTTGGTGTCGGGGAAAAAAAAGCAGGAAGGACAGATGGTGATGGATTTTGCCAAGAGAATGGAAATGGCTGTATGTAGTCAACAATTATTTTCAAAAGTGGGAGGAACAGAGTGACCTAAGAGTGGAGGAAGGAGTATGCAGGTAGACGACATTCTCTGTAGAAGAGGAAACCTAAGGGAGATTGGGGACTGTAAGGTTGTGGCAGGGGAGAGCAAGGCCAGACAGCATTGGATGGTTGTGTGTAGAATGACTGTTGTTGTGAAGCAGAGAAAAAGAGTAAAATCACAGAAGACCAAATGGTGGAAGCTGAAGAAGGAAGAATGTTGTGAGAAATTCAGAGAAGAACTGTTAAAGGCTCTGTGTGGTAAGAAAGAGTTTCAAGATGACTGGTCTACGACAGCAACAGTAATTCAATTCAATTCAGTTTATTTATATAGTGTCATGTAACAGCAGAGGTCATATCAGGGCACTGAATAGATGCATTCATATACAAACTGGATTCCAAAAAAGTTGGGACACTAAACAAATTGTGAATAAAAACTGAATGCAATGATGTGGAGGTGCCAACATCTAATATTTTATTCAGAATAGAACACAAATCACAGATCAAAAGTTTAAACTGAGAGAATGTATCATTTTAAGGGAAAAATCTGTTGTTTCCAAATTTCATGGCATCAACAAATCCCAAAAAAGTTGGGACAAGTCCATTTTTACCACTGTGTGGCATCCCCCCTTCTTCTTACAACACTCAACAGACGTCTGGGGACAGAGAAGACCAGTTTTTCAAGTTTAGAAATAGGAAAGCTCTCCCATTCATGTCTAATACAGGCCTCTAACTGTTCAATCGTCTTGGGCCTTCTTTGTCGCACCTTCCTCTTTATGATGCGACAAATGTCTCTATAGGTGAAAGATCTGGACTGCAGGCTGGCCATTTCAGTACCCAGATCCTTCTCCTACGTAGCCATGATGTTGTGATTGCTACAGAATGTGGTCTGGCATTATCGTGTTGAAAAATGCAGGGTCTTCCCTGAAAGAGATGACATCTAGATGGGAGCATATGTTGTTCTAGAACCTGAACATAGTTCTCTGCATTAATGGTGACTTTA
This sequence comes from Nematolebias whitei, assembly GCF_014905685.2. Taxonomy (NCBI): domain Eukaryota; kingdom Metazoa; phylum Chordata; class Actinopteri; order Cyprinodontiformes; family Rivulidae; genus Nematolebias; species Nematolebias whitei. The sequence goes on along the minus strand of NC_056519.1, from coordinate 12,934,569 downwards.
CAGACATGCAAGCTGCCCATGCCACAAGTGCTCATGCAACCCCATACCATCAGTGATGCAGGCTTCTGAACGGAGCGTTGATAACAACTTGGGCTATCCTTGTCCTCACTGGTCCGGATGACATGGCGTCCCAGTGTTCCACAAAGAACTTCAAATCATGACTCATCTGACCACAGAACAGTCTTCCATTTTGCCACACTCCATTTTAAATGACCCCTGGCCCAGTGCAAACGTCTGAGCTTGTGGAGCTTGCTTAGAAATGGCTTCCTCTTTGCACTGTAGAGTTTCAGCTGGCAACGGCGGATGGCACGGTGGATTGTGTTCACTGACAATGCTTTCTGGAAGTATTCCTGAGCCCATTCTGTTATTTCCTTGACAGTGGCATTCCTGTTTGAGGTGCAGTGATGTTTAAGGGCCCAGAGATCACTAGCATCCAGTAGAGTTTTACGGCCTTGACCAATACGCACAGCGATTGTTCCAGATTCTCTGAATCTTTTGATGTTATGCACGGTTGATGACGATAACTTAAAAGTCTTTGCTATTTTATGCTGGGTAACACCATTCTGGTATTGTTGCACTATCTTTCTGTGTAACAGTGGTGGGATTGGTGATCCTCTTACCATCTGGGCTTCTGAGAGACACTGACACTCTGAGAAGCTCTTTTTATACCCAATCATGTTGTCAATTGACCTAATTAGTGTTAATTGGTCTTCCAGCTGTTCGTTATATGCACAATTTCCTTTTTCCAGCCACTTATTGCTACTTGTCCCAACTTTTTGGGGATTTATTGACACTGTGAAATTTTGAATCAACATATTTTTCCTTTAAAATGTTACATTTACTCAGATTAAACTTTTGATCTGTCATCTATGTTATATTATGAATAAAATATTGATATTTGCCATCTCCACATCATTGCATTCAGTTTTTATTCACAATTTGTTTAGTGTCCCAACTTTTTTTGGAATCCGGTTTGTAGACAAAATAATAAGTTAACACTATTTATCTGAAGAGCAGACTGTTTTGAATTTAACTCTATCGCAGAACTCATCTTGAGCAAGCATGAAGGCAATAGTGGAAAGGAAAAACTCCCTCATGAAGAAGAAACCTTTAGCAGAATCAGGTTCAGAAGTCAGGACACTGCTTCGACTGGCTGGCTTTGATAGAAACAGATACACAATGGCAGGTCAAAAATCACATGTTAAGATAGAAATAGTATCAAATGAAAACTATTCAATCTAAACAATTAATTTAAGAAAACGAGAGCATGCATCAGGATATTAAGGAAACGAGGTCAATTTGTCAAAAGTTGTTTTTGTTTGTCAAAACAACCACTCAAAAAATGTGATTTACATCCAGAAAAATAGGAATTAAAGTTTCGAAAAGCAAAATCCCAGAATGAAAGTAACAGAGCTGCTCCAATATGCAGCCACCTTGAGCGGCGCAATTCTAGAACCATCCAATTATGCATCCATATGCCATCCAAGGAGGACGAAAGACTGAAACATTTATTCCTAAGATGCTCAGGTCCAAAAACCAAAATCTTTAGTCATGTCTGTATTCAAAAGTAGAAAATTTAGGGTTATCCAGATTTTTATGTCTTTAGGACATGCTTGTAGTAATGCTTGTAATTAGAGATATAGGTAGGAAGGCACTTAATGTGTCATCTGGACAGAAAAAAGATGATAAGGAAATCTGGTGGTGGAATAGTGGAGTGCAGAAGCTATTCATTGAAAGAGGTTAACCAAGAAAAAATATGACAGTAAGAGGACTGAAGGGAGGAGACAGGAATATAAGGAGATGCAATGTAGAGCGAAGAAGGAGGCAGCAAAAGCAAAGCAGAAGGCGCATGATGAGTTGTATGGGAGGCTGGGCAGTAAAGAGGACGAGAGGACAATTTCAAGTTATTTTTATTTTTCATTTGCAAGGTTAACAAAAGGTTAACAGTACAATGAAATGCTCAGATGAGAAGAACCGATTTGACTTGCTAAACACAAGAACAAAAAAGAAAATACTAAAGCATGCAAAAAGGGTACAAAATAAAGTACCAAAAAGTCCATCCATCCATTATCTTTTACCTGCTTCTTCCTGTTAAAAGTAATTATAATATTTACAACATCCTAAAGAGAGCTAGTAAACAACAACATGGTAGAATATAACAGTTCAAGTAGGATGAATTTGTACAAATAAGTATTTCAAAATAGTAATATAAATTAAAATGCACATGATATATATTGCATATAACTAACATATACTACACAGGTTGTGTGACAGGTTATTGCACAGGTAGTGAGTAACACTGACATTGAATTATGACAGTAAGGATCTACCTTATAATACTGTATCATACATGATACAGCCACATAGTGCAGCAGCAACAAACATATTAGCTGTCACAAGCTAATATTAGCCATATTAGGTGCTTGGTGCAATGTTATTGCCAATTGTTCTGTAATATTTATCAAGTGTTTAGTAATCTGACAGCTTGTGGACTTGTACTGATAGGCAAGACAGAAGGATCAGGCTGGAAAGGATGTGAAACAGGTTAGACTTGCTAAAAGGTAGGAATGGTAATGTTCTAACAAGTGAGGAGAGTGTGATGGGAAGATGGAAGGAGTACTTTGAATAGATAATGAATGAATAGAATGGAAGAGAAAGAAGAGTAGAGGTCACAGAAATAGTGGATCAGGAAGTGGGAAAGATTTGTGAGGGTGAAGTTCAGAATGCTCTGAAAAGAATGAAGAAGGGGAAGGCAGTAGGACTTGATAACATATCAGTGGAGGTTTGAAAATTTTTAGGAGAGATGGCAGTGAGTTTTTTGACTCAAATATTCAGTGGCATATTTGGGGGTGAGAAAATGTCTGAAAAATGAAGGAGAAGTGTGCTGGTGCCTATTTTTAAGAACAAGGGTGATGTACAGAGTTGTAGTAACTACAGGGGAATTAAGTTGATGAGTCACACAACGAAGATCTGGGAGTGAGTTGTAAAAGCTAGACTTAGACGAGAAGTGACTATTTGTGAACAGCAGTATGGTATCATGCCAAAAAAAAAAAAAAAAAAGCATCACAGATGCCATCTTTGCTTTGGGGATGCTGATGGTGAAGTACAGGGATGGGCAGAAAGAACGTCATTGTGTCTTTGTGGCTTTAGAATAAGCATATGACACGATGCAAAGAGAGGAGCATGAGGAAATCCGGAGTGACAGAGAAGTATGTCAGACTGTGACAGGGCATGCATGAGGACAGCAGGACAGTGGTGAGATGTGCTGTAGGAGTGACATAGCTTCAAGGTGGAGGTGGGATTGTATCAAGGATCAGCTCTGAGCCTCTTCTTGTTTGCTCTGGTGATGGAATGACTAACGCATGAGGTCAGGCTGGAATCCCAGTGGACTATGATGTTTGCAGATGACATTGTGATCCATGGTGAGAACACAAAACAGTTGGAAGAGAACTTATAGAGGGGAAGGTACAAAGTATGAATTGAATGAATAGGAATGAAAGTCAGCCGTAGTATGACAGTACGTGTGTGAATGAGAGGGAGCCTGGTGGAACAATGATGCTACAAGGAGCCGAGGTCACAAAGGTGCAGGACTTCAAATACTTTGGGTCAAGTGTCCAGGAAAATGGGGAGCGTTTAAAGTGTGTAAATGTGTGTGGTAAAGAACTGAAAATGGAAGCAAAGGTCAACAAAGAAGTATACAAGATAGTGCTGAGGCAGCTATGTTGTATGGTCTGGAAACAATGGCACTGGCAAAGAGACAAGAGAAAAAAAACTGGAAGTGGCAGAGATGGAGATTTTGAGGTTTTCCTTAGGAGTGACAAGGATGGATAAGATTAGGAATGAGATCATCAGAGGCACAGCATTGGTTGAATAACTGGGAGATAAAGTTAATGAGGATAGACTGAGATTGTTTGAACTTGTCCAGAGGAGGGACAGTGTGCATATTGGTAGAAGGATGTTAGAGATGCAGCTGCCAGGAAAAGGACCAAGAGGAAGGTCGAGGAAGAGAGTTAAGGATGCAGTTAGAGAGGACATTGAGGTAGTTGGAGTGAGGACAGAGGATGCAGAGGACAGAGTGAGATGGAGGAGGATGACTCATTATGGCAACCTCTGAAGAGGGAAAGCTGAAATAATAAGATCAAAACAACTTTTAAGCATAGAAAACTCTGGCATGAAAGTTAGCAGGTGGTATGCATTTTGTCAATGAATACTGTTTTTTATTTAAATATATGTAAAGTGACTATATAAAAATTTGCAACATAACACACAATGTAGCCACTTGAGTCCCACTGAGACTTTGCTATGCAAACTATAAAGTAATATTTCAAACCAATTTGGAATAATTCTGCCTTGTCACAAACTCATTAAGACAGCTACACTTGAGTATTGTATTCACTGGTTAACTGGTCATCATTAACCTCACGCAGACTCTTCCATCGGTACATTTTCATCTTTAAATCACTTCTCGGTCTGTTGCCTTCATACATCTCCTCCTACATGTCTCTGTGCAAGTGCAGCTACAGCGTGCGCTCTCAGGACATAATTACATGCAGTGTTCCCTCAGTGAGGTCTGAACTAGGCAAAAGGGCCTTGTCCTATGCCGCCCCTCTTTTCTGGGATACCTTGCAAAACGTTCTGAAGCGCTCAACCTTGACCTCTCTAAGTGACTTCAAAACCCTGTTAAGTACCTGGCAAAAGCCAATGCAGACATGTTCCTGTTTTTAGTATTCTAAATCGCTTTGTGATCTAGCTGTTTTTTGCCACTATTCCTCTTGATTTTCCTTTTGGTTGCTATTTTGTTTCGATTTGTTACAAAAATAGAAAAAAAAAAAAACTTAAATTTATATGCCTATTTTATGACTGTCTATTTTTATCGTTATGTATTGCTGTCATTACTCTTTGTTAAGAAATCAGGTCTCTCTTGTAAACGAGTTCTCGAGGCTCAATGGGATTAACCTGCCTAAAAAAAGGTTGAATGAATGAGTGGTTAAAATCAGCTCAGTCATCTTCAGAATCAGAATCACCTTTATTGGCCATGTTTGTGTGCACAAACAAGAAATTGACTTCAATTTCAAGTGCTCACAGAATACAAACATAATATATATATAAATTTAGAGGAAATAGAATAAAGGATAAACTGAACAGTATGTACATGTATGAGTATGAACGGTATGGCCAATCATGTTAACATATAAACAAAAATGCTTAAATGAACAGCTTTCACTCACTCGTATGTAATCAGCCTCCAATCTGACTTAACACTGCAGTCAGCACAACATGCCATAAAGAATCACAGCAGTAATGGATTGTTAAAATGAAATGAATGAACCAACCATCAAAGAACAACACATTTATACAACATAGATCTAGAGAGAAATGATCTTACTGATATGTTTTACATTACTCCTCACATACCTGCATGTGCATGTGAGTGCTGTATGGGCATGTGCAAATCATCAAAGAGATCTGCCTTTACTCAGCAACATGAAAACATAAAAAAACTCTTGACTTTAAAAGTCAAAACCCATTTATTATGTCAATTCATCAGTTTGAATTGTGCCTCATAAAAGCAAACTTCAGCTGTAAATTTATATGGTAATGGCATAAAAAAGATCACTATGAAACAATCTGATTTCCAGAAAATTCCTCAAAGTGATTTGACCATCTGGTCTGACTAAGCCCAAATAGCTGAAGGCTGAATCGTTTACAACTTCTGCAGATGGAAGTGAGAACTGGCAGGGCTTGAACTCTAAAGTAACAGCCAAAAAAAAAAGAAAAAAGAAACCATGCACTTCCCCCTGCTTACATACCAGTGCAGATGTAAGATCTGCCTCTGCATGTACTGCCTGATTACTGAAGTGCAAGAAGTTAACTTATACATACTGTGATAAATGACACTCAATGAATTGCACATGTAGTTAGCCATGTTCATGCTACAGTGGGCTTTTAAATAGATGTGCATGCGTGTTCAAAGGTAGCCACAATCAATTATCCCAGCAATGGCTTAAGTATGATGAAAATAAGAGCTTTTTTTCCATTTTTTTTTTTTTAAACAACTGACTGGAGCTGTCAAAGTCAAGAGGAATATTTATATTCAACAGTGAGAAAAAAAAAAAGGTTTCTGCATTGGTTTAAATAAATTTTAAACATAGCCTAAATTAATGCCCTCATGCTAAAATACACACAGAGAGGTTAAGCATTCTGATAATTTACAAATAAAGTCAACAATGTTTAATGTCTTAGCTTAGCGTGTTAGCATGAACACATTTCTACTCAACATACTAAAAAAAAAATCTGCCTTTATATTTCTAAATAAAATGTAACAAGAGCCACAAATTATGCTTGGAATAAAGACTACATAAATACCGGTAATTGGTATTTAAATACTATTTGTTAAAACTATTGTTTGTTATAGTATATACACTTTAGGTCTGTAAGACGTGGATAATTGACTGTTTGCATTTTTACATGTTAAGACAAAGAAAAAGACCAGCTCTTAATAAAAAATATTTTTTTGTTCATCCATTCTTCTTCTTTCAGCTTTTCCCTCATCAGGGGTTGCCCAGCGAGTCATACTCCTCCATCTCTCTCTGTCCTCACTCCAACTACCTCCATGTCCTCTCTAACTGCATCCATATTTCTTCTCTGTCTTTTTCCTGGCGGCTGCATTTCTAGCATCCTTCTATCAATATACCCACTGTCCCTTCTCTGGACATGTCCAAACCATCTCAGTCTGGCCTCTCTAACTTTATCTCCCAGTTGTTCAACCTGTGCTGTACCTCTGATGATCTCATTCCTAATCTTATCCATCCTTTTCACTCTTAAGGAGAACCTCAACATCTTAATTTCTGCCACTTCCAGTTCTTTCTCCTATTTTTTTGTCAATGCCACTGCCTCCAGACCATACTGGCCTCACCACTGTCTTGTAAACAGACTTTTTTGTTCATCCATTAAAACACTAAATTATAGGAGCCCTTTTTATGTTTGTCAAAAATTAAGATCACAAGTATCAAAAAAGAGAAACCAAAAATAACTAGAGAATTGAATTTCCTGTGAAAATGCAGTGTGAATGCTTATTGCTTGCTGAGAAACAGCTGAAATTAGCTTTTAAAAAAAAAGCATGCTGAAATGTAGCTGAAATGGAAGAACAAGCCTAAATTAGCAGAAGAAATCAGAAATAACACCTATTTACTGAAATGGGTTTAAATATGCAGAAATTAGCACAAAATTTGGAAATTAATTAAAGAAAAGGCTGAAATTAGCAAAAAAAAATTGCTGAAAAGTAGCTGCAAGACAGAAAGAAGCTTAAACTACCAGAAGGATCACAATAGTATGAATGCTTGCATTCTTATAAATTATTAGAGTGAATAATAAATAATTATAGTTTGTTTAATATTTATTTGTAACATAATAATGTTCAGAAATAAAAGCAGAGACCTCCACTCCTTTTAGCTTGTTTTGTATATTGTTTTTGTTTTATCTAAGGCAAGTTTTAACTTCTATTAATTTTTTGTTATCAGAATAACTTGCCATTTTTTTTTTGTAGAAAGCCTTGTTTTGATTACTCCTAATTTAGTATTGTCTTGCCTTAAATGTGTTTGAAATGTTTAATTTTCTGCAGGATTTTAGGGAAATGTCACACTACACAGCAGGAAGCTGAATTATTGATTTGGCTAACAAGCTATAAAACTACTAGTGCAATCTAATCAAAATGTTTTGCTCCTTATATTATTAGTATCAATCACTTTATTGACTTAAAACCAGACAGTAAAATGGCTGAAATGAGACTTTCTATTGTGATTATTGATATATACCTTATTTACTTCCATGGGCAAAGTGCTGTTACCACATAAGTCAAACTGTGATTGCAAGGGTTTTATTTTGCAGACCAGTCATAACTACAAGAATTTAAACAATAAGCATAAGAAAATGTCCTAGAACCAGTTATTTTAATGTCTTAGTTGTGGTCTATTAAAATTTGTTCAAAATATGACGCCATCACTAATTCTGGACCAGGCTTTGGACCAAACAATGACTGGCGTGCATGTGACATCATCACTGTTTATAAAGCCTCAAGATATTCCTGCAACATCTACAAATGCAAGTCAAATACTCAGACACATATAATCTCACATCAAAGACGGTTGCTCAAAAAGACATCCCTCACTGTGTCCATGCTGGGATCATAAGGATTTCCCATCTTTGCTAAAAAAAAAATGTGTCTGAGACCTTGAGTTTATCACCATTCTAGGTCGATTAAATGATGTCACAAAATAAAATTTACTATTCCTCGCTCTTATATTCCCCTTTGTGTTCTCTATCTACATTTTTCTTCTTTTTTTTTTTTGCACACATTCCCAATCAGACACACTTCACATGCCTGCAAGTCTAACTGCACGTCAGCTATTTCTACATAATGGCATTTTCCACCTCACCACTTCACAGGATGGATTATCCCTGTAGGTGGGAAGCTGGTGACAGTGAAGAGGCACACACACACACATGTGCACACAGCTCTGAGCTACAACAGCAGATGTCTCTGGTGCGACATCAGATATACAGCTGTTTCACACAGCAGCAAATACAAGCACACACTTATACACAGCTCACAAGACACAAACTCTTGTCTCAATAATGCTTTGCTTTCTACAAATCCCAGCAAGTCTATGCATGAAAGGAAAATGTGAACAAATTACAATGCACAGTTTTATATGCTAATATTGTCTGATAAACCTGATGTGCTTTATCTATGATAGAGTTGACATCACTGTATTATTCATCTTCTATTGAAACTCTTAATTTTGCAGAGAAGCAAACACAAAACATGCAGGATGTCAGCACTGACATTTTTTGTCCTAAACCAAAATGTTCATTTGCTGTGATCATTTAAGTTTATAACCGAAAACCTTTTGAGACGGTGAGCTCTAAAATAGACAGATAACCCTCTTAAAGAGCAGCAGTAATGGCTCAGTTTTAAAACTGCTGGCCTTAGTCCAGAGACTCAGTGAGCAGGGGTTCTTGGGCAGTTGGGAATTCATAACTACTCTGTAAAAAACCATATTAAAAGATCAGTTAAACTAATGGGCTTTGAATGTCCTCTTAAAATGAGATATGCATGATCACTTACCACTTAAGACATCATCCTCTCGATCCAGCTGATCTCCTGAGGTTCCAAAAAACAAAACAAAATCAAACAAACAAAAAAATACCCCTAAGAAATATACAAAAAAACTTTTAAATCCTAGTAAGGCAAAAATGGGGTTATCCTTGGCTGATAGTTGAGAAAATCAGCTTAAAACAGAATCAGCGTGTGGATCTGTGTATCAGTGAGTAATGGAGGAGGAAGGTGTGTAAGAGTTAATGAATGACTTTCTTTTCTGAGAGCAGAAAAAGTTTGGGTAGGGGGGTGGGGGAGAAGCTGCTGCAACCTGTAGGATCAAGAGACATGGAATGACGGACAAGGCATGAAGACGCATAAGTAGAAGAACTGGCAGCAGTTTTTGATGAGATATGACCATGCTAGCTGCATTAGATAAACTTAAAGCATAAACTCCTTACAGTTAGCTTCCACCTTACAGTAACAAGACAGAAAATGAGGTAAAACTGAGTATGTGAGGGTTTAATCTGTGTTCACCTCTAAATTAAATTTTGGAGAAATATAACAAAAAGATGCAGTTGAAAAGTCAGACAGTGATTGTCTCTGACATGTTGGTGCAAGTCACCAAGATCACATTTTTACTACTTCTGTCTGCATTTCACTTTCACAGAGACTATTTTTGGACTAAAACCTTGATCCTAACGGTGTCTCAAAACAAGTAAGGTTTAAAACTCCAGGTGGCAGAAGTGCAAAGCATAACTCGAGAAAATACATTTTCTGTGAAAATGCAGTCTGAATGTAGCTGAAATGGGCAAAAGAAGGATAAACCAAGTTGTTAAAGTTAAAAAGCAAAACAAAAGCTAAAAGAAGCAAAATATCAGCTAAAAGCCAAAGTAGGAAATAGCTAGAAGTAGCAAAAGAAAAAGCTAAATGTAGCAAAATGTATTTAAAGGCTAAAAGTAGAAAAAATGCATGCAAGAAGCTAAAAATGATAAAATTAGCTAAAATCAGCAAAAGGATAGCTCAATGCTAAAGTAGTAAAAAACTGGCTAAAAGCTATAAAAAGCAAAAAGTTAGCAACATTTTAGCTAAAAGTTTAATATATCAAAAGTTTGATTTAGTAGTAAAATGGTAGTTAAAGGATAAAAATAGCTAAATGATAGATAAAAGCAGTAAAACGGGGCTTAAAACTAAAAGTAGCATAAAAACAAGTGTATGCTAATGCAGATTTTAAATAATGTTTCTGTGGGAAATGGAGAGATTGCAATGTATTTCTAATAGTAAATATTTTTAAAATATGAAATTTTCAAAAAACATATCTCATTGGTCCCATCTCCTATATGAGATGAACATTTCGAGATATAAATGGCTAAAACAGCACAAATTATGTACAGTTATTAAAAAAAATAACTATGGAAAAATAAAATACTGTGTAAATGGTAAACCAGTATTCACACAACCTAAACCACTTTTTTTTATTTCCTTTCTGTATTACAGTTTCTATGCTCTCACTTAAAACAAGGCTTCTAAAAACAGAGAAGGAAAACAATAAATCTGTCACGTTTTACAAGTCACTGTTAGTTGCTGAATGTGTGTGTCTGTGTGTGTGTTTACTGCATGTTGAGGGGCAGTGGGTCATATTTAATGCTTGACCTCAGGAATGTGGTGACTAGTTTAATAGGGTTTGGCCAGCTGTCAGTCCTGACAAGCCATAAATCAGCACACACACTCATGAGGCAGGGCTGGCCCATGTGCAGTTTAGCAATAAAAGCATGTAATTACCACCAAACTCAAAGGGAGAAAGCAAAGATTGATGCCATACACACAACAACCAAATTACACACACAAAAAAAGGTATTAATTAAATAAGTATAAAAACAGGCACTAGAGGCTTTAATCTCCTTTACAATGTGAAGTTATACTGTATGAAAATATGATAGCAGTTTTCTAATAAGATCTTGAGATTTCCAGGTTTTAAATGTGTTTTTGTTCAAACTATGTTTTTTTTCAGGCAATCAATTTGTGTTGATTCGACTAGTTTTATTCAGATAAAATTACACTAATCCATCTCATTTGAGAAAAGAAGAAAACATGGTCCAGCAGTTCTTTGCAGCTGCATAATTTAAAAACACTAAATCACATTGTCCTATTTATTGGGATTCCTTTAGATATTTCAAAAATTAAAAAAGAGTAAATGTGAGCCTGGATTTTCAATGCTTGAACAGTAAAGCTGTTTTCACTAATGGGCTGGAGCTCCAGATGTTTCCAGACATGAGACTACATGCAAGAGGTAAAAGACCTCCTTCTCTGCATGTTATATTTTACATATATACTGGTAATCAATGTCTTGAAAGAAATGCATTCAAATTTAACTCTTTACTGTAGATTTTATGGTTTGATTTTTTTATTTACGTAACTAGTTAATCTCATACACCGAGATACAGAATTATAAAGTCACTAACAATGTAGCAAACTACAAAAACAACTGATAACTTGGTTTTTATGCATGTATTTGACACTAATGCAAAGCAGCTCAACCATTCATGAAAAACACTAGCTATCAGCAGTATGCATGAGAAATGGCATTCCAATGGAAAAGGTGTTATAATTTAGTTTGGCCAAAGGGTCGTTTGAGCTTCACACTGGCCAGCTGCTGACCCTGAGCACATGTTCAGAAGAGCGCATCAATCAAAACCCTCCGTCTAAACAGAGGTCAACGTGTCTCTGTGTGTATATCTCTGTACATCAGAGTTCACATGTGATGGAGTGAAATGAGCTCCAGCTTGAAGAGAGGCTTCTAGAAAATGGATTTCACTTAAAAGCTGCAGGAAAGAAAGTCCTTTGAGCTTACTCACACTGCAACTTCACAGTCATAATTTTGCAGTCCAGATAGCTTCCTGGGATCAGTTACCTCCCAGGTAAATAAACGTATCTTTAAGCAGCAAGTGTGATTAGAAATAAAAGGTGTTGTGGACCTGTTGGGGATATTCAAATAGGAAACCTTGTCTCAGCTAATCACATTTTTTTCTACAAGCCAGCCTGAAGCTCCTTGGTCACAAAAAGAGAGGACTTTGATTAAATTTAGGCTGTAGGGGACTCTGAACACAATCATGGAAGTCAAGAGGGAGGAATGGTTTGTGAGTTTTAAAAGTTATTAGTTTTATGTGTGTGTGGAAACGTGCCCACAGGTACAGTGAATTGATGCTATTTGTTCTGTTAGTTTAGTCACAACTCATTTGGAATCTCATGGTTTAGCCAAACATAAAAACAAGTGATTACAAATATCAATCACCAGTAATTAAATTATTATTCATTTTTACATTTATTAATGGGATTAAACACATTGTTAGCTAAAAGCTTAACATATCATTTTTTTTTATATATATGAGCTGAAGATTTTGATATATACATTTAATGTTGGGATTTTTTTTTCTTTTTTGCTATTTAAGAATCATTTATTCCTTTTTCTAAAACTAATCAAGTTCAGTCTATTCTAACAAAGCCACTGACAACATATGAAATGCAATTATAATGATCAATGAATAACCATTTTATAAGAAACTGATCATCTATTAGTTATGTCTCATGACATCTGTTCAAAAAGTTTGCACTTCTAATAAACTAATGAGATCTTAAATTTTCTCTTTTTTCCATCAGATTTCTCATCAAACAATGAGTTAGCTGCTGGTTGTTCGGCTCTTCATTAATTTTACTCACGACACAAGTGGAACTTATTAGAATTATTAGGTAATTATAGAAGTGCTAATTGCTTCTACAGAATTGTAAGCTAAACTTTTAACACTTTTGAACATTTCAGAATTATATTTGGAGAACCACAGCACAGCACCTGCTGCTCTGGTGTGAAATCAGCATCTGAGGCTTGTATTCCCATGCTGTTTTTTTTATTAGCTTCCTCCTTCCTTTTCTGTGGCGTTAATGAAAATGTTGACGGACTGACAGCATGAGTTGGGAGTCAGACAGATTTGATGCTCATATCAGTTTCAGATTAATGTTATTGATGTTGCCATATTTGTTTGTTTCATACAAGGACTACAGGGAGTCTTTCTATGGCTTGAGGCTAATGCAGTTCTGATCCACATCCATAAACCATAGAAGCTGGGCAGAGTGCCGACTGCTGCCAATTGCAAAAGGTTTGTTTTGTGCCAAGCTTTTTGCAGAGCAAACATATGTACAGTTGAAGATCTGAGATGCTTCGACAGATGTGCCAAAATGTGGTAAAACACACAACGATTAAAGCCCATGCTGAGACATACATGCACCCTTACAGGTGGAACACTGAGGCTAGAAGGAGCAGCGGTCACAAAAGGTGCAGGACTTCAAGTACTTGGGGTCAATTATCCAGAAAAATGGGGAATGTGGCAAAGAGGTGAAAATGAGAGTCCAGGCAGGATGGAGAAAAGTTTCAGAACTGATTTGTGACAAAAGACTTTCAGAAAAGGTCAAAGGAAAATTTTACAAGACAGTGGTGAGACCAGCTGTGTTGTACGGTCTGGAGACAGTGGTATTGACAAAAAGACAGGAGAAAGAACTGGAAGTGGCAGAACTGAAGATGTTGAGGTTCTCCTAAGGAGTGACAAGGATGGATAAGATTAGGAATGAGATCATCAAAGGTACAGCACAGGTTGAACAACTGGGAGATAAAGTTAGAGAAGGCAGACTGAGATGATTTGGACATGTCCAGAGGAGGGACAGTGGGTATATTGGTAGAAGGATGTTAGAAACGCAACTGCCAGGAAAAAGACAAAGAAGAAGGCAGGATGACTTGCTGTGGCAACCCCTGAAGAGGGGTAAGCCAAAAGAAGAAGAAGAAGAAAAATGTAATGAGTCAGGCTAAGCTATACGTTGTCATGGAAACAGATAAAAACAGCAACTGCAGCATCACGGCTGGTTTGTTGGGATAAACTCCAGCAGGGCAGTGAATTGAGATGAAGCACACAGCTGAACCAAAGGAATTAGTCCTGGGTGTGAATCCAATTATCACTCCAATGCTCATAAAGGATGTAAAAATACTGAACAAAACCAGCTCTTCTCACTGCATCTAATGCCCCTTTTGCACTGCCCCTAATAAGCCCCAACTCTGCTCAGCCCTGCACACCGCTACTCAGCCTGGCTCAGCTCAGCCTGGATTTGCACCTGCACTTTAGGACCGATTCTGGAGGAGAGTCCAGAATCCATCCATCCATCCATTATCTTTACCCGCTTATTCCATTTTGGGTCACGGGGGTCGCTGGTGCCCAGCAATCACTGTGCGAGGGGCGGGGGACACCCTGGACGGGTCGCAAGTCCATCACAGGGCCACATAGAGACAAACAACCATTCACTCTCTCATTCACACCTAGGGACAATTTAGAGTTACCAATCAGCCTAACATGCATGTTTTTGGTCTGTGGGAGGAAACCGGAGCACCCAGAGAAGAGAACATGCAAACTCCACCCAGAAAGGCCCCTGGACCGGGGTTTGAACCAAGGACCTGCTCGCTGAGAGGCAGCAGCTCTACTAGTTGCGCCACCGTGCTGCCCAGTCCAGAATCCAAGTCCTGCTAATGAGAGTTCTGTAATGAGTTGCTCAAAGCAGTCTGCTCCTCAGATAAAAAATATAAAATTATTATTTTTATATATGAATGTTTCTGTTAACTTGTTTTATATACGAATATTTCTATTCAGTCCCCTGAGACAAATTCTGTTGTGACTTGGCACTGTATACATAAACTGAACTGAATTAAATCTGATGAACCAGATTCTACAAAAACATTTACATTTAAATCTAAAAAAGTTAAGTCTGGTCCTCTGGCCATTCAAAAAACAAAACAAACAAATAACGTAGAAACTTTTCGTCTTTCATCCACATAGATGTATGAGTTGTAAACAAGACTAAAAGTACTATCTGTATTACAATTACTACGTTTTTTTAAATGAAGAAAAAAAAACAGAGTTGATAACACTTCTTGAGCACATTTTAATTTTACTTTATACTTTATTATCAAAGCTGGTTTTGCTTGTACTGAGTAGCTTTGGTTTCCAATCAGCACTTTGACATTGCATGGTATGAAATGGTACAGTTAAGCTACACTTGGCTTTTTGCTTTGCCATTGCAAAATGTTTCACATAACTCATATAATCTTGTACTCGTTTAATGATACATCATCTAAAATCATGATGATGTATCATTAAAAGAAGAAAGCCAGGTGAAATAATCAAAATTACTATTAGACATCATCACGCTAACTCATGTCAAGCTCTGTTGATGTAGAACAGTGCATGATGTACATGAATGATGCAAATACAGTGGAAAATTATGTTTGTCAGGTAAATATTATTAGCAATAAAATACTGACCTTACAGGGAAGTAACTGTTCATCAGTCAAGTCTTCACGGTAAGATAGTCACAGTGGTGGTCTTAAATGGTGGGTGGACCAGGGGAAGAGGCAGACATGTAGAAGAAAATAGGTTATTTAATTTAACTATGAAACTGTCCATAAATACAATGAAATTAGTTAAGCAAACAGAAACTAATGGTGCTAACAAATGAGAATGTGCAAAAGGGCAAAAAAATCTATAAATGATACACCGTATGCACTACACTGAAGCAGACGACTAAATAAAGTGCAGGTGTGTTGATTGTAACTGAAAACAGGTGCAAGGAAAACAAGAATCAAACGGAACCAAAAATCACACGGATAAAATCTTACAAAAAAAAAAAAAAAAAGAGAACGAAACATGAACAATGAATTCAAAATGAAGTTACACAAAATAATGGAATATTCTGTAACAGAAGTGAGCTTTCAATACAATTATTTTGCTAGAGTTACATAAAAATTAGTTATTTACAGTGTCAGCCTGATAATATTTATTATATTAATATTATATATAATAAATACGAATATAAATATATTGGTAATACTGAGCAAAATTCTTCTGAAGGGGGATCTAGGTTGAGAGATCACAGCTGTTTTTGCAAATGGCCGTAAATTATTTTTCTTATGCAAACCAAAGTAGTTGAGTGGTCTGTTTGGGCTGACATGCCTTTGGAGCCAACCACACCACAAGCGGCTGTTCAAACTGCAGCAGCCTGACTATGAACTGTATAACAGTGGAAGTTAGACTGTATTGTTTTGCATTCATGTCTGTATTGATTGCTTAAATAGTTCTAAAAGGATTTCTTAATAATTAGATCAATAGACATCAAATAACTCAAAATACCTAACCTGTTGTGATTTTTCACAAGCATGCGCCTTTCTTGTAAAAATATTAAGCAAGACATTACTTTGTATTCCCATGCTACTGACTTTGGCTCCACCCTGGACACAGCCTTATATCCAAGGATTGCGCATTTGCTGTATAAATATACATGCAGTTTCTCCATTAGCCAGGCAGTGAACTCAGTGAAATGTGTCCTCCTATGTTGTACAATACTGCACAGCAGCTGATGATGCCCCCCCCCCCCCAACCACCACCACCACACACACACACACACAAGCAGAGACAAGTCTACTGAATGTCTGCTGAGAGCAGGTCACTGGAGCTCTGCAGCAGTACTCAGTGGAACAGAAAAATGGCTGGGGGGTGAACTGCGACTATGAAAGCTGCTGCTTGACATACATAATACTCAAATACCCACGTAAAAATTCACAAGCCATGTTTTTTCATACAAACGCAACAGATGGAGTTGAACAAACGTGGTTCAACAACAGAAACAGCGGGACATAATACACGGCATTACTTGTGTATTTGTCATTTTCATCAACTGCAGGTTGCTTAAATGCTAACTACACTTAAAAATGTTTGTGCTTAATGAAAACTAATTAGCTCACTAAACTCCACAAAGTTTTACAAGCACTAAATAGATCACCAAATTCATGAGGAATTGAAGCGTATGGCAAGGTGAAGTATTTAAAGGCAAGGACACCTGGGAGTTTTCACAACCTTTGTCTACATAATCCACCTCTGCTGTAATCATGTCTTTTGACTCCTCTCCCCCGTTGTGTGCACCCTTTGAAATGTCCATCTTTAGTCTGATTTAATATGCATGACACAGCTGGGGGCGTAAGGACACCAATTTGCTGGATAGTCATATAAAGTGGAAATATTCAGTGGATCATAGAAAGTGGACTTTGTTGCATAAGACAAAGACTTTGGAAAAGAAAGCACAACTATTATGAAATACAGTGGTAGAAAATAAACTGACATAAAATTGAGAAAGAGGGAAAGAGTGAGTATAAGAGAGAAAAATAAAACAAACAATAATCTAGATTTCAAAAATGATTGAGGACCTACCTATAAAGGAAAAAAGAGAAGACTGAGAAGAATAACATATTTTCAAAGACACGTGGAGGAGCAGATAGACAGAAAGAAAGGACAAGAGATAGAGATGGGTGGTGATGAGGGGATAAATGTTTTATGATATTTGTTGTTGTCATCCTTTGAGGAGCCGGCATCAAAGCAAAGGTCAAAAGTGTCATCAAAGACACATTCACACATCCACATGTTTCTCTCTTTCACACGCACACATGCTGTCTGTGAAACCTCAAATCGCTAAGACAAAACTCCAGAAACACAATTACATCACCTCAGCTGGATCCCTGCACCCCTCAGGCAGCCATTCTTCAGCTCCCAGGTGAGGTCAGCCCACCCTGGAGGGGGCAGTATTGTTCCAGGAAGATGGTTGTCTGGACATGTCCACCCCCTACAGAGATTTCCCTCGATTTGTCACAGCCTGAGGACAGGGGACTGGTCAGATGAGGTGAAAAGATAATACTTTTTTGTTGTTGTTGTGTGTGTATGTGTGTGTGTGTGTGTGTGTGTGTGTGCTTCCTTTCTTCCCAGTTTAGTTCTGTTTCTGGTGACATTTTAGACATCACTGCTTTGTAGGCATGGCATCTCGAACATCTGCAGGTTGCAAAACAAAAATGAAAATAACATTTAAAAATTCATTTAATTTCAAACCAGTGTGACTTGCAAAAAAAGTAACAGAAAATGAAATACATTTTAAAAGCAAGAAGAGCTTGAATATAAATAATAGCATTTCTGAATGTCTTACTGTTTACACTTTGCCTGTCGCTGCACTCAGCAGCAAACCTTTGCAACATTTACCTGCTTTAAATAGGATGACAGCAACAAAGAGATGACAGTCTTTCAGAATATCATTAATTAATTCAACACTGCATTTCTTTCAAGCTGCAGTTAACCGATAACTAATATTTTTGTGACAGGTTGGGGGTGGCAACATTGAACACTGAGCACAACAATGAGATGTCATTTTTTAATTTGATGCTGCATATTTTTCAAATTGAATATTTATAAGCTACATCTTGTTAAAGTAATCAAACTTCTTGCAGTCTTATCTCAGCTTAACTTATCAAAATCAGAATCAGCCTTTATTTTCATTGCACCGAAGCAAAACAAAATTAAAAATTAAAATTTCAGTACAGCCCGTCCAAGAAACACAAACAACCAAACAGCATAGACATGGGAAAACGGGAGTGACTGAGGCTGCATCCTCGAGAGGCGCTGCCTTTTTTTGTTAGATAAGAAAAAGGCAACACGAGGGAAAGAAGAGGTAAAAAAAAATCATATCTCACACCGTGTTCCTAACAGGACACACTAGCTATGTTTACATGCGCAGAATTCTCTGACCGGATTGAAATGTGTTCTGTTTGAATAATTCAAATGTGTTGTTTACATGGGCACAATCTGTTCATGATGAGCGTTTACATGCAGCGGGCTTTGTTCTGAACAGCAGTACTGACATGCGCAGAGTGGTAAACTCTCCTTAAAAAAAAACACCGAAGAAGAAGTTCTACTTCCGGGTGAACGTAAACAAACCTGAGCACTCAAAATGGACCTGCGACAGGTTTTAAGGATGTTGGAGACGTTATTGCACTCCCTGACTGAGCTACAGGTAATAGAAATCATTTTGAGCTCTTTAAAAGTTTCTAGTAGAAATGTTGTGTCGCTCACCGACCAGTTTTACTTCCCTGACATGCTAATATTATTAGCGTTAGCCAGGCGGAAATGGCAAAGTCGCACATGCGCAGTCAGGTCAGTTTTTCACCATCAGATAAAAATGAACAGATCAAGCGTTTACATGCGCACCGATCGGGTTTCGGATCGGCGTAAACCACCCGTTTCGTTCTGATCAGAAATTATAATGGATCGCGCCGAATACACAAAAAATAACCCGAACGGAGCGTTTACATGACACACTTTTATTCCGACCGGCCATTTGATCCGGTTACTTATGTCCATGTAAACATACCCAATGTGACGTTGCAAAAAACCTCAGCACAAAAAAAAACAACATACAGATGACACAATAAGATACATGTGGAGTGGGTGAGCGTGAGTGGGGTGAGGCTCCCAGCACAGGCTGTCCAAGAGAGTGTCACAGCCTCATGGCGCCTCACATCAAACCTAGGTTACCGCACGGGGGGGGGGGGGGGGGGGGGGG
>NC_056519.1:12912362-12914905 GCF_014905685.2 Nematolebias whitei | reverse complement strand
GGGGGGGGGGGGGAGAGGCCAGCAAAGGCGGCAGGTTGAGGGGAGTGTGTGCGAATGAGTGTGTGCATGTGTGAAATAAGTCTGTGAACACTGTTCCAGACACACACCCCCACCCCCCACCCTGCCATAGTCCATGATAAGTGATGGTGCTTTTATCAGCTGGCCTTGGTAGAGCTCTGACATAGGTCCACAGATGTCCTTGGGGAAAGGAAACTGGTAGAGGGAGTAGAACGTTGTTGTTCACATAACATCCAAGAAAATTTGAGATAATCAACTTCCAAGCTGACACAGGAGAGCCAGATTCAGATAACAACAGTTGTTTTGGGTCAGGCCAGCTCCATTATTTGCTGTCTGCCTTACAGTTCCACTGGTACATCTCAATGGCGACTCCAAATAGTCAAATTTCTGTGGTCAGTACCGCCGGGCCGAGCTTGTAACTTCTTCAAGGTCAATTCCTTCCTGTCCGTGAGATCTAGGAGCCGCAAATAGTCTGTGATTCTCAGCAGAAATTGCATCCAGCTTATGGCTCAGCTCACATAGCATTTGAGTCTGAGTGTTCACAGCTGGGCACATTCCTTTACAGAGGTCAGGCAGCTTCACAATGGCCAGAACAGCAGTTTTTTGAATTTGTCAATATGCCAGGTAACCTCCAACTCCAAAAAGCAGAGATCCTGTTATCATAAATCCAATTATGTATGCGTCTTCTATATCCTCAACTGACAAGATGGACAGACACATGATCTTCCACTGCCCCCAGGAATCCACCGTGTATCTGGCTGCAAATGTTCCATCTGGGCAGGAGGGCTCTCCTTCCCCTGTCTTCTTGTTGAGAAAATTTGATCAATTGCATTGAGAGACCAGTTGACCAGATCTATATTTTACAATTTGGAAGATATGCAAAGAGAGGCTCTAAAAAGGTTCACAGGACAAAGAGCAGTAGCAGGAGAAGGAGAGAAGGAAAAATGTCAGCCTTCACCGAGAGCAAGAAGGAAAAAAGGTATTTGACCTCACTTTGTTTTGCCTGATGATGAGTGCAAACGAGATACTACAGTCAAATCATCACTTTGTACCTAATATGATTTAATATATTGGGAACTTTGTGCACGTTTGATTTCCAACAGACTTCTCTATTTTTTCCCTCCGGGATGATCCTAAAGGTAAAGTGCAGTCAGCAACCAGTTGCTTTAGCTTAAAAATACTATAGCCTTAATCTGGAGAAACACCCCCCTTTTGAACAATTTTAACACCTTGAAGTCCTCTCCTTGACTCCTCTCCTTATATTTTACTCACTTTGAAAGGCCATGATTTATTACATCTGGTTATATGATGAAAAATGAGCAACTGCAGCATAAATGAGCTTTAAGTTGTCATCTACTTCATGAAACATGCACTTACCACCCTGTAATTCTGTAAACTGAAAAACCATGTGCTGCTAAAGTCTGCACTTTGTATTGATTATTGCAATTACACACTATTACAGTTCTATTATCCTCGCTGGCTGTCTTTAATTACAATAGAGAGCATGAGGAAGAGTGAAGGTGAGGAGGGGGAGAGGCAGTGAAAGTGAGAGAAACACAGCATATAGACAGACAGATGAAGTGAGACGCTGCACCCAGCTAATTAAAGCAGAAACTTTTTGTTTCAACGAGTTGACAGGGAAAGAATCTGGCAGGGAATTAATCTGTCTGCAGGGAACACAATGACGAGTAGCACACATGCGCGCACATGCACAGGGAGGAGGACTGCAGAGGGCCGTTTCCATGGTTACTGAGCATGGCGGCACATCATGCGACAGAGTTAATGCAGAGGTGTGCGTTTCATTTAAGCTTTCATTATGTTACCAGGCTGACCTCTTCCAACTTCCTCCACACGAGCTTATAGAAAGAGAAAACTCGCCCAGAAAAATCCTATGAGTTCCTGGATAAACAGTCTTTCTTGTTTCTAACAGCATCTGGTGCAGTTCCTGAGGTGAAAGCCATTGCTCATAAAAGGGGACACAGTAAAGAAAACGAGGCACTTAAAGGAAACTCCTGAAGACGGTGTTTTATGTAAAGTTGCCTTCACTTAGTGTTACACAAGTAACTTTTAGGGTTAATGTACAGTGACTTAGCAAAGCTTTCAAAAGTGCTTGAGATCTTAATTTTGGTAAAATGACACATATATCTTATATAAATAACACATACTACACAAACCAGTTTTGAATAGAGTCGAGAGGCTGCCTTAAAAGAGTCAATTTAAATGAAGCATGTGCAAAGGCAACAAGAAACTGTGCCCCGTAGCAATGGTTTTCAGATTTGCTCCTGAGCAATTGTAGCAATTTTTACCACAGGATTGCTTCTGCTATTATTGCAATAATGTTTGAGAGTCCAAAGATCAGACTGTGTTTTAGCATTATCCTACACACACAAATCTTTTTTTATTTTATTTTGACTGTTGTGGACTTTCTGTTGTGAAAATAAATAAGAAGAATGAACTTTGTTAAGAGTATTAAGGTATCTCCGCTCAGGAATGAATGGGTTTACCTCCTGGGTTTGGGCATGGGC